>NC_088397.1:11632211-11807211 GCF_034236695.1 Oncorhynchus nerka
CTGGGGACAGTGGGGAGGGCTGGGGACAGTGGGGAGGGATGGGGACAGTGGGGGGGGGGGACAGTAGAGATGGATGGGGACAGAAGTGATGGATGGGGACAGTGGGGAGGGCTGGGGAGAGTGGGGAGGGATGGGGACAGTGGGGAGGGATGGGGACAGTGGGGAGGGCTGGGGACAGTGGGGAGGGATGGGGACAGTGGGGAGGGCTGGGCACAGTGGGGAGGGCTGGGGACAGTAGGGAGGGCTGAGGACAGTGGGGAGGGCTGGGCACAATGGGGAGGGCTGGGGACAGTGGGGGGGATGGGGACAGAAGTGATGGATGGGGACAGTACTTATCCAGTCCCATTGAGATAGTTTACATGATGTTATTCATCATGACTTATCCAGTCCCATTGAGATAGTTTACATGATGTTATTCATCATGACTTATCCAGTCTCATTGAGATAGTTTACATGATGTTATTCATCATGACTTATCCAGTCCCATTGAGATAGTTTACCCATGATGTTTACATGATGTTATTCATCATGACTGATATCCAGTCCCCATTGAGATAGTTTACATGATGTTATTCATCATGACTTATGTCCCATTGAGATAGTTTACATGATGTTATTCATCATGACTTATCCAGTCCCATTGAGATAGTTTACATGATGTTATTCATCATGACTTATCCAGTCCCATTGAGATAGTTTACATGATGTTATTCATCATGACTTATCCAGTCCCATTGAGATAGTTTACATGATGTTATTCATCATGACTTATCCAGTCCCATTGAGATAGTTTACATGATGTTATTCATCATGACTTATCCAGTCCCATTGAGATAGTTTACATGATGTTATTCATCATGACTCCAGTCTCATTGAGATAGTTTACATGATGTTATTCATCATCTTATCAGTCCCATTGAGATAGTTTACATGATGTTATTCATCATGACTTATCCAGTCTCATTGAGATAGTTTACATGATGTTATTCATCATGACTTATCCAGTCCCATTGAGATAGTTTACATGATGTTATTCATCATGACTTATCCAGTCCCATTGAGATAGTTTACATGATGTTATTCATCATGACTTATCCAGTCCCATTGAGATAGTTTATTCATCATGACTTATCCAGTCTCATTGAGATAGTTTACATGATGTTATTCATCATGACTTATCCAGTCCCATTGAGATAGTTTACATGATGTTGAATTCACAGGTGGCTGGTGGCACCTTCACTGAATTAACATCACTAAATACGAGACTGCCTCATATGCATGACTTGAATAGGGTGGAATATACACGTTTTGAATACCTTTTGAACAACATGTTCTTATCATGCCCATGTCTAAGTCAACATGTTCTTATCATGCCCATGTCTAAGTCAACATGTTCTTATCATGTCCATGTCTAAGTCAACATGTTCTTATCATGCCCATGTCTAAGTCAACATGTTCTTATCATGTCCATGTCTAAGTCAACATGTTCTTATCATGCCCATGTCTAAGTCAACATGTTCTTATCATGTCCATGTCTAAGTCAACATGTTCTTATCATGCCCATGTCTAAGTCAACATGTTCTTATCATGCCCATGTCTAAGTCAACATGTTCTTATCATGCCCATGTCTAAGTCAACATGTTCTTATCATGTCCATGTCTAAGTCAACATGTTCTTATCATGCCCATGTCTAAGTCAACATGTTCTTATCATGCCCATGTCTAAGTGAACATGTTCTTATCATGCCCATGTCTAAGTCAACATGTTCTTATCATGCCCATGTCTAAGTCAACATGTTCTTATCATGCCCATGTCTAAGTCAATATGTTCTTATCATGCCCATGTCTACGTCAACATGTTCTTATCATGCTCATGTCTAAGTCAACATGTTCTTATCATGCCCATGTCTAAGTCAACATGTTCTTATCATGCTCATGTCTAAGTCAACATGTTCTTATCATGCCCATGTCTAAGTCAACATGTTCTTATCATGCCCATGTCTACGTCAACATGTTCTTATCATGTCCATGTCAAAGTCAACATGTTCTTATCATGCCCATGTCTAAGTCAACATGTTCTTATCATGCCCATGTCTAAGTCAACATGTTCTTATCATGCCCATGTCTAAGTCAATATGTTCTTATCATGCCCATGTCTACGTCAACATGTTCTTATCATGCTCATGTCTAAGTCAACATGTTCTTATCATGCCCATGTCTAAGTCAACATGTTCTTATCATGCCCATGTCTAAGTCAACATGTTCTTATCATGCCCATGTCTACGTCAACATGTTCTTATCATGCCCATGTCTACGTCAACATGTTCTTATCATGCCCATGTCTAAGTCAACATGTTCTTATCATGCCCATGTCTAAGTCAACATCTTCTTATCATGCCCATGTCTAAGTCAACATGTTCTTATCATGCCCATGTCTAAGTCAATATGTTCTTATCATGCCCATGTCTAAGTCAACATGTTCTTATCATGCCCATGTCTAAGTCAACATGTTCTTATCATGCCCATGTCTAAGTCAACATGTTCTTATCATGCCCATGTCTAAGTCAACATGTTCTTATCATGCCCATGTCTAAGTCAATATGTTCTTATCATGCCCATGTCTACGTTAACATGTTCTTATCATGCCCATGTCTAAGTCAACATGTTCTTATCATGCCCATGTCTAAGTCAACATGTTCTTATCATGCTCATGTCTAAGTCAACATGTTCTTATCATGCCCATGTCTAAGTCAACATGTTCTTATCATGCCCATGTCTAAGTCAACATCTTCTTATCATGCCCATGTCTAAGTCAACATCTTCTTATCATGCCCATGTCTAAGTCAATATGTTCTTATCATGCCCATGTCTAAGTCAACATGTTCTTATCATGCCCATGTCTAAGTCAACATGTTCTTATCATGTCCATGTCTAAGTCAACATGTTCTTATCATGCCCATGTCTAAGTCAACATGTTCTTATCATGTCCATGTCTAAGTCAACATGTTCTTATCATGCCCATGTCTAAGTCAACATGTTCTTATCATGCCCATGTCTAAGTCAACATGTTCTTATCATGCCCATGTCTAAGTCAACATGTTTGCTTACTGGATTGATGGACAACTGCAAATATTTGCAGTCAACACAAACATATATACTGAGTGTACAAAACATTAGGAACACCTTCCTAATATTGAGCTGCACCCCCTTTTGCCCTCAGAACAGCCTCAATTTGTCAGGGCATGGACTGGAAGGTTCTACAGGGATGCTGGCCCATGTTGACTCCAATGCTTCCCACAGTTGTGTCAAGTTGGCTGAATGTCCTTTGGGTGGTGGACCATTCTTGATACACACGGGAAACTGTTGAGCTTGAAAAACCCAGCAGTGTTGCAGTTCTTGACACACTCAAACCAGTGCACCAGGCACCTACTACCAAACCCTATTCAAAGGCATTTAAATCTTTTGTCTGGCCCCTTCACCCCTCTGAACGGCACACAATCCATGTGTCATTTGTCTCAAAGCTTAAAAATCCTTCTTTAACCCGTCTCCTCCCCTTCATCTACACGGATTGAAGTGGATTTAACATCAATAAGGGATCATAGCTTTCACTTGTATTCACCTGGGCAGTCTATGTGTTCCTAATGTTTTGTCCATCAGTGTATAGTCAGCTGTGCTACACAGTTAGCTACAGCTGTGTTCCTCTGAATGATTCTACTCTATTTGCTCATCTCACATGACTGCTGATACGTGCAAATATACCTGACGTGTGTTTTCTAACCATTATAATTCATTAGCCTTCCTGGTGAAAACATATCCACGTATCCCAACTGTAATATTCTATTCCTCCATCGTGCAGTTTCTGTTGCATCTTATTAATCTTATTAATAAAGATAACAGGGAGAAAGGTAGTTAGAGAGAGAGACATGGAGAGGGGCATGGAGACATATCTAGGAGAAAGGTAGTTAGAAAGAGAGACATGGAGAGGGGCATGGAGACATATCTAGGAGAAAGGTAGTTAGAGAGAGAGACATGGAGAGGGACATGGAGACATATCTGGGAAAAAGGTAGTTAGAGAGAGAGACATGGAGAGGGGCATGGAGACATATCTGGGAGAAAGGTAGTTAGAGAGAGAGACATGGAGAGGGGCATGGAGACATATCTGGGAGAAAGGTAGTTAGAGAGAGAGACATGGAGAGGGGCATGGAGACATATCTGGGAGAAAGGTAGTTAGAGAGAGAGACATGGAGAGGGGCATGGAGACATATCTGGGAGAAAGGTAGTTAGAGAGAGAGACATGGAGAGGGGCATGGAGACATATCTAGGAGAAAGGTAGTTAGAAAGAGAGACATGGAGAGGGGCATGGAGACATATCTAGGAGAAAGGTAGTTAGAGAGAGAGACATGGAGAGGGACATGGAGACATATCTGGGAGAAAGGTAGTTAGAGAGAGAGACATGGAGAGGGGCATGGAGACATATCTGGGAGAAAGGTAGTTAGAGAGAGAGACATGGAGAGGGGCATGGAGACATATCTGGGAGAAGGGTAGTTAGAGAGAAAGACATGGAGAGGGGCATGGAGACATATCTGGGAGAAAGGTAGTTAGAGAGGGGGATGTAGAGATAACAGGGATGAGGGTAGTTAGAGAGAGAGACATGGAGAGGGGCATGGAGACATATCTGGGAGAAGGGTAGTTAGAGAGAGAGACATGGAGAGGGGCATGGAGACATATCTGGGAGAAAGGTAGTTAGAGAGGGGGATGTAGAGATAACAGGGATGAGGGTAGTTAGAGAGAGAGACATGGAGAGGGGCATGGAGACATATCTGGGAGAAGGGTAGTTAGAGAGAGAGACATGGAGAGGGGCATGGAGACATATCTGGGAGAAAGGTAGTTAGAGAGGGGGATGTAGAGATAACAGGGATGAGGGTAGTTAGAGAGAGAGACATGGAGACATATCTGGGAGAATGGTAGTTAGAAAGAGAGACATGGAGAGGGGCATGGAGACATATTTGGGATGAGGGTAGTTAGAGAGAGAGACATGGAGAGGGGCATGGAGACATATCTGGGAGAAAGGTAGTTAGAGAGGGGGATGTAGAGATAACAGGGATGAGGGTAGTTAGAGAGACAGAGACATGGAGACATATCTGGGAGAATGGTAGTTAGAAAGAGAGACATGGAGAGGGGCGTGGAGACATATTTGGGATGAGGGTAGTTAGAGAGAGAGACATGGAGAGGGGCATGGAGACATATCTGGGAGAAAGGTAGTTAGAGGGAGAGACATGGAGAGGGGCGTGGAGACATATTTGGGATGAGGGTAGTTAGAGAGAGAGACATGGAGAGGGGCATGGAGACATATTTGGGATGAGGGTAGTTAGAGAGAGAGACATGGAGACATATCTGGGAGAAGGGTAGTTAGAGAGAGAGACATGGAGAGGGGCGTGGAGACATATTTGGGATGAGGGTAGTTAGAGAGAGAGACATGGAGAGGGGCGTGGAGACATATTTGGGATGAGGGTAGTTAGAAAGAGAGACATGGAGAGGGGCATGGAGACATATCTGGGAGAAAGGTAGTTAGAGAGAGAGACATGGAGAGGGGCATGGAGACATATCTGGGAGAAAGGTAGTTAGAGAGAGAGACATGGAGAGGGGCATGGAGACATATCTGGGAGAAAGGTAGTTAGAGAGAGAGACATGGAGAGGGGCATGGAGACATATCTAGGAGAAAGGTAGTTAGAGAGAGACATGGAGAGGGGCATGGAGACATATCTAGGAGAAAGGTAGGAGAGAGAGACATGAGAGGGACATGGAGTTCTGGGAAAAAGGTAGTTAGAGAGAGACATGGAGAGGGGCATGGAGACATATCTGGGAGAAAGGTAGTTAGAGGGAGAGACATGGAGAGGGGCGTGGAGACATATTTGGGATGAGGGTAGTTAGAGAGAGAGACATGGAGAGGGGCGTGGAGACATATTTGGGATGAGGGTAGTTAGAAAGAGAGACATGGAGAGGGGCATGGAGACATATCTGGGAGAAAGGTAGTTAGAGAGAGAGACATGGAGAGGGGCATGGAGACATATCTGGGAGAAAGGTAGTTAGAGAGAGACATGGAGAGGGGCATGGAGACATATCTGGGAGAAAGGTAGTTAGAGAGAGAGACATGGAGAGGGGCATGGAGACATATCTGGGAGAAAGGTAGTTAGAGAGAGAGACATGGAGAGGGGCATGGAGACATATCTGGGAGAAAGGTAGTTAGAGAGAGACATGGAGAGGGGCATGGAGACATATTTGGGATGAGGGTAGTTCTCTACTTTTTAGACTACATCTCTACTGTTTAGACTACATCTCTACTGTTTAGACTACATCTCTACTGTATAGACTACATCTCTACTGTTTAGACTACATCTCTACTGTTTAGACTACATCTCTACTGTATAGACTACATCTCTACTGTTTAGACTACATCTCTACTGTTTAGACTACATCTCTACTGTATAGACTACATCTCTACTGTTTAGACTACATCTCTACTGTTTAGACTACATCTCCACTGTATAGACTACATCTCTACTGTTTAGACTACATCTCTACTGTTTAGACTACATCTCTACTGTTTAGACTACATCTCCACTGTATAGACTACATCTCTACTGTTTAGACTACATCTCTACTGTTTAGACTACATCTCTACTGTTTAGACTACATCTCTACTTTTTAGACTACATCTCTACTGTTTAGACTACATCTCTACTGTATAGACTACATCTCTACTGTTTAGACTACATCTCTACTGTTTAGACTACATCTCCACTGTATAGACTACATCTCTACTGTATAGACTACATCTCTACTGTTTAGACTACATCTCTACTGTTTAGACTACATCTCCACTGTATAGACTACATCTCTACTGTTTAGACTACATCTCTACTGTTTAGACTACATCTCCACTGTATAGACTACATCTCTACTGTTTAGACTACATCTCTACTGTTTAGACTACATCTCTACTGTTTAGACTACATCTCTACTTTTTAGACTACATCTCTACTGTTTAGACTACATCTCTACTGTTTAGACTACATCTCTACTGTATAGACTACATCTCTACTGTTTAGACTACATCTCTACTGTTTAGACTACATCTCTACTGTATAGACTACATCTCTACTGTTTAGACTACATCTCTACTGTTTAGACTACATCTCCACTGTATAGACTACATCTCTACTGTTTAGACTACATCTCTACTGTTTAGACTACATCTCTACTGTTTAGACTACATCTCCACTGTATAGACTACATCTCTACTGTTTAGACTACATCTCTACTGTTTAGACTACATCTCTACTGTTTAGACTACATCTCCACTGTATAGACTACATCTCTACTGTTTAGACTACATCTCTACTGTTTAGACTACATCTCTACTTTTTAGACTACATCTCTACTGTTTAGACTACATCTCTACTGTTTAGACTACATCTCCACTGTATAGACTACATCTCTACTGTATAGACTACATCTCTACTGTATAGACTACATCTCTACTGTATAGACTACATCTCTACTGTTTAGACTACATATCTACTGTATAGACTACATCTCTACTGTTTAGACTACATCTCTACTGTTTAGAGTAGACTACATCTCTACTGTTTAGACTACATCTCTACTGTATAGACTACATCTCTACTGTATAGACTACATCTCTACTGTTTAGACTATATCTCTACTGTATAGACTACATCTCTACTGTTTAGACTATATCTCTACTGTTTAGACTACATCTCTACTGTTTAGACTATATCTCTACTGTATAGACTACATCTCCCATAGTAACTATGCCCTCATACATACCCATGATGAACACATTACAGACATATCCATCCATCACCTCAGGTGTTCCTCATCCATCAGAGTCCTACATGGCTCAGGGCCACTGCAGGTCATCTCATGAAGTACATCTATTGTTTCAAGGTGGAGATGAAAATCAATGAAAGCCATATCCTATTGGATTTAGTTTATGCCATCGACCCTTGGCTCTGAGCTGGTGTGTAGATCATCGGTGGAGTGGAGACTGGGGGAG
The DNA here is from genome assembly GCF_034236695.1 of Oncorhynchus nerka. Taxonomy (NCBI): domain Eukaryota; kingdom Metazoa; phylum Chordata; class Actinopteri; order Salmoniformes; family Salmonidae; genus Oncorhynchus; species Oncorhynchus nerka. The sequence continues at coordinate 11,640,291 of NC_088397.1, forward strand.
TGGCTGACCTATCGCTAAGCAACCTCCATGCATGTCTTGTGAGATCTGATCATCTGTGCAGGGTGACCGCAAAAATGGTGCCGTCAGCACTGAATTTTAGGAGTGTCCTTAAAAATACTGGGCAGTGTACATTTGTAATATATTTACAAATATACACTGTTTTTATATTTACAAATATACACTGTTTTTATATTTATAAATATACACTGTTTTTATATTTATAAATATACACTGTTTTTATATTTACAAATATACACTGTTTTTATATTTATAAATATACACTGTTTTTATATTTTTATATTTATAAATATACACTGTTTTTATATTTATAAATATACACTGTTTTTATATTTATAAATATACACTGTTTTTATATTTATAAATATACACTGTTTTTATATTTATAAATATACACTGTTTTTATATTTATAAATATACACTGTTTTTATATTTACAAATATACACTGTTTTTATATTTATAAATATACACTGTTTTTATATTTATAAATATACACTGTTTTTGTTGCTCTGAGAAAAAAGGCGTCTTGAGATGTGTTCCTCTAGGCATGTTTAAAGACACAGCAAAACAAGACACCATGTTATTCATACAACACAATTAGAATGTTCTGATGTGTTTATTCATACAACACAATTAGAATGTTCTGATGTGTTTATTCATACAACACAATTAGAATGTTCTGATGTGTTTATTCATACAACACAATTAGAATGTTCAGATGTGTTTATTCACAATTAGAATGTTCAGATGTGTTTATTCATACAACACAATTAGAATGTTCAGATGTGTTTATTCATACAACACAATTAGAATGTTCTGATGTGTTTATTCATACAACACAATTAGAATGTTGTTTATTCTGAATGTTCTGTTTATTCATACAACACAATTAGAATGTTCAGATGTGTTTATTCATACAACACAATTAGAATGTTCTGATGTGTTTATTCTGAATGTTCTGTGTTTTATTCATACAACACAATTAGAATGTTCAGATGTGATTATTCATACAACACAATTAGAATGTTCAGATGTGTTTATTTATACAACACAATTAGAATGTTCTGATGTGTTTATTCATACAACACAATTAGTGTTTGATTCATACAACACAATTAGAATGTTCAGATGTGTTTATTCATACAACACAATTAGAATGTTCAGATGTGTTTATTCATACAACACAATTAGAATGTTCTGATGTGTTTATTCATACAACACAATTAGAATGTTCTGATGTGTTTATTCATACAACACAATTAGAATGTTCTGATGTGTTTATTCATACAACACAATTAGAATGTTCAGATGTGTTTATTCATTAGAATGTTCATGTGTTTATTCACAATTAGAATGTTCTGATGTGTTTATTCATACAACACAAATGTTCAGATGTGTTTATTCATACAACACAATTAGAATGTTCTGATGTGTTTATTCATACAACACAATTAGAATGTTCTGATGTGTTTATTCATACAACACAATTAGAATGTTCTGATGTGTTTATTCATACAACACAATTAGAATGTTCAGATGTGTTTATTCATACAACACAATTAGAATGTTCAGATGTGATTATTCATACAACACAATTAGAATGTTCAGATGTGTTTATTTATACAACACAATTAGAATGTTCTGATGTGTTTATTCATACAACACAATTAGAATGTTCTGATGTGTTTATTCATACAACACAATTAGAATGTTCAGATGTGTTTATTCATACAACACAATTAGAATGTTCTGATGTGTTTATTCATACAACACAATTAGAATGTTCAGATGTGTTTATTCATACAACACAATTAGAATGTTCTGATGTGTTTATTCATACAACACAATTAGAATGTTCTGATGTGTTTATTCATACAACACAATTAGAATGTTCAGATGTGTTTATTTATACAACACAATTAGAATGTTCAGATGTGTTTATTTATACAACACAATTAGAATGTTCAGATGTGTTTATGTCACGTTCTGACCTTTATTTCCTTTGTTTTGTCATTATTTAGTATGGTCAGGGCGTGAGTTGGGTGGGCAGTCTATGTTTGTTTTTCTATGTTTTGGGGTATTTCTATGTTTCGGCCTAGTATGGTTCTCAATCAGAGGCAGGTGTCATTAGTTGTCTCTGATTGAGAATCATACTTAGGTAGCCTGGGTTTCACTGTGTGTTTGTGGGTGATTGTTCCTGTCTCTGTCTTTGCACCAGATAGGACTGTTTTAGTTTTCCATGTTTATTGTTTTGTAGTGTTCATGTGTACATTTACGTATTAACAGAACCATGGACACTTACCACGCCGCATATTGGTCCTCTGATCCTTCTCTCCTCTTCGGAAGAAGAGGAGGAAATCCCTGACAGTTTATTTATACAACACGATTAGAATGTTCAGATGTGATTATTTATACAACACCATTAGAATGTTCAGATGTGATTATTTATACAACACCATTAGAATGTTCAGATGTGTTTATTTATACAACACACTTAGAATGTTCAGATGTGTTTATTCATACAACACAATTAGAATGTTCAGATGTGTTTATTTATACAACACAATTAGAATGTTCAGATGTGTTTATTTATACAACACAATTAGAATGTTCAGATGTGTTTATTTATACAACACGATTAGAATGTTCAGATGTGTTTATTTATACAACACAATTAGAATGTTCAGATGTGTTTATTTATACAACACAATTAGAATGTTCAGATGTGTTTATTTATACAACACAATTAGAATGTTCAGATGTGTTTATTTATACAACACAATTAGAATGTTCAGATGTGTTTATTTATACAACACAATTAGAATGTTCAGATGTGTTTATTTATACAACACAATTAGAATGTTCAGATGTGTTTATTTATACAACACAATTAGAATGTTCAGATGTGTTTATGTCACGTTCTGACCTTTATTTCCTTTGTTTTGTCATTATTTAGTATGGTCAGGGCGTGAGTTGGGTGGGCAGTCTATGTTTGTTTTTCTATGTTTTGGGGTATTTCTATGTTTCGGCCTAGTATGGTTCTCAATCAGAGGCAGGTGTCATTAGTTGTCTCTGATTGAGAATCATACTTAGGTAGCCTGGGTTTCACTGTGTGTTTGTGGGTGATTGTTCCTGTCTCTGTCTTTGCACCAGATAGGACTGTTTTAGTTTTCCATGTTTATTGTTTTGTAGTGTTCATGTGTACATTTACGTATTAAAAGAACCATGGACACTTACCACGCCGCGTATTGGTCCTCTGATCCTTCTCGCCTCTCCTCTTCGGAAGAAGAGGAGGAAATCCCTGACAGTTTATTTATACAACACGATTAGAATGTTCAGATGTGATTATTTATACAACACCATTAGAATGTTCAGATGTGATTATTTATACAACACCATTAGAATGTTCAGATGTGATTATTTATACAACACCATTAGAATGTTCAGATGTGATTATTTATACAACACAATTAGAATGTTCAGATGTGTTTATTTATACAACACAATTAGAATGTTCAGATGTGTTTATTTATACAACACAATTAGAATGTTCAGATGTGTTTATTTATACAACACAATTAGAATGTTCAGATGTGTTTATTTATACAACACAATTAGAATGTTCAGATGTGTTTATTTATACAACACAATTAGAATGTTCAGATGTGTTTATTTATACAACACAATTGAAATGTTCAGATGTGTTTATTTATACAACACAATTAGAATGTTCAGATGTGTTTATTTATACAACACAATTAGAATGTTCAGATGTGTTTATTTATACAACACAATTAGAATGTTCAGATGTGTTTATTTATACAACACAATTAGAATGTTCAGATGTGTTTATTTATACAACACAATTGAAATGTTCAGATGTGTTTATTTATACAACACAATTAGAATGTTCAGATTTGTTCCACCAGGCATGTTTTAAGACACAGCAAAACAAGGCACTTCATGTTATTTATACAACACAATTAGAATGGATTATATTTCTGTGATTTAAACCTTCAAATGTTTCATAAGTGCCAAATGTAGACAAACAGCTTAAATTAATGTGGAACTAATTCATTGTTAAGGCTTTCACACAACCCTCTCTCTTTTACCATAAACATGTTATTTTTCTCTCTGTCTCGTTTCCTCTGAGGGGAAAGGGAGAATGTCAAGCTCAACATTCCGAGCGTGTCTCCAGAGTTCCTCAGTGCCAGCTGAAAAGCAGGCTGCCAGGGGTCACCAAAAGCACGGGTTTCTCTCTGAACACCCATCAGTCCTCTCTGGAAGTGACCTAGTATCCCCGACAGGGCTCAAAGACATAGCGTGGTAGAATAATGGTAGTGATAGTTTCAAGTTTAATGTTTTAACTTCACATACACAAGGCATTTCACTGTACTTGTGCATGTGACATTCAAACTTGAAACTACCCTACTGATCTCCCACGCAACGTCTTTGAGCCCTGTCTGTGTAGGGTGAAGTGACCCCCTAGACACTGATCTGTGGTCGGTTTAGCATTTTCTCCTCTAATGGTTGAGGTTAGGATTGGAGGAGGATGAGCTGATCCTAGATCTGTATGTATCTAGGGGACTGTCATTCTGACTGTGGTCACAGAGCAGATCCCACTGCAGCCACCAGTGAGCCAGCAATATCTGCCCCACAGGGATATGCAGCTTGGATCCGATTGGCTGTTTTTAGTGTTGGGATTTTACTAGCGTTTTCCTCAGCTTCCTCAGACAGCTCTCTCAGCTCCATTGCCATCATCCAACTTTCGGGGTTCTGGAGAGTGGAGAGCCATGTCTATCCAACCTCCGGGGTTCTGGAGAGTGGAGAGCCATGTCTATCCAACCTCCGGGGTTCTGGAGAGTGGAGAGCCATGTCTATCCAACCTCTGGGGTTCTGGAGAGTGGAGAGCCATGTCTATCCAACCTCCGGGGTTCTGGAGAGTGGAGAGCCATGTCTATCCAACCTCCGGGGTTCTGGAGAGTGGAGAGCCATGTCTATCCAACCTCCAGGGTTCTGGAGAGTGGAGAGCCATGTCTATCCAACATACCACATCAATAAAGCAACAGGAAAATGAGCTCCGATCATTTTTCTATAATTCTCCCGAGGCACAAATGGGGATATGCTGGTTGAAGCAGAACTAGTTTATATCTGAATGCATTGTCTGAAACTCTTCACATGGACTGGTTATAGGGCAGGTCGGGCAAATGCCAGATGGGCTGGTACATCTTTAGCCCAGTGGGCCGGTCTAAATGTGTGGTTTTAGCACAGAATCACCATGATTTGTCTAATAATGGGGGCCTCTGGGAAAATAAATGGGCCAGTGTGTTAGCCTTGGTCTCATTCTGGTCCCAGTATGTCCCTGCTGGGAACAGAATAGGGTCCAATGAAGCGAGCAGGGAAGCTACACATATGAAGTTACATCCCTGTAATTCATCAATAACAAATAACTCTTCAACATGCCTGTGTTTATCCATCATCATATCTCCCCTTCTGCCCACTAAACCCACAGTCCAGGGCACTAATTCCTTCCACAGCCATCAGCATAACACAGTCCCACTGTCTACACTCATATATACACTCTCCCTCTGTCATAACACAGTCCCACTACCTACACTCATATATACACTCTCCCTCTGTCATAACACAGTCCCACTACCTACACTCATATATACACTCTCCCTCTGTCATAACACAGTCCCACTACCTACACTCATATATACACTCTCCCTCTGTCATAACACAGTCCCACTATCTACACTCAAATATACACTCTCTCTCTGTCATAACACAGTCCCACTACCTACACTCATATATACACTCTCCCTCTGTCATAACACAGTCTCTCCCTCTGTCATAACACAGTCCCACTACCTACACTCATATATACACTCTCTCTCTGTCATAACACAGTCCCACTACCTACACTCATCTATACACTCTCCCTCTGTCATAACACAGTCCCACTACCTACACTCATATATACACTCTCTCTCTGTCATAACACAGTCCCACTACCTACACTCATATATACACTCTCTCTCTGTCATAACACAGTCCCACTACCTACACTCATATATACACTCTCCCTCTGTCATAACACAGTCTCTCCCTCTGTCATAACACAGTCCCACTACCTACACTCATATATACACTCTCTCTCTGTCATAACACAGTCCCACTACCTACACTCATATATACACTCTCCCTCTGTCATAACACAGTCCCACTACCTACACTCATATATACACTCTCTCTCTGTCATAACACGGTCTCTCCCTCTGTAGTCTCTCCTTCTGTCATAACACAGTCCCACTACCTACACTCATATATACACTCTCCCTCTGTCATAACAGTCCCACTACCTACACTCATATATACACTCTCCCTCTGTCATAACACAGTCCCACTACCTACACTCATATATACACTCTCTCTCTGTCATAACACAGTCCCACTGTTTACACTCATCTATACACTCTGCCTCTGTCATAACACATTCCCACTGTCTACACTCATATATACACTCTCCCTCTGTCATAACACAGTCCCACTGTCTACACTCATATATACACTCTCTCTCTGTCATAACACAGTCCCACTGTCTACACTCATATATACACTCTCTCTCTGTCATAACACATTCCCACTGTCTACACTCATATATACACTCTCTCTCTGTCATAACACATTCCCACTGTCTACACTCATATATACACTCTCCCTCTGTCATAACACATTCCCACTACCTACACTCATCTATACACTCTCCCTCTGTCATAACACAGTCCCACTACCTACACTCATATATACACTCTCCCTCTGTCATAACACAGTCCCACTACCTACACTCATCTATACACTCTCCCTCTGTCATAACACAGTCCCACTACCTACACTCATATATACACTCTCCCTCTGTCATAACACAGTCCCACTACCTACACTCATATATACACTCTCCCTCTGTCATAACACAGTCCCACTATCTACACTCATATATACACTCTCCCTCTGTCATAACACATTCCCACTACCTACACTCATCTATACACTCTCCCTCTGTCATAACACAGTCCCACTACCTACACTCATATATACACTCTCCCTCTGTCATAACACAGTCCCACTGTTTACACTCATATATACACTCTCCCTCTGTCATAACACAGTCCCACTGTCTACACTCATATATACACTCTCCCTCTGTCATAACACAGTCCCACTACCTACACTCATATATACACTCTCCCTCTGTCATAACACATTCCCACTACCTACACTCATCTATACACTCTCCCTCTGTCATAACACAGTCCCACTACCTGCACTCATATATACACTCTCCCTCTGTCATAACACAGTCCCACTACCTACACTCATATATACACTCTCCCTCTGTCATAACACAGTCCCACTACCTACACTCATATATACACTCTCCCTCTGTCATAACACAGTCCCACTACCTACACTCATATATACACTCTCTCTCTGTCATAACACAGTCCCACTACCTACACTCATATATACACTCTCCCTCTGTCATAACACAGTCTCTCCCTCTGTCATAACACAGTCCCACTACCTACACTCATATATACACTCTCTCTCTGTCATAACACAGTCCCACTACCTACACTCATATATACACTCTCTCTCTGTCATAACACAGTCCCACTACCTACACTCATATATACACTCTCCCTCTGTCATAACACAGTCTCTCCCTCTGTCATAACACAGTCCCACTACCTACACTCATATATACACTCTCTCTCTGTCATAACACAGTCCCACTACCTACACTCATATATACACTCTCCCTCTGTCATAACACAGTCCCACTACCTACACTCATATATACACTCTCTCTCTGTCATAACACAGTCTCTCCCTCTGTAGTCTCTCCTTCTGTCATAACACAGTCCCACTACCTACACTCATATATACACTCTCCCTCTGTCATAACACTGTCCCACTACCTACACTCATATATACACTCTCCCTCTGTCATAACACAGTCCCACTACCTACACTCATATATACACTCTCTCTCTGTCATAACACAGTCCCACTGTTTACACTCATCTATACACTCTGCCTCTGTCATAACACATTCCCACTGTCTACACTCATATATACACTCTCCCTCTGTCATAACACAGTCCCACTACCTACACTCATATATACACTCTCCCTCTGTCATAACACAGTCCCACTGTCTACACTCATATATACACTCTCCCTCTGTCATAACACAGTCCCACTACCTACACTCATATATACACTCTCCCTCTGTCATAACACATTCCCACTACCTACACTCATCTATACACTCTCCCTCTGTCATAACACAGTCCCACTACCTGCACTCATATATACACTCTCCCTCTGTCATAACACAGTCCCACTACCTACACTCATATATACACTCTCCCTCTGTCATAACACAGTCCCACTACCTACACTCATATATACACTCTCCCTCTGTCATAACACAGTCCCACTATCTACACTCAAATATACACTCTCTCTCTGTCATAACACAGTCCCACTACCTACACTCATATATACACTCTCCCTCTGTCATAACACAGTCTCTCCCTCTGTCATAACACAGTCCCACTACCTACACTCATATATACACTCTCTCTCTGTCATAACACAGTCCCACTACCTACACTCATCTATACACTCTCCCTCTGTCATAACACAGTCCCACTACCTACACTCATATATACACTCTCTCTCTGTCATAACACAGTCCCACTACCTACACTCATATATACACTCTCTCTCTGTCATAACACAGTCCCACTACCTACACTCATATATACACTCTCCCTCTGTCATAACACAGTCTCTCCCTCTGTCATAACACAGTCCCACTACCTACACTCATATATACACTCTCTCTCTGTCATAACACAGTCCCACTACCTACACTCATATATACACTCTCTCTCTGTCATAACACAGTCCCACTACCTACACTCATATATACACTCTCCCTCTGTCATAACACAGTCTCTCCCTCTGTCATAACACAGTCCCACTACCTACACTCATATATACACTCTCTCTCTGTCATAACACAGTCCCACTACCTACACTCATATATACACTCTCCCTCTGTCATAACACAGTCCCACTACCTACACTCATATATACACTCTCTCTCTGTCATAACACAGTCTCTCCCTCTGTAGTCTCTCCTTCTGTCATAACACAGTCCCACTACCTACACTCATATATACACTCTCCCTCTGTCATAACACTGTCCCACTACCTACACTCATATATACACTCTCCCTCTGTCATAACACAGTCCCACTACCTACACTCATATATACACTCTCTCTCTGTCATAACACAGTCCCACTGTTTACACTCATCTATACACTCTGCCTCTGTCATAACACATTCCCACTGTCTACACTCATATATACACTCTCCCTCTGTCATAACACAGTCCCACTGTCTACACTCATATATACACTCTCTCTCTGTCATAACACAGTCCCACTGTCTACACTCATATATACACTCTCTCTCTGTCATAACACATTCCCACTGTCTACACTCAAGTATACACTCTCCCTCTGTCATAACACAGTCCCACTGTCTACACTCATATATACACTCTCTCTCTGTCATAACACAGTCCCACTACCTACACTCATATATACACTCTCCCTCTGTCATAACACAGTCCCACTGTTTACACTCATATATACACTCTCCCTCTGTCATAACACAGTCCCACTGTCTACACTCATATATACACTCTCCCTCTGTCATAACACATTCCCACTACATACACTCATCTATACACTCTCCCTCTGTCATAACACAGTCCCACTACCTACACTCATATATACACTTTCCCTCTGTCATAACACAGTCCCACTACCTACACTCATATATACACTCTCCCTCTGTCATAACACATTCCCACTACCTACACTCATCTATACACTCTCCCTCTGTCATAACACAGTCCCACTGTTTACACTCATATATACACTCTCCCTCTGTCATAACGCAGTCTCTCCCTCTGTCATAACACAGTCTCTTCCTCTGTTATAACACAGTCTCTCCCTCTGTTATAACACAGTCTCTCCCTCTGTCATAACACAGTCTCTCCCTCTGTTATAACACAGTCTCTCCATCTGTTATAACACAGTCTCTCCCTCTGTCATAACACTGTCTCTCCCTCTGTCATAACACAGTCTCTCCCTCTGTTATAACACAGTCTCTCCCTCTGTTATAACACAGTCTCTCCCTCTGTTATAACACAGTCTCTCCCTCTGTCATAACACAGTCTCTCCCTCTGTTATAACACAGTCTCTCCCTCTGTTATAACACAGTCTCTCCCTCTGTCATAACACAGTCTCTCCCTCTGTCATAATACAGTCTCTCCCTCTGTTATAACACAGGCTCTCCCTCTTTGTCATTTGCACTTGACTTGTAAATGGACTCCCTTTCTCTCCTCTCTCACTTTCAACACATGACAAGAATACCTGATGAACAGATCAAAATGCATCTCCAGACGTCCCCCACCCCCTCTTAACCCTCCCCACTGCCCCTCCCCCCGTCTACACCCCTCCTCCTGCCCCACCCCTTCTTAACCCTCCCCACTGCCCCCCATCTACACCCCTCCTCCTGCCCCACCCCCTCTTAACCCTCCCCACTGCCCCTCCCCGTCTACACCCCCTCCACCCCCTCTTAACCCTCCCCACTGCCCCCCATCAACACCCCTCCTCCTACCCCACCCCCTTTTAACCCTCCCCACTGCCCCCATCTACACCCCTCCTCCTACCCCGCCCCTTTCCATCTACACCCCTCCTCCTACCCCGCCCCTTTCCATCTACACCCCTCCTCCTACCCTGCCCTTCTCCATTCACAGCCCCTCCTCCTACCCCGCCCCTCTCCATCCACAGCCCCTACTCCTACCCCGCCCCTCTCCATTCACAGCCCCTCCTCCTACCCCGCCCCTCTCCATCCACAGCCCCTCCTCCTACCCCGCCCCTCTCCATCCACAGCCCCTACTCCTACCCCGCCCCTCTCCATCCACACTCCCTCCTCCTACCCGCCCCTCTCCATCCACAGACCCTCCTCCTACCCCGTCCCTCTCCATTCACAGCCCCTCCTCCTACCCCGCCCCTCTCCATTCACAGCCCCTCCTCCTACCCCGTCCCTCTCCATTCACAGCCCCTCCTCCTACCCCGTCCCTCTCCATCCACAGCCCCTCCTCCTACCCCGTCCCTCTCCATTCACAGCCCCTCCTCCTACCCCGTCCCTCTCCATCCACAGCCCCTCCTCCTACCCCATCCCTCTCCATTCACAGCCCCTCCTCCTACCCCGTCCCTCTCCATTCACAGCCCCTCCTCCTACCCCGCACCTCTCCATTCACAGCCCCTCCTCCTACCCCGTCCCTCTCCATTCACAGCCCCTCCTCCTACCCTGTCCCTCTCCATTCACAGCCCCTCCTCCTACCCCCCCGTCCTCTCCATCCACAGCCCCTCCTCCTACCCCGCCCCTCTCCATTCACAGCCCCTCCTCCTACCCCACCCCTCTACATTCACAGCCCCTCCTCCTACCCCCGCCCCTCTCCATCCACAGCCCCTCCTCCTACCCCGTCCCTCTCGATTCACAGCCCCTCCTCCTACCCCGCCCCTCTCCATTCACAGCCCCTCCTCCTACCCCGCCCCTCTCCATTCACAGCCCCTCCTCCTACCCCGCCCCTCTCCATCCACAGCCCCTCCTCCTACCCCGTCCCTCTCGATTCACAGCCCCTCCTCCTACCCCGCCCCTCTCCATTCACAGCCCCTCCTCCTACCCCGCCCCTCTCCATTCACAGCCCCTCCTCCTACCCCGTCCCTCTCCATTCACAGCCCCTCCTCCTACCCCGCCCCTCTCCATCCACAGCCCCTCCTCCTACCCCCGTCCCTCTCCATTCACAGCCCCTCCTCCTGCCCCGCCCCTCTCCATTCACAGCCCCTCCTCCTACCCCGCCCCTCTCCATCCACAGCCCCTCCTCCTACCCCGCACCTCTCCATCCACACCCCTCCTCCTACCCCGTCCCTCTCCATCCACAGCCCCTCCTCCTACCCCGCCCCTCTCCATTCACATCCCCTCCTCCTACCCCGCCCCCTCCATTCACAGCCCCTCCTCCTACCCCGCCCCTCTCCATCCACATCCCCTCCTCCTACCCCGCCCCTCTCCATTCACAGCCCCTCCTCCTACACCGTCCCTCTCCATTCACAGCCCCTCCTCCTACCCCGACCCCCTCCATCCACAGCCCCTCCTCCTACCCCGTCCCTCTCCATCCACATCCCCTCCTCCTACCCCGCCCCTCCCATTCACAGCCCCTCCTCCTACCCCGCCCCTCTCCATCCACATCCCCTCCTCCTACCCCGCCCCTCTCCATTCACAGCCCCTCCTCCTACCCCGCCCCTCTCCATCCACATCCCCTCCTCCTACCCCGACCCCCTTCATCCACAGCCCCTCCTCCGACCCCGTCCCTCTCCATTCACAGCCCCTCCTCCTACCCCGTCCCTCTCCATTCACAGCCCCTCCTCCTACCCCCGTCCCTCTCCATCCACAGCCCCTCCTCCTACCCCCCGTCCCTCTCCATCCACAGCCCCTCCTCCTACCCCGTCCCTCTCCATTCACAGCCCCTCCTCCTACCCCGCCCCTCTCCATTCACAGCCCCTCTTCCTACCCAGTCCCTCTCCATTCACAGCCCCTCCTCCTACCCCGTCCCTCTCCATTCACAGCCCCTCCTCCTACCCCGCCCCTCTCCATTCACAGCCCCTCTTCCTACCCAGTCCCTCTCCATTCACAGCCCCTCCTCCTACCCCGCACCTCTCCATCCACAGCCCCTCCTCCTACCCCGTCCCTCTCCATCCACAGCCCCTCCTCCTACCCCGTCCCTCTCCATTCACAGCCCCTCCTCCTACCCCGTCCCTCTCCATCCACAGCCCCTCCTCCTACCCCGCCCCTCTCCATCCACAGCCCCTCCTCCTACCCCGCCCCTCTCCATCCACAGCCCCTCCTCCTACCCCGTCCCTCTCCATTCACAGCTCCTCACATTAACATCAGACATGCACATGCAGCTCCCGTCTCCCCCATGACTGATGATAACAATAAAGGACTGGAGGAGAGAGGAGGGAGGAGAGAGGGAAGGGGGAACCCATGGCAGCCGTCCCCCGTCTGCAGTCCACGCCTGTCTGGCCTGGGTCTTGTCTCGGGGAACCCCTGGCAGCCGTCCCCCGTCTGCAGTCCACGCCTGTCTGGCCTGGGTCTTGTCTCGGGGAACCGATGGCAGCCGTCCCCCGTCTGCAGTCCACGCCTGTCTGGCCTGGGTCTTGTCTCGGGGAACCCCTGGCAGCCGTCCCCCGTCTGCAGTCCACGCCTGTCTGGCCTGGGTCTTGTCTCGGGGGAGCCAGTGGCAGCCGTCCCCCGTCTGCAGTCCACGCCTGTCTGGCCTGGGTCTTGTCTCGGGGGAGCCAGTGGCAGCCGTCCCCCGTCTGCAGTCCACGCCTGTCTGGCCTGGGTCTTGTCTCGGGGGAGCCAGTGGCAGCCGTTCCCCGTCTGCAGTCCACGCCTGTCTGGCCTGGGTCTTGTCTCGGGGGAGCCAGTGGCAGCCGTCCCCCGTCTGCAGTCCACGCCTGTCTGGCCTGGGTCTTGTCTCGGGGGAACCAGTGGCAGCCGTCCCCCGTCTGCAGTCCATGCCTGTCTGGCCTGGGTCTTGTCTCGCGGGAGCCAGTGGCAGCCGTCCCCCGTCTGCAGTCCATGCCTGTCTGGCCTGGGTCTTGTCTCGGGGGAACCAGTGGCAGCATATCGGCCCGACCGATCTTAATTCATGTCTTCCGCAACAAATTGGCCCGTTTACTTAAGAGTCATGCTTCGTTGTGCTTTGGCCTATGAATATTTTATAAGACTGGGTCCGTTGATGGATACAATGACCGGTCAGTTCCCTTATCTTATTTAACCAGCCAGGGAGATGCACTGCCGTGAACACGGCCCTGCTGAGACTCACAACCAGGAGAAGGACTGCTAGAGGTATTAGGGCTCAGTCCTTGTTTGTGTTCCATATGGGATCTTATTCCCTATGTAGTGCACTACTTTTCAAATCACATTAGATCAAATTTTATTTATCACATACACGTGTTTAGTAGATGTTATTGCGGGTATAGCAAAATGTGTGTATTTCTAACTCCGACAGTGCAGTAATATCTAGCAAGTAATATCGAACAATTTCACAATAATACACAAAATACACGTAAAGGAATGGAATTAAGAATATATAAATACATGGACGAGCAATGTCAGAGCGGCATAGACTAAGATACAGTAGAATAGAATACAATACAGTATATACATATGAGATGAGTAACGAGACATATCTAAACACTACTAAAGTGACTAGTGTTCCATTATTAAAGTGGCCAGTGAAATCAAGTCTGCGTATATAGGGCAGCAGCCTCTAATGTGCAGAGCCTTATGGGGTAGTAGTGCACTATATAGGGAGAAGGGAGCCATTTGGGATGCAGAGAAGGACTGAGACCTAATACCTCAAACCCCCTCTAGCTCCAAACCACAGCTCCATACACACCTTGAAGAGAGTCCTGGGATTTGTTGGGGGGAAATGACAGAATTTCTTTTCCTTTTTGCTCTCCTCTCCTGTCTCTGCGTTCTCACTCTCCATCCCCTGGGGTGGAGTGGCTGTTTGATTTAAAAACACTTCTCATATCACCTTTGCCATAATGGCTAATAATGCTGTAGTCTCCAAATCAATGGGGCCTGTCCTAGACTGTGACAGCTCCATGAAGGGATCTGGAGGGCACTCTGTATTTTAGTTGATTACCTGGGAAGACAGACTGCTGGCCGGGACCTGGTCTCCATTCTCCAGGAGGCCTGTAAGGGCTGCTGCTCTTCCCCAGAGAAGGGTGCTCTCATAAGAGCTTTACGGGATGGCCATGCCCTGGTAGTAGGCTGTCTCTCTTCATTAACACTAAAGGAGACAGACACACTCTGGGATTCTAATGCTGCCCCGGGCTACCTGGAGATTGTGCTGAGTGGGCAGAGTGGGGCTGGGGTGCTGGCAGTGCTGTGTTTGTAGCTATGGGGAGGGGGAGGTTGGGTTATGTATGTGTGTGTTTGCGTGCGTGCGTGTGTATGTGTAGAGTGTAGTGGGAGGAGGGTGTGAGAAGACGGTTGTTTGTGTTGTATGTAAGGAGGTAGGGAGAGTAAAGACAGTAGTTTGTGTTGTATGTAAGGAGGTAGGGAGAGTGAAGACAGTAGTGTGTGTTGTTTGTGTTGAATGTAAGGAGGTAGGGATAGTAAAGACAGTAGTTTGTGTTGTATGTAAGGAGGTAGGGAGAGTGAAGACAGTCGTTTGTGTTGTATGTAAGGAGGTAGGGAGAGTGAAGACAGTAGTTTGTGTTGTATGTAAGGAGGTAGGGAGAGAGAAGACAGTAGTTTGTGTTGTATGTAAGGAGGCAGGGAGAGTGAAGACAGTAGTTTGTGTTGTATGTAAGGAGGTAGGGAGAGTAGGGAGAGTGAAGACAGTAGTTTGTGTTGTATGTAAGGAGGTAGGGAGAGAGAAGACAGTAGTTTGTGTTGTATGTAAGGAGGTAGGGAGAGTGAAGACAGTAGTTTGTGTTGTATGTAAGGAGGCAGGGAGAGTGAAGACAGTAGTTTGTGTTGTATGTAAGGAGGTAGGGAGAGTAAAGACAGTAGTTTGTGTTGTATGTAAGGAGGCAGGGAGAGTAAAGACAGTAGTTTGTGTTGTATGTAAGGAGGTAGGGAGAGTGAAGACAGTAGTTTGTGTTGTATGTATGGAGGCAGGGAGAGTGAAGACAGTAGTTTGTGTTGTATGTAAGGAGGTAGGGAGAGTAAAGACAGTCGTTTGTGTTGTATGTAAGGAGGCAGGGAGAGTAAAGACAGTAGTTTGTGTTGTTTGTGTTGTATGTAAGGAGGTAGGGAGAGTAAAGACAGTAGTTTGTGTTGTATGTAAGGAGGTAGGGAGAGTAAAGACAGTAGTTTGTGTTGTATGTAAGGAGGCAGGGAGAGTAAAGACAGTAGTTTGTGTTGTTTGTGTTGTATGTAAGGAGGTAGGGAGAGTAAAGACAGTAGTTTGTGTTGTATGTAAGGAGGTAGGGAGAGTGAAGACAGTAGTTTGTGTTGTTTGTGTTGTATGTATGGAGGTAGGGAGAGTAAAGACAGTAGTTTGTGTTGTATGTAAGGAGGTAGGGAGAGTAAAGACAGTAGTTTGTGTTGTATGTAAGGAGGTAGGGAGAGTAAAGACAGTCGTTTGTGTTGTATGTAAGGAGGCAGGGAGAGTAAAGACAGTAGTTTGTGTTGTATGTAAGGAGGTAGGGAGAGTAAAGACAGTAGTTTGTGTTGTATGTAAGGAGGTAGGGAGAGTAAAGACAGTAGTTTGTGTTGTTTGTGTTGTATGTATGGAGGTAGGGAGAGTAAAGACAGTAGTTTGTGTTGTATGTAAGGAGGTAGGGAGAGTAAAGACAGTAGTTTGTGTTGTATGTAAGGAGGTAGGGAGAGTAAAGACAGTAGTTTGTGTTGTATGTAAGGAGGTAGGGAGAGTAAAGACAGTAGTTTGTGTTGTATGTATGGAGGTAGGGAGAGTAAAGACAGTAGTTTGTGTTGTATGTAAGGAGGTAGGGAGAGTAAAGACAGTAGTGTGTGTTGTTTGTGTTGTATGTAAGGAGGTAGGGAGAGTAAAGACAGTAGTTTGTGTTGTATGTAAGGAGGTAGGGAGAGTAAAGACAGTAGTTTGTGTTGTATGTAAGGAGGTAGGGAGAGTAAAGACAGTAGTTTGTGTTGTTTGTGTTGTATGTAAGGAGGTAGGGAGAGTAAAGACAGTAGTTTGTGTTGTATGTAAGGAGGTAGGGAGAGTAAAGACAGTAGTTTGTGTTGTATGTATGGAGGTAGGGAGAGTAAAGACAGTAGTTTGTGTTGTATGTAAGGAGGTAGGGAGAGTAAAGACAGTAGTTTGTGTTGTATGTAAGGAGGTAGGGAGAGTAAAGACAGTAGTTTGTGTTGTTTGTGTTGTATGTATGGAGGTAGGGAGAGTGAAGACAGTAGTTTGTGTTGTATGTAAGGAGGCAGGGAGAGTAAAGACAGTAGTTTGTGTTGTATGTAAGGAGGTAGGGAGAGTGAAGACAGTAGTTTGTGTTGTATGTATGGAGGTAGGGAGAGTAAAGACAGTAGTTTGTGTTGTATGTAAGGAGGTAGGGAGAGTAAAGACAGTAGTTTGTGTTGTTTGTGTTGTATGTAAGGAGGTAGGGAGAGTGAAGACAGTAGTTTGTGTTGTATGTATGGAGGTAGGGAGAGTGAAGACAGTAGTTTGTGTTGTATGTAAGGAGGTAGGGAGAGTGAAGACAGTAGTTTGTGTTGTATGTAAGGAGGTAGGGAGAGTGAAGACAGTAGTTTGTGTTGTATGTAAGGAGGCAGGGAGAGTAAAGACAGTAGTTTGTGTTGTATGTAAGGAGGCAGGGAGAGTAAAGACAGTAGTTTGTGTTGTATGTAAGGAGGTAGGGAGAGTGCAGACAGTAGTTTGTGTTGTTTGTGTTGTATGTAAGGAGGTAGGGAGAGTGAAGACAGTAGTTTGTGTTGTATGTAAGGAGGTAGGGAGAGTGAAGACAGTAGTTTGTGTTGTATCTAAGGAGGTAGGGAGAGTAAAGACAGTAGTTTGTGTTGTATCTAAGGAGGTAGGGAGAGTGAGAAATGCTCCATTCCTTCCATGTCTTCCAGTAGTCTTACTGTAAATGAGTTGATTCATGTAATTGGTTCTGTATACTTACAATACAACAGTCCTGGACCTTAAACACCAGCCTGATGACACAGTATCCTGGACCTCTCCATGGCTATAACACCAGCCTGACGGCACAGTATCCTGGACCTCTCCATGGCTATAACACCAGCCTGACGGCACAGTATCCTGGACCTCTCCATGGCTATAACACCAGCCTGACGGCACAGTATCCTGGACCTCTCCATGGCTATAACACCAGCCTGACGGCACAGTATCCTGGACCTCTCCATGGCTATAACACCAGCCTGACGGCACAGTATCCTGGACCTCTCCATGGCTATAACACCAGCCTGACGGCACAGTATCCTGGACCTCTCCATGGCTATAACACCAGCCTGACGGCACAGTATCCTGGACCTCTCCATGGCTATAACACCAGCCTGACGGCACAGTATCCTGGACCTCTCCATGGCTATAACACCAGCCTGACGGCACAGTATCCTGGACCTCTCCATGGCTATAACACCAGCCTGACGACACAGTATCCTGGACCTCTCCATGGCTATAACACCAGCCTGACGACACAGTATCCTGGACCTCTCCATGGCTATAACACCAGCCTGACAGCACAGTATCCTGGACCTCTCCATGGCTATAACACCAGCCTGACGGCACAGTATCCTGGACCTCTCCATGGCTATAACACCAGCCTGACAGCACAGTATCCTGGACCTCTCCATGGCTATAACACCAGCCTGACGACACAGTGTCCTGGACCTCTCCATGGCTATAACACCAGCCTGACGGCACAGTATCCTGGACCTCTCCATGGCTATAACACCAGCCTGACGGCACAGGATCCTGGACCTCTCCATGGTTATAACACCAGCCTGACGGCACAGTATCCTGGACCTCTCCATGGCTATAACACCAGCCTGCCGGCACAGTATCCTGGACCTCTCCATGGCTATAACACCAGCCTGACGGCACAGTATCCTGAACCTCTCCATGGCTATAACACCAGCCTGACAGCACAGTATCCTGGACCTCTCCATGGTTATAACATCAGCCTGACAGCACAATATCCTGGACCTCTCCATGGCTATAACACCAGCCTGACAGCACAGTATCCTGGACCTCTCCATGGTTATAACATCAGCCTGACAGCACAATATCCTGGACCTCTCCATGGCTATAACACCAGCCTGACAGCACAGTATCCTGGACCTCTCCATGGCTATAACACCAGCCTGACGGCACAGTGTCCTGGACCTCTCCATGGCTATAACACCAGTCTGACAGCACAGTATCCTGGACCTCTCCATGGCTATAACACCAGCCTGATGGTGGAACAAACTCCCTCACGACGCCAGGACAGCGGAGTCAATCACCACCTTCCGGAGACACCTGAAACCCCACCTCTTTAAGGAATACCTAGGATAGGATAAAGTAATCCCTCTCACCCCCCCTTAAAAGATTTAGATGCACTACTGTTCCACTGGATGTCATAAGGTGAATGCACCAATTTGTAAGTCGCTCTGGATAAGAGCGTCTGCTAAATGACTTAAATGTAAATGTAAATGTAAATGACAGCACAGTATCCTGGACCTCTCCATGGCTATAACACCAGCCTGACGACACAGTATCCTGGACCTCTCCATGGCTATAACACCAGCCTGACGACACAGTATCCTGGACCTCTCCATGGTTATAACACCAGCCTGACGGTTCAGTATCAGCTGCCTGCGATAATCGTCACCTCTGCTTGTTAAACAGCTCTTTTTCTGATAGTGAAGGAGTTAAAAGACAGAGAGCCACGTCTCAGATCCTCAGTGGTTTTTATCAGTAGCTAATTAAATCTCCCGCTATTCATTTGACGTAATGTGGTTTTAATTTCATTAGTGCCTGGGTCAGGAAAAGGTTCCAGGAATCAGAGGAGAGAGAGAGGACAAATACAGTACTGGGGGTATGATAACCTTATTACATCATCTACTAGGGTGTAAGGAGAGCAGCTGGTGGTGGGGGGAGGTCTCTACCAGGGTGTAAGGAGAGCAGCTGGTGCTGGGGGGAGGTCTCTACCAGGGTGTAAGGAGAGCAGGAGGTGGAGGGGGAGGTCTCTACCAGGGTGTAAGGAGAGCAGCTGGTGGTGGGGGAGGTCTCTACCAGGGTGTAAGGAGAGCAGGAGGTGGAGGGGGAGGTCTCTACCAGGGTGTAAGGAGAGCAGGAGGTGGAGGGGGAGGTCTCTACCAGGGTGTAAGGAGAGCAGGAGGTGGAGGGGGAGGTCTCTACCAGGGTGTAAGGAGAGCAGGAGGTGGAGGGGGAGGGGGAGGTCTCTACCGGGGTGTAAGGAGAGCAGGAGGTGGAGGGGGAGGTCTGTCTCTACCAGGGTGTAAGGAGAGCAGGAGGTGGAGGGGGAGGTCTCTACCAGGGTGTAAGGAGAGCAGGAGGTGGAGGGGGAGGTCTCTACCAGGGTGTAAGGAGAACAGGAGGTGGAGGGGGAGGTCTCTACCAGGGTGTAAGGAGAACAGGAGGTGGAGGGGAGGTCTCTACCAGGGTGTAAGGAGACCAGGAGTTGGAGGGGGAGGTCTCTACCAGGGTGTAAGGTGAACAGGAGGTGGAGGGGGAGGTCTCTACCAGGGTGTAAGGAGACCAGGGTGTTGGAGGGGGAGGTCTCTACCAGGGTGTAAGGAGAGCAGGAGGTGGAGGGGAGGTCTCTACCAGGGTGTAAGGAGACCAGGAGGTGGAGGGGGAGGGGGAGGTCTCTACCAGGGTGTAAGGAGACCAGGAGGTGGAGGGGGAGGGGGAGGTCTCTACCAGGGTGTAAGGAGACCAGGAGCTGGAGGGGAGGTCTCTACCAGGGTGTAAGGAGACCAGGAGGTGGAGGGGGAGGTCTCTACCAGGGTGTAAGGAGAACAGGAGGTGGAGGGGGAGGTCTCTACCAGGGTGTAAGGAGAACAGGAGGTGGAGGGGAGGTCTCTACCAGGGTGTAAGGAGACCAGGAGTTGGAGGGGGAGGTCTCTACCAGGGTGTAAGGTGAACAGGAGGTGGAGGGGGAGGTCTCTACCAGGGTGTAAGGAGACCAGGGTGTTGGAGGGGGAGGTCTCTACCAGGGTGTAAGGAGAGCAGGAGGTGGAGGGGGAGGTCTCTACCAGGGTGTAAGGAGACCAGGAGGTGGAGGGGGAGGGGGAGGTCTCTACCAGGGTGTAAGGAGACCAGGAGGTGGAGGGGGAGGGGGAAGTCTCTACCAGGGTGTAAGGAGACCAGGAGCTGGAGGGGGAGGTCTCTACCAGGGTGTAAGGAGACCAGGAGGTGGAGGGGGAGGTCTCTACCAGGGTGTAAGGAGAGCAGGAGGTGGAGGGGGAGGTCTCTACCAGGGTGTAAGGAGAGTCCACAAAGAGAAGGACCAGGGTGGACTATATGAGGAGGCTATAAAGCACAGCACAAGGACTGGTCCTGGAAAGGGTCTGCTCTGCTAGTTGTTCCAGGAGTGTTCCATTTTCATGAAGGATGGTACCCTTTGTCTGCATTTGGGCACCATTTCAATGCCATATCTTGTGGGTTGTTTGTATGTTACTCTGTATGTATCTTTACAAGCCTAGGAGGAGCTGTAGAAATCATTATCTTCCTGTCCCTGTGCTTTCTGTGTGCCACAGAAAACTAGACTGTCTTCCGGAACCATCTCAGCAGTCAAATCCTTCTCCAACCGGTAAGGTTGTGTCAAACCCTGATCTGTTTCACCGGACCTTGTGCTTGTCTCCACCCCCTCCCAGGTGTCGCCCATCTTCCCCACTTATCCCCTGGGTATTTATACTTGTGTTCTCTGTCTGTCTGTGCCAGCTCGTCTTGTTTGCCAAGTCAACCAGCGTTTTCTCTCAGCTCCTGTTTTTCCCAGTCTCTCTTTTTCTCGTCCTCCTGGTTTTGACCCTTGCTTGTCATGACTCTGAGCCCGCCTGCCTGACCACTCTGCTCGCCCCTGACTCTGAGCCCGCCTGCCTGACCACTCTGCTCGCCTCTGACCTCAAGCCTGCCTGCCGCCCTGTATCGTTTTGGACTCTGAGCCCGCCTGCCTGACCACTCTGCTCGCCCCTGACCTCGAGCCTGCCTGCTGCCCTGTATCGTTTTGGACTCTGAGCCCGCCTGCCTGACCACTCTGCTCGCCCCTGACCTCGAGCCTGCCTGCTGCCCTGTACCGTTTTGGACTCTGAGCCCGCCTGCCTGACCACTCTGCTCGCCCCTGACCTCGAGCCTGCCTGCTGCCCTGTATCGTTTTGGACTCTGAACCCGCCTGCCTGACCACTCTGCTCGCCCCTGACCTCGAGCCTGCCTGCTGCCCTGTATCGTTTTGGACTCTGAACCCGCCTGCCTGACTACTCTGCTCGCCCCTGACCTCGAGCCTGCCTGCTGCCCTGTATCGTTTTGGACTCTGAGCCCGCCTGCCTGACCACTCTGCTCGCCCCTGACCTCGAGCCTGGACCGTTTTGGACTCTGAGCCCGCCTGCCTGACCACTCTGCTCGCCCCTGACCTCGAGCCTGCCTGCTGCCCTGTATCGTTTTGGACTCTGAGCCCGCCTGCCTGACCACTCTGCTCGCCCCTGACCTCGAGCCTGCCTGCTGCCCTGTATCGTTTTGGACTCTGAGCCCGCCTGCCTGACCACTCTGCTCGCCCCTGACCTTGAGCCTGCCTGCTGCCCTGTACCGTTTTGGACTCTGCCAAGGCTATGAACGCTTGTCTGTCCCCGACCTGCCTTCTGTCTATCCCTTGGATTATAATAAATATACCTGAGCTCAAACTATCTGCCTCCTGTGTCTGCATCTGGGTCTCGCCTTGTGTCGCGATACGTTGTGTGAGTTGTGATAGGCTGTGTGAGTTGTGATAGGTTGTGTGAGTTGTGATAGGTTGTGTGAGTTGTGATAGGTTGTGTGAGTTGTGATAGGTTGTGTGAGTTGTGATAGGTTGTGTGAGTTGTGATAGGTTGTGTGAGTTGTGATAGGTTGTGATAGGTTGTGTGAGTTGTGATAGGTTGTGTGAGTTGTGATAGGTTGTGTGAGTTGTGATAGGTTGTGTGAGTTGTGATAGGTTGTGTGAGTTGTGATAGGATGTTGTGGTCTGGAGGGAATACAACGAGGAGATAGCTGAAATACATTAGCATTCAAGACAAAGTGTCATAAGTAAGGAGAAATATAAAGTATAACATGCATGTTAACCTAACAAAGGACGTTACAAATATCTATGGAACTCAGGCTATAAGGCAGCAAAGGAAGCATTCTAAGGAAAGTGTAGAATCATAAACAGTCTGATTGGCAATAACTGGTTTGTATTAACTGAACTCGGTTTGACTTAGCTGAACTTGTTAGGTTTAACGGATAAATAAATTGTTTGAGTTAATTGAACTTGTTAGGTTTCACAGAGATTGGTGTTGTCACGGTGCTGAAGATGAATTCTGTCTCTGCTACCTTCTATCTCCTTCCTGCCACAATGTTACAGAGGTGCACTGTTTTTTACAGAGAAAAACCTGGTTCACACTAATGATTACTTGTTTGGTATTCAAGGTGATGTATCCTCCGAGATCCATTTAAAGGTGGACCTACAGGGGGTGGATGCAACCTTTAATTTTTGTGTTGAATTGATAAATAAATTACTGTGGGATCGATGTGGATTTAATCTGCCGTGCCTCTTGACATCTAGCCAAGAGTCTCTCCCTCCCATTTTCAGCAGCCAGAAGACTGATGATAGATGAGTTGCCCGCTCTCTACTCCCACCCCCCATCCTATTGGCCAGCCCAACACACATATGCACATTGAAGGAAGACACCAACATACTGTCAAATGGCATATAGTCCTACACAAGTATACTGAGAGAGGAATTTAGATCACTAACAGTAAAATGCTGCAAGGAGAAAGAAAACGGTCCCCCAACTCCCCTGTCCCCCAAATCCCCTGTCCCCCAACCCCCTAGGCCCTGCAACTCCCCTGTCCCCCAACTCCCCTGTCCCCCAACCCCTAGGCCCTGCAACTCCCCTGTCCCCCAACTCCCCTGTCCCCCAACTCCCCTGTCCCCCAAATCCCCTGTCCCCCAAATCCCCTGTCCCCCAACTCCCTGTACCCCAAATCCCCTGTCCCTAAACCCCCTGTCCCCCAACCCCCTAGGCCCTGCAACCCCCCTGTCCCCAGGTCTCCTAACCCTCCTTCACCCCAACTCCCCTGTCCCCTGTCCCCCAACTCCCCTGTCCCCAACTCCAGTGGCCCCTGTCCTGTGACATCTCAGACCAATGTCTATTTTTGCATTCCAAATGGCATTCTATTCCCTTCATAGAACACTATGGGTTCTGGTCAAAAACAGTGCACTGCTGTATATAGGGAACAGGGTGTCATTTGGAATGGAACCAATACCCTGTCGGCTCTGTAGGAATGTCACTCTGGGGAGGGGGATGGTTGGGGTTATTTAATGACGGGGCCAGGCAACCTGTCTGTCCTCACGTCGGCCCCCTGTGGATTAAGATGCAGCTGCAGTCCCCACGCCCAGACAACGGGGAGATTGATGGGAAACACAGGGGCCGCAGAGGAGCGCATGATTTCTCAACAGCTGCCACGATGACTCGGTACACACACACACACACACACACACACACACACACACACACACACACACACACACACACACACACACACATACACATACACATACACATACACACATACACACATACACACACACACACACACACACACACATACACACATACACACATACACATACACACACGCATACACACACATACACATTCACACTCTGTCCATACCAGTCTCACCAATTTCACCCCCCCCGATGTGAAACCACAGGTCTGTCAGCATTGTGTGTGTGTAAGAGAGAGTGAATAGGTTGTGTGTACACCAGATGAGGCTGGTGGGAGCATCTATAGGAGGACAGGCTCATGGCTGGAATGGAATAAAAGGAACTGAGTTACACAGGGTTTCCATATGTTTGGTGTGTTTGACTCCGTTCCATTGATTCCATTCCAGCCATTACAATGAGCCTGTCCTCCTATAGCTCCTCCCACCAGCCTCCTCTGGTGTAGAGGTATTTGAGTGAATGAGTGCATATGTCCGTTTGTGTGTGAGGGTTTGTGTGTATGTGTCTGTGTGTGTGTGTTTGAATGTGTTCAAGACAACGGCAGGGTTTTTGTGTCCCCAGGGCACCAGACACACATGAGTCAGAGACCAGTTGGATTTATATTCATTCATTTGTTCTGAAACCAGAATAGCAGCAACTAACACACACACACACACACACACACAAACACATATACACACACACACACTCAAATACACACATACACACACACACGCAAGTGCACACACACACACACACACACACACACACACACACACACACACACACACACACACACACACACACACACACACACACACACACACACACACACACACACACACACACACACACACACACAGGCCAGGCTTTCACCACAGTGTTACATTCCTCCTTTATTTCAACAGGGATGTTGACTATCAATCGTATGTAATTTCTGCCCATTCAGCGAGATTGGCTACAGTTAATTAGCAATTAGCTTAGCATGTCATTGTAATTAACAAAATGATCATTAGAGTAAATAAAAGCAACGTGAACACGCAGTTAAAGCAGCTATCTGTGTTTGAGGCCCAAATCGCACCCTAATATATATATAGTACTTTACTTTTGTCAAAAGTAGTGCACTATTTACGGAATAGGGTGGGATTTGGGACACAGTCTGTGTGTTGAAATGGGTGAGCGCTCCGGGTCGAGCAGGGGGCTTGCTGACAACACTTATTTTATGTCATTTATCAAAGCCATCTGCCATTTTCCGCTCAATTAATTTGTTATGGGAAGTGGGATCAATTAAGCCAAGCCGGTAATGGCTTTATATCCTAGTTTACGTTTTATGGCCTAATATTTTCTCTTCTCCTCTCTACCATGAAAAGAGTAGAATCAATACCCAGGCCTCTTTTGTACTCCTTTATACTCGTTTGTTTTCCGCAACCTTTCCTGGCATGAAAAACTGTCTGTAACAAGGGGTTAGTGTTGGGGTCACACAAACTGTATACACGGACAGACAGACAGACGGATGGTCAGAGGGTGAGACAGACAGACAGAGAGACAGAGAGACAGGCAGACAGAGAGACAGGCACACAGGCAGATAGAGAGACAGAGAGACAGGCAGACAGAGACAGACGGATGGTCAGACGGCAAGACAGACAGACAGAGAGACAGAGAGACAGGCACACAGGCAGACAGAGAGACAGGCACACAGGCAGACAGAGAGACAGGCACACAGGCAGACATAGAGACAGGCACACAGGCAGACATAGAGACAGGCACACAGGCAGACAGAGAGACAGGCACACAGGCAGACAGAGACAGGCACACAGGCACACAGAGAGACAGGAGGACCGACAGACAAGCAGACAGACAGACATGCAGACAGAGAGACAGGAGAACAGACAGACAAGCAGACAGGCAGACAGAGGGACAGGCAGACAGACAGGCACGAAGACAGTGAGATCCAATGGACGGAGGAGAAACAGACAATTATAACACATTTACACAAATGTACATCCGTGTTTTCATGTTTCTCTGTACTGCAGTCTCACCCTCTTTCCATCTCTCTGACCATAGAAGGAGAACTTCAGTTTCTACCAGCCTTAGAGACAGAGACAGGTTCTACCAGCCATAGAAACAGAGACAGGTTCTACCAGCCTTAGAGACAGAGACAGCTTCTACCAGCCTTAGAGACAGAGACAGGTTCTACCAGCCATAGAAACAGAGACAGATTCTACCAGCCATAGAAACAGAGACAGATTCTACCAGCCTTAGAGACAGAGACAGGTTCTACCAGCCTTAGAGACAGAGACAGATTCTACCAGCCATAGAAACAGAGCCAGATTCTACCAGCCTTAGAGACAGAGACAGGTTCTACCAGCCTTAGAGACAGAGACAGGTTCTACCAGCCATAGAAACAGAGCCATGTTCTACCAGCCATAGAAACAGAGCCAGATTCTACCAGCCTTAGAAACAGAGCCAAGTTCTACCAGCCTTAGAGACAGAGACAGGTTTTACCAGCCATAGAAACAGAGCCAGGTTCTACCAGCCATAGAAACAGAGCCAGATTCTACCAGCCTTAGAGACAGAGACAGGTTCTACCAGCCATAGAGACAGAGCCAGGTTCTACCAGCCATAGAAACAGAGCCAGATTCTACCAGCCTTAGAGACAGAGACAGGTTCTACCAGCCATAGAGACAGAGCCAGGTTCTACCAGCCATAGAGACAGAGCCAGGTTCTACCAGCCATAGAGACAGAGCCAGGTTCTACCAGCCATAGAAACAGAGCCAGGTTCTACCAGCCATAGAAACAGAGCCAGATTCTACCAGCCATAGAAACAGAGACAGGTTCTACCAGCCATAGAGACAGAGACAGGTTCTACCAGCCATAGAAACAGAGCCAGGTTCTACCAGCCATAGAAACAGAGACAGGTTCTACCAGCCATAGAAACAGAGCCAGATTCTACCAGCCTTAGAAACAGAGCCAGGTTCTACCAGCCATAGAAACAGAGCCAGATTCTACCAGCCATAGAAACAGAGCCAGATTCTACCAGCCATAGAAACAGAGCCAGATTCTACCAGCCATAGAAACAGAGCCAGATTCTACCAGCAATAGAAACAGAGCCAGGTTCTACCAGCCATAGAAACAGAGCCAGGTTCTACCAGCCATAGAAACAGAGCCAGGTTCTACCAGCCATAGAAACAGAGCCAGGTTCTACCAGCCATAGAAACAGAGCCAGGTTCTACCAGCCATAGAAACAGAGCCAGTTTCTACCAGCCTTAGAGACAGAGACAGATTCTACCAGCCATAGAAACAGAGCCAGGTTCCCTCAGCCATAGAGACAGAGACAGATTCTACCAGCCTTAGTAACAGAGCCAGGTTCTAGCAGCCTTAGAAACAGAGACAGGTTCTACCAGCCATAGAAACAGAGCCAGGTTCTACCAGCCTTAGAAACAGAGACAGGTTCTACCAGCCATAGAAACAGAGCCAGGTTCTACCAGCCATAGAAACAGAGACAGATTATACCAGCCATAGAGACAGAGACAGATTTTACCAGCCATAGAGACAGAGACAGTTTCTACCAGCCATAGAAACAGAGCCAGGTTCTACCAGCCATAGAAACAGAGCCACGTTCTACCAGCCATAGAGACAAAGACAGGTTCCCTCAGCCATAGAAACAGAGACAGGTTCTACCAGCCTTAGAGACAGAGACAGGTTCCCTCAGCCATAGAAACAGAGACAGGTTCTACCAGCCATAGAAACAGAGACAGTTTCTACCAGCCATAGAGACAGAGCCAGGTTCTACCAGCCATAGAAACAGAGACAGATTCTACCAGCCTTAGAGACAGAGCCAGGTTCTACCAGCCATAGAAACAGAGACAGATTCTACCAGCCATAGAGACAGAGACAGGTTCTACCAGCCATAGAGACAGAGACAGATTCTACCAGCCTTAGAAACAGAGACAGGTTCTACCAGCCATAGAAACAGAGACAGATTCTACCAGCCATAGAAACAGAGACAGGTTCTACCAGCCATAGAGACAGAGACAGATTCTACCAGCCATAGAAACAGAGACAGATTCTACTATCCATAGAAACAGAGACAGGTTCTACCAGCCATAGAGACAGAGACAGATTCTACCAGCCTTAGAAACAGAGACAGGTTCTACCAGCCATAGAGACAGAGACAGATTCTACCAGCCTTAGAAACAGAGACAGGTTCTACCAGCCATAGAGACAGAGACAGATTCTACCAGCCTTAGAAACAGAGACAGATTCTACCAGCCATAGAAACAGAGACAGATTCTACCAGCCTTAGAGACAGAGACAGATTCTACCAGCCATAGAGACAGAGACAGGTTCTACCAGCCATAGAGACAGAGACAGATTCTACCAGCCTTAGAAACAGAGACAGGTTCCCTCAGCCATAGAAATAGAGACAGGTTCTACCAGCCTTAGAGACAGAGACAGGTTCCCTCAGCCATAGAAACAGAGACAGGTTCTACCAGCCATAGAAACAGAGACAGGTTCTACCAGCCATAGAGACAGAGCCAGGTTCTACCAGCCATAGAAACAGAGACAGATTCTACCAGCCTTAGAGACAGAGCCAGGTTATACCAGCCATAGAAACAGAGACAGATTCTACCAGCCATAGAGACAGAGACAGGTTCTACCAGCCATAGAGACAGAGACAGATTCTACCAGCCATAGAAACAGAGACAGGTTCTACCAGCCATAGAGACAGAGACAGATTCTACCAGCCTTAGAAACAGAGACAGGTTCTACCAGCCTTAGAAACAGAGACAGGTTCTACCAGCCTTAGAAACAGAGACAGATTCTACCAGCCTTAGAAACAGAGACAGATTCTACCAGCCTTAGAGACAGAGACAGATTCTACCAGCCATAGAAACAGAGACAGGTTCTACCAGCCATAGAGACAGAGACAGATTCTACCAGCCTTAGAAACAGAGACAGGTTCTACCAGCCATAGAGACAGAGCCAGGTTCTACCAGCCATAGAAACAGAGACAGATTCTACCAGCCTTAGAGACAGAGCCAGGTTCTACCAGCCATAGAAACAGAGACAGATTCTACCAGCCATAGAAACAGAGACAGGTTCTACCAGCCATAGAGACAGAGACAGATTCTACCAGCCTTAGAAACAGAGACAGGTTCTACCAGCCATAGAAACAGAGACAGATCCTACCAGCCTTAGAAACAGAGACAGATTCTACCAGCCTTAGAAACAGAGACAGATTCTACCAGCCATAGAAACAGAGACAGGTTCTACCAGCCATAGAGACAGAGACAGATTCTACCAGCCTTAGAAACAGAGCCAGGTTCTACCAGCCATAGAAACAGAGCCAGGTTCTACCAGCCATAGAAACAGAGCCAGGTTCTACCAGCCTTAGAAACAGAGACAGGTTCTACCAGCCTTAGAAAAAGAGACAGGTTCTACCAGCCATAGAAACAGAGACAGGTTCTACCAGCCATAGAAACAGAGCCAGGTTCTACCAGCCATAGAAACAGAGCCAGGTTCTACCAGCCATAGAAACAGAGCCAGGTGCTACCAGCCATAGAAACAGAGACAGATTCTACCAGCCATAGAGACAGAGACAGGTTCCCTCTGCCTTAGAGACAGAGACATATTCTAACAGCCATAGAAACAGAGACAGATTCTACCAGCCATAGAAACAGAGACATATTCTACCAGCCATAGAGACAGAGACAGGTTCACTCAGCCTTAGAGCCAGAGGCAGGTTCTACCAGCCATAGAAACAGACAGGTTCCCTCAGCCTTAGAGACAGAGACAGGTTCCCTCAGCCTTAGAGACAGAGACAGGTTCCCTCAGCCATAGAAACAGAGACATATTCTACCAGCCATAGAGACAGAGACAGGTTCACTCAGCCTTAGAGACAGAGACAGATTCTAACAGCCATAGAAACAGAGACAGATTCTACCAGCCATAGAGACAGAGACAGATTCTACCAGCCATAGAGACAGAGACAGGTTCACTCAGCCTTAGAGACAGAGACAGATTCTACCAGCCATAGAGACAAAGACAGGTTCACTCAGCCTTAGAGACAGAGACAGATTCTAACAGCCATAGAAACAGAGACATATTCTACCAGCCATAGAGACAGAGACAGGTTCACTCAGCCTTAGAGACAGAGACAGATTCTACCAGCCATAGAAACAGACAGGTTCCCTCAGCCTTAGAGACAGAGACAGATGATATCAGCCATAGAAACAGAGCCAGATTCTACCAGCCAAAGACACAGAGACAGATTCTACCAGCCATAGAAACAGACAGGTTCCCTCAGCCTTAGAGACAGAGACAGATTCTACCAGCCATAGAGCCAGATTCTACCAGCCTTAGAGACAGAGACAGGGTCCCTCAGCCTTAGAGACAGAGACAGATTCTACCATCCATAGAAACAGAGACAGATTCTACCAGCCATAGAAACAGAGACAGATTCTACCAGCCATAGAGACAGAGACAGATTCTACCAGCCAAAGAGACAGAGACAGATTCTACCAGCCATAGAAACAGAGCCAGGTTCCCTCAGCCTTAGAGACAGAGACAGATTCTACCAGCCATAGAGCCAGATTCTACCAGCCATAGAAACAGAGACAGGGTCCCTCAGCCTTAGAGACAGAGACAGATTCTACCATCCATAGAAACAGAGACAGATTCTACCAGCCATAGAAACAGAGACAGATTCTACCAGCCATAGAGACAGAGACAGATTCTACCAGCCAAAGAGACAGAGACAGATTCTACCAGCCATAGAAACAGAGCCAGGTTCCCTCAGCCTTAGAGACAGAGACAGATTCTACCAGCCATAGAAACAGAGCCAGGTTCCCTCAGCCATAGAGACAGAGACAGATTCTACCAGCCATAGAGACAGAGACAGGTTCCCTCAGCCTTAGAGACACAGACATATTCTACCAGCCATAGAGACAGAGACAGATTCTACCAGCCATAGAGACAGAGACAGGTTCCCTCAGCCTTACAGACAGAGACAGATTCTACCAGCCATAGAGACAGAGACAGATTCTACCAGCCATAGAGACAGAGACAGATTGTACCAGCCATAGAGACAGATACATATTCTACCAGCCTTAGAGACAGAGACAGATTGTACCAGCCATAGAGCCAGATTCTACCAGCCATAGAAACAGAGACAAGTTCCCTCAGCCATAGAAACAGAGACAGGGTCCCTCAGCCTTAGAGACAGAGACAGATTCTACCAGCCATAGAGACAGAGACAGATTCTACCAGCCATAGAGACAGAGACAGATTCTACCAGCCATAGAGACAGAGACAGAATCTACCAGCCATAGAAACAGAGACAGGTTCTACCAGCCTTAGAGACAGAGACAGATTCTACCAGCCTTAGAGACAGAGACAGATTCTACCAGCCTTAGAAACAGAGACAGGTTCTACCAGCCTTAGAAACAGAGACAGATTGTACCAGCCATAGAGCCAGATTCTACCAGCCATAGAAACAGAGACAGATTCTACCAGCCATAGAAACAGAGCCAGGTTCTACCAGCCTTAGAGACAGAGACAGATTCTACCAGCCATAGAGACAGAGACAGGTTATACCAGCCATAGAGACAGAGACAGGTTCTACCAGCCAAAGAGCCAGATTCTACCAGCCAAAGAGACAGAGACAGATTCTACCAGCCATAGAAACAGAGCCAGGTTCCCTCAGCCTTAGAGACAGAGACAGATTCTACCAGCCATAGAAACAGAGCCAGGTTCCCTCAGCCATAGAGACAGAGACAGATTCTACCAGCCATAGAGACAGAGACAGGTTCCCTCAGCCTTAGAGACACAGACAGATTCTACCAGCCATAGAGACAGAGACAGATTCTACCAGCCATAGAGACAGAGACAGGTTCCCTCAGCCTTACAGACAGAGACAGATTCTACCAGCCATAGAGACAGAGACAGAATCTACCAGCCATAGAGACAGAGACAGATTGTACCAGCCATAGAGACAGAGACAGATTCTACCAGCCTTAGAGACAGAGACAGATTGTACCAGCCATAGAGCCAGATTCTACCAGCCATAGAAACAGAGACAAGTTCCCTCAGCCATAGAAACAGAGACAGGGTCCCTCAGCCTTAGAGACAGAGACAGATTCTACCAGCCATAGAGACAGAGACAGATTCTACCAGCCTTAGAGACAGAGACAGATTCTACCAGCCATAGAGACAGAGACAGATTCTACCAGCCATAGAGACAGAGACAGATTCTACCAGCCATAGAGACAGAGACAGATTCTACCAGCCTTAGAAACAGAGACAGGTTCTACCAGCCTTAGAAACAGAGACAGATTGTACCAGCCATAGAGCCAGATTCTACCAGCCATAGAAACAGAGACAGATTCTACCAGCCATAGAACCAGAGCCAGGTTCTACCAGCCTTAGAGACAGAGACAGATTCTACCAGCCATAGAGACAGAGACAGGTTCTACCAGCCATAGAGACAGAGACAGGTTCTACCAGCCAAAGAGCCAGATTCTACCAGCCTTAGAGACAGAGACAGATTGTACCAGCCATAGAGCCAGATTCTACCAGCCATAGAAACAGAGACAAGTTCCCTCAGCCATAGAAACAGAGACAGGGTCCCTCAGCCTTAGAGACAGAGACAGATTCTACCAGCCATAGAAACAGAGACAGATTCTACCAGCCATAGAAACAGAGACAGATTCTACCAGCCATAGAGACAGAGACAGATTGTACCAGCCATAGAGACAGAGACAGGTTCCCTCAGCCATAGAGACAGAGACAGATTCTACCAGCCTTAGAGACAGAGACAGATTCTACCAGCCATAGAAACAGAGCCAGGTTCTACCAGCCTTAGAGACAGAGACAGATTCTACCAGCCATAGAGACAGAGACAGATTGTACCAGCCATAGAGACAGAGACAGGTTCCCTCAGCCATAGAGACAGAGACAGATTCTACCAGCCTTAGAGACAGAGACAGATTCTACCAGCCATAGAAACAGAGCCAGGTTCCCTCAGCCATAGAGACAGAGACAGATTCTACCAGCCATGGAAACAGAGACAGGTTCCCTCAGCCTTAGAGACAGAGACAGAGACAAATTCTACCAGCCTTAGAGACATAGACAGATTCTACCAGCCATAGAGACAGAGACAGATTGTACCAGCCATAGAGACAGAGACAGGTTCCCTCAGCCTTAGAGACAGAGACAGATTCTACCAGCCATAGAGACAGAGACAGATTCTACCAGCCATAGAGACAGAGACAGGTTCCCTCAGCCATAGAGACAGAGACAGATTGTACCAGCCATAGAGACAGAGACAGATTCTACCAGCCATAGAGACAGAGACAGATTCTACCAGCCATAGAGACAGAGACAGATTCTACCAGCCATAGAGACAGAGACAGGTTCCCTCAGCCATAGAGACAGAGACAGATTGTACCAGCCATAGAGCCAGATTCTACCAGCCATAGAAACAGAGACAAGTTCCCTCAGCCATAGAAACAGAGACAGGGTCCCTCAGCCTTAGAGACAGAGACAGATTCTACCAGCCATAGAAACAGAGACAGATTCTACCAGCCATAGAAACAGAGACAGATTCTACCAGCCATAGAGACAGAGACAGATTGTACCAGCCATAGAGACAGAGACAGGTTCCCTCAGCCATAGAGACAGAGACAGATTCTACCAGCCATAGAGACAGAGACAGATTGTACCAGCCATAGAGCCAGATTCTACCAGCCATAGAAACAGAGACAAGTTCCCTCAGCCATAGAAACAGAGACAGGGTCCCTCAGCTTTAGAGACAGAGACAGATTCTACCAGCCATAGAAACAGAGACAGATTCTACCAGCCATAGAAACAGAGCCAGATTATCCCAGCCAAAGAGACAGAGACAGATTCTACCAGCCAAAGAGACAGAGACAGATTCTACCAGCCATAGAAACAGAGCCAGGTTCCCTCAGCCTTAGAGACAGAGACAGATTCTACCAGCCATGGAAACAGAGACAGGTTCCCTCAGCCTTAGAGACAGAGACAGAGACAAATTCTACCAGCCTTAGAGACACAGACAGATTCTACTAGCCATAGAGACAGAGACAGGTTCCCTCATCCATAGAGACAGAGACAGATTCTACCAGCCTTAGAGACAGAGACAGATTCTACCAGCCTTAGAGACAGAGACAGATTGTACCAGCCATAGAGACAGAGACAGGTTCCCTCAGCCTTAGAGACAGAGACAGATTCTACCAGCCATAGAGACAGAGACAGATTCTACCAGCCATAGAGACAGAGACAGGTTCCCTCAGCCTTAGAGACAGAGATAGATTCTACCAGCCATAGAGACAGAGACAGATCAGACATGACATCACTCTTTTATTTACCACCACTGGGCCCTCAGAGGCATGATCACTATGGAAGAGGGGGATGAGGAGACAACGAGGGGGATGAGGAGACAAAGTGGGGGATGAGGAGACAAAGAGGGGGATTAGGAGATGAAGAGGGGGATGAGGAGACAAAGAGGGGGATGCGGAGACGAAGAGGGGGATGAGGAGACAACGAGGGGGATGAGGAGACAAAGAGGGGAATGAGGAGACAAAGAGGGGGATTAGGAGACGAAGAGGGGGATGAGCAGACAAAGAAGGGGATGCGGAGACGAAGAGGGGGATGAGGAGACAAAGAGGGGGATGAGGAGACAGAGGGGGATGAGGAGACAAAGAGGGGGATGCGGAGACGAATAGGGGGATGAGGAGACGAAGAGGTGGATGAGGAGAAGAAGAGGTGGATGAGGAGATGAAGAGGGGGAAAGGAGATGAAGAGGGGAATGAGGAGATGAAGAGGGGGAGGAGGAGATGAAGAGGGGGAGATGAAGAGGGGAAGGAAGGAGAAGAAGAGGGGGAGATAAAGAGGAGGAGGAGGAGATGAAGAGAGGGAGATGAAGAGGGGGAGGAGGAGATGAAGAGAGGAGATGAAGAGGGGGAGGAGGAGATGAAGAGAGGGAGATGAAGAGGGGGAGGAGGATATGAAGAGGGGAAGGAGGAGATGAAGAGGGGAAGGAGGAGATGAAGAGGGGGAGGAGGAGATGAAGAGGGGAAGGAGGAGATGAAGAGGTGGAGGAGGAGATAAAGAGGGGGAGGAGGGGATAAAGAGGGGGAGGAGGTGATGAAGAAGGGAAGGAGTAGATGAAGAGGGGGAGGAGGAGATGAAGAGGGGGAGGAGGAGATGAAGAGGGGGAGGAGGAGATGAAGAGGGGAAGGAGGAGATGAAGAGGGGGAGGAGGAGATAAAGAGGGGGAGGAGGGGATAAAGAGGGGGAGGAGGTGATGAAGAGGGGGATGAGGAGATGAAGAGGGGGAGGAGGAGATGAAGAGGGGGAGGAGGAGATGAAGAGAGGGAGATGAAGAGGGGGAGGAGGATGTGAAGAGGGGAAGGAGGAGATGAAGAGGGGGAGGAGGAGATGAAGAGGGGGAGGAGGCTGTGAAGAGGGGAAGGAGGAGATGAAGAGGGGGAGGAGGAGATGAAGAGGGGAAGGAGGAGATGAAGAGGGGGAGGAGAATGTGAAGAGGGGAAGGAGGAGATGAAGAGGGGGAGGAGGAGATGAAGAGGGGGAGGAGGAGATGAAGAGGGGGAGGAGGATGTGAAGAGGGGAAGGAGGAGATGAAGAGGGGGAGGAGGAGATGAAGAGGGGGAGGAGGTATGAAGAGGGGGATGAAGAAAGGAAAGAGATTCATATATATAAAAGCTGTGTGTTCTCTATATAGAGAGTGTTAAGTTGCTCCAGTGCTCCTCCCGTCACCACATGTAAAAACTCTGGGCTCTGACTACCAGCAGGCATTGGGGCTTAGTGACAAAGACGGAGCAGGTCATCTGTCAGACACATGCCCCTGAGTGTGTATGTACAGAAGGACTGTGTGTGTGTGTGTGTGTGTGTGTGTGTGTCTCTGCATGTGCGTGTCTATAAGTGTGTGTTTGTGACAGAGACCCTCCGGGGCTGACAGTTAGACAGGCGGAACACCATTAGTTCAGACGCCTACACTCATCGCTCAGCCTGCTCCTCCCAAGGGGCCGAGGAGGAGTCAGGAGGTTGTCATAGTGACTGTTCCTCCTGGGTACACAACTCACAACACTTCCAGACCAGGAGCCCTGGGGGGCGGAGCTCCAATGGCCTCTGACCTATCACATCCTGTCAAGGTCTTGTGGATGGGCTTTAGGGGAATGAGGGGAAGAAGAGGGGATGTTCCATATTGTAAATTTAGCTGATCCTCTATTAGCTTCATGGTGTCCTACCAGAAGCAGAGTGACTTCCAGGGCCGAGCCGCTTGGCTTTGGTTGGTCATCAGGATATGTGTGATGTGAGGGTAAAGACACACTGTAATACACAAGAGAGTGGAACACTGTTTCCTGATACTATGTCAGCTGGCTTAATGGAACTCTGTCTGTGTCCTGATACTATGTCAGCTGGCTTAATGGAACTCTGTCTCCTGATACTATGTCAGATGGCTTAATGGAACTCTGTCTGTCTCCTAATACTACGTCAGCTGGCTTAATGGAACTCTGTCTGTTTCCTGATACTATGTCAGCTGGCTTAATGGAACTCTGTCTGTGTCCTGATACTATGTCAGCTGGCTTAACGGAACACTGTTTCCTGATACTACATCAGCTGGCTTAATGGAACTCTGTCTGTTTCCTGATACTATGTCAGATGGCTTAATGGAACTCTGTCTGTTTCCTGATACTACGTCAGCTGGCTTAATGGAACTCTGTCTGTGTCCTGATACTATGTCAGCTGGCTTAATGGAACACTGTTTCCTGATACTATGTCAGCTGGCTTAATGGAACACTGTTTCCTGATACTATGTCAGCTGGCTTAATGGAACACTGTTTCCTGATACTATGTCAGCTGGCTTAATGGAACACTGTCTCCTGATACTACGTCAGCTGGCTTAATGGAACACTGTCTCCTGATACTATGTCAGCTGGCTTAATGGAACACTGTCTGTCTCCTGATACTATGTCAGCTGGCTTAGTGGAACACTGTTTCCTGATACTATGTCAGCTGGCTTAATGGAACTCTGTCTCCTGATACTATGTCAGCTGGCTTAATGGAACACTGTTTCCTGATACTATGTCAGCTGGCTTAATGGAACTCTGTCTCCTGATACTATGTCAGCTGGCTTAATGGAACTCTGTCTGTGTCCTGATACTACGTCAGATGGCTTAATGGAACTCTGTCTCCTGATACTATGTCAGCTGGCTTAATGGAACACTGTTTCCTGATACTATGTCAGCTGGCTTAATGGAACACTGTGTCCTGATACTACGTCAGCTGGCTTAATGGAACTCTGTCTGTGTCCTGATACTACGTCAGATGGCTTAATGGAACTCTGTCTCCTGATACTATGTCAGCTGGCTTAATGGAACTCTGTCTGTCTCCTGATACTATGTCAGCCGTTCTTAATGGAACTCTGTCTCCTGATACTATGTCAGATGGCTTAATGGAACTCTGTCTGTCTCCTAATACTACGTCAGCTGGCTTAATGGAACTCTGTCTGTTTCCTGATACTATGTCAGATGGCTTAATGGAACTCTGTCTGTGTCCTGATACTATGTCAGCTGGCTTAATGGAACTCTGTCTGTGTCCTGATACTATGTCAGCTGGCTTAATAGAACTCTGTCTGTCTCCTGATACTATGTCAGCTGGCTTAATGGAACTCTGTCTGTCTCCTAATACTACGTCAGCTGGCTTAATGGAACTCTGTCTGTTTCCTGATACTATGTCAGCTGGCTTAATGGAACTCTGTCTGTCTCCTGATACTATGTCAGCTGGCTTAATGGAACTCTGCCTGTTTCCTGATACTATGTCAGCTGGCTTAATGGAACTCTGTCTGTCTCCTGATACTATGTCAGCTGGCTTAATGGAACTCTGTCTGTGTCCTGATAATACGTCAGCTGGCTTTATGGCTAACTCAAGACTTTGGACTCCTCTCTTGTGTGTGTTTGTGTGTGTTTGTGTGTGTGTGTGTGTGTGTGTGTGTGTGTGTGTGTGAGTGTGTTTGTGTGTGTGCATCCCTGTTTTGCATTAATGATGTAAACATCCTCCCAAACCTGTTGACAGACACACACTCATTAAGAACCTCGTGTTCAAACCTTTGGCCTGAGGTGCTCTGTGTACATCAGGCTCACGAGGTGCCACTGTGACGGAGGTTGAGGTGGTACGGTGATGGTCGAGAATACCTTATTCATTCCAATCAGGTGATGTTCAAACCAATAGCCAATATCATCAGCCACTGCTGGGTTTAGCCATGGTGATGATCTCCACGTGTTGGGTCCCAGACCCACTCATAACACCACCACACCACCTTACTACCCCACACAAACCGCCTCCAAAATGGCTAAATGTTTCCTATGTAACGCCGGGCTCTGGTCAAAAGTAGTTCACTGTATAGGGAATAGGTTACCATTTGGAACGCAGCTGCCATCACTCTAACCCATTCATCATATCCATCACAGTGAACTCAGGGCTTAATGGGGAGTCAATCAATAACTCTTAGGGGTTATACTGAACCAAGAGGACTGTGCTGAGTCCTGAAACTATTACTAATGGGCCCCAGACATCCCGTCTCCAACACGCCACACATCACTGTCTGTCAGGCCACAACCCTTAAGTGCCATTGTCACCAGAGGCCGCAGACGCATTGGTCATCCTCTGGTGACAGTCGTGTCCGAGTTCTTCCCAGACCCTCTCAGTCAGGACACGTATGGTGCAAAGGAGGCTGGTGGGCGTTAACTTGGAGGATAGGCAGATTGTAATGGTTGAAATATAATAAATGGAAATGAATCAAACCAATGGAAACCAGCGTTTGGATGTATTTAATACTGTCCCATTAGTTCCACTGTGGTGATGACAATGAGCCTATCCTCCTATCTCTCCACCCACCAGCCTCCTCTGGGCCACAACCGTGTTTTCACACTTGGTCCCTTCCAGACAAATCTTTTGCTTCAATTCACTTGAATTCCGTTGTCTAGTTCCCTTTTTTAGGGCAATGTGAACGCAAAGCTCCCCAGGTTCACTTGTCATTATTCCCGCACCTCACACTAGACTACTGTTATAACCCCTCACACTAGACTACTGTTATAACCCCTCACACTAGACTACTGTTATAACCCCTCATACTAGACTACTGTTATAACCCCTCCCACTAGACTACTGTTATAACCCCTCACACTAGACTACTGTTATAACCCCTCATACTAGACTACTGCTACAACCCCTCACACTAGACTACTGTTATAACCCCTCATACTAGACTACTGCTATAACCCCTCACACTAGACTACTGTTATAACCCCTCCCACTAGACTACTGTTATAACCCCTCACACTAGACTACTGTTATAACCCCTCATACTAGACTACTGCTATAACCCCTCACACTAGACTACTGCTATAACCCCTCACACTAGACTACTGCAACACCGTTTCCCCTGCTATAACCCCTCACACTAGACTACTGTTATAACCCCTCACACTAGACTACTGCAACACCGTTTCCCCTGCTATAACCCCTCACACTAGACTACTGTTATAACCCCTCACACTAGACTACTGCAACACCGTTTCCCCTGCTATAACCCCTCACACTAGACTACTGTTATAACCCCTCACACTAGACTACTGTTATAACCCCTCACACTAGACTACTGCTATAACCCCTCACACTAGACTACTGTTATAACCCCTCACACTAGACTACTGCTATGACCCCTCACACTAGACTACTGCTATAACCCCTCACACTAGACTACTGCAACACTGTTTCCCCTGCTATAACCCCTCACACTAGACTACTGCTATAACCCCTCACACTAGACTACTGTTATAACCCCTCACACTAGACTACTGTTATAACCCCTCACACTAGACTACTGTTATAACACCTCACACTAGACTACTGCAACACCGTTTCCCCTGCTATAACCCCTCACACTAGACTACTGCTATAATCCCTCACACTAGACTACTGCTACACCGTTTCCCCTGCTATAACCCCTCACACTAGACTACTGACATAACCCCTCACACTAGACTACTGATATAACCCCTCACACTAGACTACTGCAACACCGTTTCCCCTGCTATAACCCCTCACACTAGACTACTGCTATAACCCCTCACACTAGACTACTGACATAACCCCTCACACTAGACTACTGCAACACTGTTTCCCCTGCTATAACCCCTTCACATTAGAGTACTGCTATAACCCCTCACACTAGACTACTGCAACACTGTTTCCCCTGCTATAACCCCTCACACTAGACTACTGCTATAACCCCTCACACTAGACTACTGACATAACCCCTCACACTAGACTACTGCAACACTGTTTCCCCTGCTATAACCCCTCACACTAGACTACTGCAACACAGTTTCCCCTGCTATAACCCCTCACACTAGACTACTGCTATAACCCCTTCACACTAGACTACTGACATAACCCCTCACATTAGACTACTGCAACACTGTTTCCCCTGCTATAACCCCTTCACATTAGACTACTGCAACACTGTTTCCCCTGCTATAACCCCTCACACTAGACTACTGACATAACCCCTCACATTAGACTACTGACATAACCCCTCACATTAGACTACTGACATAACCCCTCACACTAGACTACTGACATAACCCCTCACATTAGACTACTGACATAACCCCTCACACTAGACTACTGACATAACCCCTCACATTAGACTACTGCAACACAGTTTCCCCTGCTATAACCCCTCACACTAGACTACTGCTATAACCCCTTCACACTAGACTACTGACATAACCCCTCACATTAGACTACTGCAACACTGTTTCCCCTGCTATAACCCCTTCACATTAGACTACTGCAACACTGTTTCCCCTGCTATAACCCCTCACACTAGACTACTGCAACACAGTTTCCCCTGCTATAACCCCTCACACTAGACTACTGCAACACTGTTTCCCCTGCTATAACCCCTTCACATTAGAGTACTGCAACACAGTTTCCCCTGCTATAACCCCTCACACTAGACTACTGCAACACTGTTTCCCCTGCTATAACCCCTTCACATTAGAGTACTGCGAAGATGATGAGTTGGTGAAAAAATCGTGTGCTGTTTTTGGTTATTAATGAGCATTTGTCAAGGATGCACAGATATTCCAAAATATGCGTGGAGTTTTAGTTCAAGATTATTTGTTTGTAATATGTAATCTATAGGCTAAGAGAGCTTCATAAGCTGTTTATTGATTGTGGGGTTTGAATAGTGTGAGAAGACAACATATTTGGTGAGAATCACAACATAGGACACAAAATCAATTCTATCTCTTAAAGGGGCAGTAGCCTACATTGGGTGGACAATCAAATGTATCTCTTAAAGGGGCAGTAGCCTACATTGGGTGGCAATCAAATATATCTCTTAAAGGGGCAGTAGACATTGGGTGGACAATCAATTATATATCTTAAAGGGGCAGTAGCCTACATTGGGTGGACAATTACAATATTTATTCTTCTGCTCTTTATTCTGTTACTGATAATATTTACGTGTAGGTTAATAGTAAACCAAGTAGGAGAGATGGATGGACAAAGGGAAAGATCAGAGAAGGGGAGGAAGAGGAAGACAGAGAAAGAGAGAGGAGTTGACCCCTTGACGGATTGATTGAGGTCCTCCAATACTTTCCATTGCCCACAGCCCAGATTAACAGGAAACCTAGATACACACATTCAGTCCCTCCTCTTTTTCTCTTTCTCACGCTTTCTCTCTGTCTCTGTCTCTGTCTCTGTCTCTCTCTCTGTCTCACTCTCACTCTCACTCTCACTCTCACTCTCACTCTCTCTGTCTCTGTCTCTGTCTCTCTCTCTCTCTCTCTGTCGCTCTCTCTGTCTCTCTCTCTTTCTCTCTCTCTCTCTCTCTTTCTCTCTCTCTCTCTCTCTCTCTCCTCTCTCTCTCTCTCCCTGTCGCTCTCTCTGTCTCTCTGTCTGTCTCTCTCTCTATCTCTCTCTTTCTCTCTCTCTCTCTCTCTCTCTCTCTCTTGCTCTCTCCCTCTCTTGCTCTCTCTCTCTCTCTCTCTCGCTCTCTCTCTCTCTCTCTCTCACTCTCTCTCTCTCTCTGTCTCTCTGTGTCTCTCTCTGTGTCTCTCTCTCTCTTTCTCTCTCTCTCCCTCTCTCTCTCTCTGGTCTCGCTGGTCTCTCTCTCTCTCTCTCTCTCTCTCTCTCTCTCTCCCCTCTCTCCCTCTCCCTCTCTCCCTCTCTCTCTCTGGTCTCGCTGGTCTCTCTCTCTCTGGTCTCGCTGGTCTCTCTCTCTCTCTCTCTCTCCCTCTCTCCCTCTCTCCCTCTCTCTCTCTGGTCTCGCTGGTCTCTCTCTCTCTCTCTCTCTCTTTCTCTCAACTTCTCTGCTGCTTTTGCAACCACCAATGGGTATCCTAAT
This sequence comes from Oncorhynchus nerka, assembly GCF_034236695.1. Lineage (NCBI taxonomy): Eukaryota > Metazoa > Chordata > Actinopteri > Salmoniformes > Salmonidae > Oncorhynchus > Oncorhynchus nerka. The sequence continues at coordinate 11,683,174 of NC_088397.1, forward strand.
AAACTACCTAAATAAATGTAGATAACCTGCTTGGTCTGCTTCTTCCTTAACCTCAGCATTGATCGTCACCATGCTTGGCTTCGGTCATACTGCCACTTTGTGGTAGGATGGTAGAGCGCAACTGCAGAGGACCAGTTGACAAAATCAAAGCCCATATTATTCCGAAAATTTGTCTCAGAGTAGGATTGCTGATCTAGAATCAGTTTAGTCGTTTACACCATAATGATCAACATTACATGGACATAGTGGCCTGATCCTAGAACAGCACTCGTACTCTGAGAGGCCTAAGGGCCCAAGCCTCTGAGAATCCTGGGCCATGTTCAGTTGGCAAACGTGGAAACTTGCAGATAGAAATGTCATAAATATGAATCAAATCAAATCAAATGTATTTATATAGCCCTTCGTACATCAGCTGATATCTCAAAGTGCTGTACAGAAACCCAGCCTAAAACCCCAAACAGCAAGCAATGCAGGTGTAGAAGAACCTGACAAAGGGAAGTTTGGATATTGACTGTAACCATGGCAACATGACAGCCAGGAGGGTGGTGGGTCATGTGGGATGCAGGTTATTTAGACTTGGGTGAATAACATGTGTAAGGTCACATATATACATATGTATTGTGATTCATATGCAAATTATTGTGTGTGTGTGTGAGTTTGTGTGTCACTGTGTGTGAGTGTGTGTGTGTCTCTGTGTGTCTGTGTGTTAACTGATTGACAGGTGTGACATTTCCAGTCTGGATGTAATGAATAGGCATGTCTGACTGGTGGTACATTTGAGATGCAGAGCTAGTGTGAATACAGTATGTACTGACATGGAGTGGAAACATCAGAGCTGGTGTCTGTTCCCTCTGTTGTTGTGTGTAACCCATGTTAACCCTGGTGTCTGGTCCCTCTGTTGTTGTGTGTAACCCATGTTAACCCCCTGGTGTCTGTTCCCTCTGTTGTTGTGTGTAACCCATGTTAACCCCCTGGTGTCTGCTCCCTCTGTTGTTGTGTGTACCCTATGTTAACCCTGGTGTCTGGTCCCTCTGTTGTTGTGTGTAACCCATGTTAACCCCCTGGTGTCTGTTCCCTCTGTTGTTGTGTGTAACCCATGTTAACCCCCTGGTGTCTGCTCCCTCTGTTGTTGTGTGTAACCCATGTTAACCCCCTGGTGTCTGTTCCCTCTGTTGTTGTGTGTAACCATTGTTAACCCCGGTGTCTGTTCCCTCTGTTGTTGTGTGTAACCCATGTTAACCCCCTGGTGTCTGCTCCCTCTGTTGTTGTGTGTAACCCATGTTAACCCCCTGGTGTCTCCTCCCTCTGTTGTTGTGTGTACCCTATGTTAACCCTGGTGTCTGCCCCCTATGTTGTTGGGTGTAACCCATGTTAACCCTGGTGTCTGCTCCCTCTGTTGTTGTGTGTAACCCATGTTAACCCTGGTGTCTGCTTCCTCTGTTGTTGTGTGTACCCTATGTTAACCCTGGTGTCTGCCCCCTATGTTGTTGGGTGTAACCCATGTTAACCCTGGTGTCTGCTCCCTCTGTTGTTGTGTGTAACCCATGTTAACCCTGGTGTCTGCTCCCTCTGTTGTTGTGTGTAACCCATGTTAACCCTGGTGTCTGCTCCCTCTGTTGTTGTGTGTAACCCATGTTAACCCTGGTGTCTGCTCCCTCTGTTGTTGTGTGTAACCCATGTTAACACCCTGGTGTCTGTTCCCTCTGTTGTTGTGTGTAACCCATGTTAACCCTGGTGTCTGCTACCTCTGTTGTTGTGTGTAACACATGTTAACCCTGGTGTCTGTTCCCTCTGTTGTTGTGTGTAACCCATGTTAACCCTGGTGTCTGCTCCCTCTGTTGTTGTGTGTAACCCATGTTAACACCCTGGTGTCTGTTCCCTCTGTTGTTGTGTGTAACCTATGTTAACACCCTGGTGTCTGCTCCCTCTGTTGTTGTGTGTAACCCATGGTAACCCTGGTGTCTGTTCCCTCTGTTGTTGTGTGTAACACATGTTGACCCTGGTGTCTGCTCCCTCTGTTGTTGTGTGTAACCCATGTTAATCCTGGTGTCTGTTCCCTCTGTTGTTGTGTGTAACACATGTTAACCCTGGTGTCTGCCCCCTCTGTTGTTGTGTGTAACCCATGTTAACCCAGGTGTCTGTTCCCTCTGTTGTTGTGTGTAACCCATGTTAACCCTGGTGTCTGTTCCCTCTGTTGTTGTGTGTAACACATGTTAACACCCTGGTGTCTGTTCCCTCTGTTGTTGTGTGTAACCTCTCTTCCCTCTGTTGTTGTGTGTAACCTATGTTAACCCTGGTGTCTGTTCCCTCTGTTGTTGTGTGTAACCCATGTTAACCCCCTGGTGTCTGGTCCCTCTGTTGTTGTGTGTAACCCATGTTAACCCTGGTGTCTGGTCCCTCTGTTGTTGTGTGTAACCCATGTTAACCCTGGTGTCTGCTCCCTCTGTTGTTGTGTGTAACCCATGTTAACCCTGGTGTCTGTTCCCTCTGTTGTTGTGTGTAACACATGTTAACACCCTGGTGTCTGTTCCCTCTGTGGTTGTGTGTAACCTCTCTTCCCTCTGTTGTTGTGTGTAACCCATGTTAACCCTGGTGTCTGCTCCCTCTGTTGTTGTGTGTAACCCATGTTAACCCCCTGGTGTCTCCTCCCTCTGTTGTTGTGTGTACCCTATGTTAACCCTGGTGTCTGCCCCCTATGTTGTTGGGTGTAACCCATGTTAACCCTGGTGTCTGCTCCCTCTGTTGTTGTGTGTAACCCATGTTAACCCTGGTGTCTGCTTCCTCTGTTGTTGTGTGTACCCTATGTTAACCCTGGTGTCTGCCCCCTATGTTGTTGGGTGTAACCCATGTTAACCCTGGTGTCTGCTCCCTCTGTTGTTGTGTGTAACCCATGTTAACCCTGGTGTCTGCTCCCTCTGTTGTTGTGTGTAACCCATGTTAACCCTGGTGTCTGCTCCCTCTGTTGTTGTGTGTAACCCATGTTAACCCTGGTGTCTGCTCCCTCTGTTGTTGTGTGTAACCCATGTTAACACCCTGGTGTCTGTTCCCTCTGTTGTTGTGTGTAACCCATGTTAACCCTGGTGTCTGCTACCTCTGTTGTTGTGTGTAACACATGTTAACCCTGGTGTCTGTTCCCTCTGTTGTTGTGTGTAACCCATGTTAACCCTGGTGTCTGCTCCCTCTGTTGTTGTGTGTAACCCATGTTAACACCCTGGTGTCTGTTCCCTCTGTTGTTGTGTGTAACCTATGTTAACCCTGGTGTCTGTTCCCTCTGTTGTTGTGTGTAACCCATGTTAATCCTGGTGTCTGTTCCCTCTGTTGTTGTGTGTAACACATGTTAACCCTGGTGTCTGCCCCCTCTGTTGTTGTGTGTAACCCATGTTAACCCTGGTGTCTGTTCCCTCTGTTGTTGTGTGTAACACATGTTAACACCCTGGTGTCTGTTCCCTCTGTTGTTGTGTGTAACCTCTCTTCCCTCTGTTGTTGTGTGTAACCTATGTTAACCCTGGTGTCTGTTCCCTCTGTTGTTGTGTGTAACCCATGTTAACCCTGGTGTCTGTTCCCTCTGTTGTTGTGTATAATCCATGTTAACCCTGGTGTCTGTTCCCTCTGTTGTTGTGTGTAACCCATGTTAACCCTGGTGTCTGTTCCCTCTGTTGTTGTGTATAATCCATGTTAACCCTGGTGTCTGCTCCCTCTGTTGTTGTGTGTAATCCATGTTAACCCTGGTGTCTGTTCCCTCTGTTGTTGTGTGTAACCCATGTTAACACCCTGGTGTCTGCTCCCTCTGTTGTTGTGTGTAACACATGTTAACCCTGGTGTCTGTTCCATCTGTTGTTGTGTGTAACCCATGTTAACACCCTGGTGTCTGGTCCCTCTGTTGTTGTGTGTAACCCATGTTAACCCTGGTGTCTGTTCCCTCTGTTGTTGTGTGTAACCCATGTTAACACCCTGGTGTCTGGTCCCTCTGTTGTTTTGTGTAACCCATGGTAACCCTGGTGTCTGTTCCCTCTGTTGTTGTGTGTAACCCATGTTAACCCCCTGGTGTCTGTTCCCTCTGTTGTTGTGTGTAACCCATGTTAACCCTGGTGTCTGCTCCCTCTGTTGTTGTGTGTAACCCATGTTAACCCTGGTGTCTGCTCCCTCTGTTGTTGTGTGTAACCCATGTTAACCCTGGTGTCTGTTCCATCTGTTGTTGTGTGTAACCCATGTTAACCCCCTGGTGTCTGTTCCCTCTGTTGTTGTGTGTAACCCATGTTAACCCTGGTGTCTGCTCCCTCTGTTGTTGTGTGTAACCCATGTTAACCCTGGTGTCTGCTCCCTCTGCTGTTGTGTGTAACCCATGTTAACCCTGGTGTCTGTTCCCTCTGTTGTTGTGTGTAACACATGTTAACACCCTGGTGTCTGTTCCCTCTGTTGTTGTGTGTAACCTCTCTTCCCTCTGTTGTTGTGTGTAACCTATGTTAACCCCGGTGTCTGTTCCCTCTGTTGTTGTGTGTAACCTCTCTTCCCTCTGTTGTTGTGTGTAACACATGTTAACACCCTGGTGTCTGCTCCCTCTGTTGTTGTGTGTAACCCATGTTAACCCTGGTGTCTGTTCCCTCTGTTGTTGTGTGTAATCCATGTTAACCCTGGTGTCTGTTCCCTCTGTGTTTGTGTGTAACCCATGTTAACCCTGGTGTCTGTTCTCTCTGTTGTTGTGTGTAACCCATGTTAACACCCTGGTGTCTGCTCCCTCTGTTGTTGTGTGTAACACATGTTAACCCTGGTGTCTGTTCCATCTGTTGTTGTGTGTAACCCATGTTAACCCTGGTGTCTGCTCCCTCTGTTGTTGTGTGTAACCCATGTTAACCCTGGTGTCTGTTCCCTCTGTTGTTGTGTGTAACCCATGTTAACCCTGGTGTCTGTTCCCTCTGTTGTTGTGTGTAACCTATGTTAACCCTGGTGTCTGTTCCCTCTGTTGTTGTGTGTAACCTATGTTAACCCTGGTGTCTGTTCCCTCTGTTGTTGTGTGTAACCCATGTTAACCCTGGTGTCTGTTCCCTCTGTTGTTGTGTGTAACCCATGTTAACCCCTGGTGTCTGTTCCATCTGTTGTTGTGTGTAACCCATGTTAACCCCCTGGTGTCTGTTCCCTCTGTTGTTGTGTGTAACCCATGTTAACACCCTGGTGTCTGGTCCCTCTGTTGTTGTGTGTAACCCATGTTAACCCTGGTGTCTGTTCCCTCTGTTGTTGTGTGTAACCCATGTTAACACCCTGGTGTCTGTCCCTCTGTTGTTGTGTGTAACCCATGTTAACCCTGGTGTCTGGTCCCTCTGTTGTTGTGTGTAACCCATGTTAACCCTGGTGTCTGTTCCTCTGTTGTTGTGTGTAACCCATGTTAACCCTGGTGTCTGTTCCCTCTGTTGTTGTGTGTAACCCATGTTAACCCTGGTGTCTGTCCCTCTGTTGTTGTGTGTAACCCATGTAACCCTGGTGTCTGTTCCCTCTGTTGTTGTGTGTAACCCATGTTAACCCTGGTGTCTGTTCCCTCTGTTGTTGTGTGTAACCCATGTTAACCCCCTGTTGTGTCTGTTCCCTGGTGTCTGTTCCCTCTGTTGTTGTGTAACCCATGTTAACCCTGGTGTCTGTTCCCTCTGTTGTTGTGTGTAACCCATGTTAACCCTGGTGTCTGTTCCCTCTGTTGTTGTGTGTAACCCATGTTAACCCCCTGGTGTCTGTTCCCTCTGTTGTTGTGTGTAACCCATGTTAACCCTGGTGTCTGTTCCCTCTGTTGTTGTGTGTAACCCATGTTAACCCTGGTGTCTGTTCCCTCTGTTGTTGTGTGTAACCCATGTTAACCCTGGTGTCTGTTCCCTCTGTTGTTGTGTGTAACCCATGTTAACACCCTGGTGTCTGTTCCCTCTGTTGTTGTGTGTAACCCATGTTAACCCTGGTGTCTGTTCCCTCTGTTGTTGTGTGTAACCCATGTTAACCCCTGGTGTCTGTTCCCTCTGTTGTTGTGTGTAACCCATGTTAACCCTGGTGTCTGTTCCCTCTGTTGTTGTGTGTAACCCATGTTAACCCTGGTGTCTGTTCCCTCTGTTGTTGTGTAACCCATGTTAACACCCTGGTGTCTGTTCTCTGTTGTTCCCTGTTGTTGTGTGTAACCTATGTTAACCCTGGTGTCTGTTCCCTCTGTTGTTGTGTGTAACCTATGTTAACCCTGGTGTCTGTTCCCTCTGTTGTTGTGTGTAACCCATGTTAACCCTGGTGTCTGTTCCCTCTGTTGTTGTGTAACCCATGTTAACCCCTGGTGTCTGTTCCCTCTGTTGTTGTGTGTAACCCATGTTAACCCTGGTGTCTGTTCCCTCTGTTGTTGTGTGTAACCCATGTTAACCCTGGTGTCTGTCCCTCTGTTGTTGTGTGTAACCCATGTTAACCCTGGTGTCTGTTCCTCTGTTGTTGTGTGTAACCCATGTTAACCCTGGTGTCTGTTCCCTCTGTTGTTGTGTGTAACTGTAACCCTGGTGTCTGTTCCCTCTGTTGTTGTGTGTAACCCATGTTAACCCTGGTGTCTGTTCCCTCTGTTGTTGTGTGTAACCCATGTTAACCCTGGTGTCTGTTCCTCTGTTGTTGTGTGTAACCCATGTAACCCTGGTGTCTGCTCCCTCTGTTGTTGTGTGTAACCCATGTTAACCCTGGTGTCTGTTCCCTCTGTTGTTGTGTAACCCATGTTAACCCCTGGTGTCTGTTCCCTCTGTTGTTGTGTGTAACCCATGTTAACCCTGGTGTCTGTTCCTCTGTTGTTGTGTGTAACCCATGTTAACCCTGGTGTCTGGTCCTCTGTTGTTGTGTGTAACCCATGTTAACCCTGGTGTCTGCTGTTGTTGTGTGTAACCCATGTTAACCCTGGTGTCTGTCTGTTGTTGTGTGTAACCCATGTTAACCCTGGTGTCTGTTCCCTCTGTTGTTGTGTGTAACCCATGTTAACCCTGGTGTCTGTTCCCTCTGTTGTTGTGTGTAACCCATGTTAACCCTGGTGTCTGTTCCCTCTGTTGTTGTGTGTAACCCATGTTAACCCTGGTGTCTGTTCCCTCTGTTGTTGTGTGTAACCCATGTTAACCCTGGTGTCTGTTCCCTCTGTTGTTGTGTAACCCATGTTAACCCTGGTGTCTGCTCCCTCTGTTGTTGTGTGTAACCCATGTTAACCCTGGTGTCTGTTCCCTCTGTTGTTGTGTGTAACCCATGTTAACCCTGGTGTCTGTTCTGTTGTTGTGTGTAACCCATGTTAACCCTGGTGTCTGTTCCCTCTGTTGTTGTGTGTAACCCATGTTAACCCTGGTGTCTGTTCCCTCTGTTGTTGTGTGTAACCCATGTTAACCCTGGTGTCTGCCCCTCTGTTGTTGTGTGTAACCCATGTTAACCCAGGTGTCTGTTCCTCTGTTGTTGTGTGTAACCCATGTTAACCCTGGTGTCTGTTCCCTCTGTTGTTGTGTGTAACACATGTTAACACCCTGGTGTCTGTTCCCTCTGTTGTTGTGTGTAACCTCTCTTCCCTCTGTTGTTGTGTGTAACCTATGTTAACCCTGGTGTCTGTTCCCTCTGTTGTTGTGTGTAACCTATGTTAACCCTGGTGTCTGTTCCCTCTGTTGTTGTGTGTAACCTATGTTAACCCTGGTGTCTGTTCCCTCTGTTGTTGTGTGTAACCTATGTTAACCCCTGGTGTCTGTTCCCTCTGTTGTTGTGTGTAACCCATGTTAACCCCTGGTGTCTGTTCCTCTGTTGTTGTGTGTAACCCATGTTAACCCTGGTGTCTGCCCCCTCTGTTGTTGTGTGTAACCCATGTTAACCCTGGTGTCTGTTCCCTCTGTTGTTGTGTGTAACCCATGTTAACCCCTGGTGTCTGTTCCTCTGTTGTTGTGTGTAACCCATGTTAACCCTGGTGTCTGCCCCCTGTTGTTGTCCCATGTTAACCCTGGTGTCTGTTCCCTCTGTTGTTGTGTGTAACCCATGTTAACCCTGGTGTCTGTTCCCTCTGTTGTTGTGTGTAACCCATGTTAACACCTGGTGTCTGTTCCCTCTGTTGTTGTGTGTAACCCATGTTAACCCTGGTGTCTGCTCCCTCTGTTGTTGTGTGTAACCCATGTTAACACCCTGGTGTCTGTTCCCTCTGTTGTTGTGTGTAACCCATGTTAACCCTGGTGTCTGCTCCCTCTGTTGTTGTGTGTAACCCATGTTAACACCCTGGTGTCTGTTCCCTCTGTTGTTGTGTGTAACCCATTCCCTCTGTTGTTGTGTGTAACCTATGTTAACCCTGGTGTCTGTTCCCTCTGTTGTTGTGTGTAACCTATGTTAACCCTGGTGTCTGTTCCATCTGTTGTTGTGTGTAACCCATGTTAACCCTGGTGTCTGTTCCCTCTGTTGTTGTGTGTAACCCATGTTAACCCTGGTGTCTGTTCCCTCTGTTGTTGTGTGTAACTGTTAACCCTGGTGTCTGTTCCCTCTGTTGTTGTGTGTAACCCATGTTAACCCTGGTGTCTGTTCCCTCTGTTGTTGTGTGTAACCCATGTTAACCCCTGGTGTCTGTTCCCTCTGTTGTTGTGTGTAACCCATGTTAACCCTGGTGTCTGTTCCCTCTGTTGTTGTGTGTAACCCATGTTAACCCTGGTGTCTGTTCCCTCTGTTGTTGTGTGTAACCCATGTTAACCCCTGGTGTCTGTTCCCTCTGTTGTTGTGTGTAACCCATGTTAACCCTGGTGTCTGTTCCATCTGTTGTTGTGTAACCCATGTTAACACCCTGGTGTCTGGTCCCTCTGTTGTTGTGTGTAACCCATGTTAACCCTGGTGTCTGTTCCCTCTGTTGTTGTGTGTAACCCATGTTAACACCCTGGTGTCTGGTCCCTCTGTTGTTTTGTGTAACCCATGGTAACCCTGGTGTCTGTTCCCTCTGTTGTTGTGTGTAACCCATGTTAACCCTGGTGTCTGTTCCCTCTGTTGTTGTGTGTAACCCATGTTAACCCTGGTGTCTGTTCCCTCTGTTGTTGTGTGTAACCCATGTTAACCCTGGTGTCTGCTCCCCCTGTTGTTGTGTGTAACCCATGTTAACCCTGGTGTCTGTTCCTCTGTTGTTGTGTGTAACCCATGTTAACCCCTGGTGTCTGTTCCCTCTGTTGTTGTGTGTAACCCATGTTAACCCTGGTGTCTGTTCCCTGTGTTTGTGTGTAACCCATGTTAACCCTGGTGTCCCTCTGTTGTTGTGTGTAACCCATGTTAACCCTGGTGTCTGTTCCCTCTGTTGTTGTGTGTAACCCATGTTAACACCCTGGTATCTGCTCCTCTGTTGTTGTGTGTAACATATGTTAACCCTGGTGTCTGTTCCATCTGTTGTTGTGTGTAACCCATGTTAACCCCTGGTGTCTGTTCCCTGTTGTTGTGTGTAACCCATGTTAACCCTGGTGTCTGCCCCTCTGTTGTTGTGTGTAACCCATGTTAACCCTGGTGTCTGCTCCTCTGTTGTTGTGTGTAACCCATGTTAACCCTGGTGTCTGTTCCCTCTGTTGTTGTGTGTAACCCATGTTAACACCCTGGTGTCTGTTCCCTCTGTTGTTGTGTGTAACCTCTCTTCCCTCTGTTGTTGTGTGTAACCTAAACCCTGGTGTCTGTTCCCTCTGTTGTTGTGTGTAACCCATGTTAACCCTGGTGTCTGTTCCCTCTGTTGTTGTGTGTAACCCATGTTAACCCTGGTGTCTGTTCCCTCTGTTGTTGTGTGTAACCCATGTTAACCCTGGTGTCTGTTCCCTCTGTTGTTGTGTGTAACCCATGTTAACCCTGGTGTCTGTTCCCTCTGTTGTTGTGTGTAACCCATGTTAACCCTGGTGTCTGTTCCTCTGTTGTTGTGTGTAACCCATGTTAACCCTGGTGTCTGTTCCCTCTGTTGTTGTGTGTAACCCATGTTAACCCCTGGTGTCTGCTCCCTCTGTTGTTGTGTGTAACACATGTTAACCCTGGTGTCTGTTCCATCTGTTGTTGTGTGTAACCCATGTTAACCCCCTGGTGTCTGTTCCCTCTGTTGTTGTGTGTAACCCATGTTAACACCCTGGTGTCTGGTCCCTCTGTTGTTGTGTGTAACCCATGTTAACCCTGGTGTCTGTTCCCTCTGTTGTTGTGTGTAACCCATGTTAACCCCTGGTGTCTGTTCCCTCTGTTGTTGTGTGTAACCCATGTTAACCCTGGTGTCTGCTCCCTCTGTTGTTGTGTGTAACCCATGTTAACCCTGGTGTCTGCTCCCTCTGTTGTTGTGTGTAACCCATGTTAACCCTGGTGTCTGTTCCCTCTGTTGTTGTGTGTAACCTCTCTTCCCTCTGTTGTTGTGTGTAACCTATGTTAACCCTGGTGTCTGTTCCCTCTGTTGTTGTGTGTAACCTATGTTAACCCTGGTGTCTGTTCCCTCTGTTGTTGTGTGTAACCTATGTTAACCCTGGTGTCTGTTCCCTCTGTTGTTGTGTGTAACCCATGTTAACCCTGGTGTCTGTTCCCTCTGTTGTTGTGTATAATCCATGTTAACCCTGGTGTCTGTTCCCTCTGTGTTTGTGTGTAACCCATGTTAACCCTGGTGTCTGTTCCCTCTGTTGTTGTGTGTAACCCATGTTAACCCTGGTGTCTGTTCCCTCTGTTGTTGTGTGTAACCTATGTTAACCCTGGTGTCTGTTCCTCTGTTGTTGTGTGTAACCCATGTTAACCCTGGTGTCTGTTCCTCTGTTGTTGTGTGTAACACATGTTAACCCTGGTGTCTGTTCCATCTGTTGTTGTGTGTAACCCATGTTAACCCCCTGGTGTCTGTTCCCTCTGTTGTTGTGTGTAACCCATGTTAACACCCTGGTGTCTGGTCCCTCTGTTGTTGTGTGTAACCCATGTTAACCCTGGTGTCTGTTCCTCTGTTGTTGTGTGTAACCCATGTTAACCCCCTGGTGTCTGTTCCCTCTGTTGTTGTGTGTAACCCATGTTAACCCTGGTGTCTGCTCCTCTGTTGTTGTGTGTAACCCATGTTAACCCTGGTGTCTGCTCCTCTGTTGTTGTGTAACCCATGTTAACCCTGGTGTCTGTTCCCTCTGTTGTTGTGTGTAACCCATGTTAACCCCTGGTGTCTGTTCCTCTGTTGTTGTGTGTAACCCATGTTAACCCCTGGTGTCTGTTCCCTCTGTTGTTGTGTGTAACCCATGTTAACCCTGGTGTCTGTCCCTCTGTTGTTGTGTGTAACCCATGTTAACCCTGGTGTCTGTTCCCTCTGTTGTTGTGTGTAACCCATGTTAACCCTGGTGTCTGTCCCTCTGTTGTTTTGTGTAACCCTGGTGTCTGTTCCTCTGTTGTTGTGTGTAACCCATGTTAACCCTGGTGTCTGTTCCCTCTGTTGTTGTGTGTAACCCATGTTAACCCCTGGTGTCTGTTCCCTCTGTTGTTGTGTGTAACCCATGTTAACCCTGGTGTCTGTTCCCTCTGTTGTTGTGTGTAACCCATGTTAACCCCTGGTGTCTGTTCCCTCTGTTGTTGTGTGTAACCCATGTTAACCCTGGTGTCTGTTCCTCTGTTGTTGTGTGTAACCCATGTTAACCCTGGTGTCTGTTCCTCTGTTGTTGTGTGTAACCTATGTTAACCCCTGGTGTCTGTTCCCTCTGTTGTTGTGTGTAACCTATGTTAACCCTGGTGTCTGTTCCCTCTGTTGTTGTGTGTAACCCATGTTAACCCTGGTGTCTGTTCCCTTTGTTGTTGTGTGTAACCCATGTTAACCCCCTGGTGTCTGTTCCCTCTGTTGTTGTGTGTAACCCATGTTAACCCTGGTGTCTGCTCCCTCTGTTGTTGTGTGTAACCCATGTTAACCCTGGTGTCTGTTCCCTCTGTTGTTGTGTGTAACCCATGTTAACCCCTGGTGTCTGTTCCTCTGTTGTTGTGTGTAACCTGTTAACCCCTGGTGTCTGTTCCCTCTGTTGTTGTGTGTAACCTATGTTAACCCTGGTGTCTGTTCCTCTGTTGTTGTGTGTAACCCATGTTAACCCTGGTGTCTGTTCCTCTGTTGTTGTGTGTAACCCATGTTAACACCCTGGTGTCTGTTCCTCTGTTGTTGTGTGTAACCCATGTTAACCCTGGTGTCTGTTCCCTCTGTTGTTGTGTAACCCATGTTAACCCTGGTGTCTGTTCCCTCTGTTGTTGTGTGTAACCCATGTTAACACCCTGGTGTCTGTCCCTCTGTTGTTTTGTGTAACCCATGTAACCCTGGTGTCTGTTCCTCTGTTGTTGTGTGTAACCCATGTTAACCCTGGTGTCTGTCCCTCTGTTGTTGTGTGTAACCCATGTTAACCCCTGGTGTCTGTTCCCTCTGTTGTTGTGTGTAACCCATGTTAACCCTGGTGTCTGGTCCCTCTGTTGTTGTGTGTAACCCATGTTAACCCTGTGTCTGTTCCCTCTGTTGTTGTGTGTAACCCATGTTAACACCCTGGTGTCTGTTCCCTCTGTTGTTTTGTGTAACCCATGTTAACCCTGGTGTCTGTTCCCTCTGTTGTTGTGTGTAACCCATGTTAACCCTGGTGTCTGTTCCCTCTGTTGTTGTGTGTAACCCATGTTAACCCCTGGTGTCTGTTCCCTCTGTTGTTGTGTGTAACCCATAGTTAACCCTGGTGTCTGGTCCTCTGTTGTTGTGTGTAACCCATGTTAACCCTGGTGTCTGTTCCCTCTGTTGTTGTGTCCCCATGTTAACACCCTGGTGTCTGTCCTCTGTTGTTTTGTGTAACCCATGGTAACCCTGGTAACCCATGTTAACCCTGGTGTCTGGTCCCTCTGTTGTTGTGTGTAACCCATGTTAACCCTGGTGTCTGTTCCCTCTGTTGTTGTGTAACCCATGTTGGTGTCTGGTCCCTCTGTTGTTGTGTGTAACCCATGTTAACCCTGGTGTCTGTTCCCTCTGTTGTTGTGTGTAACCCATGTTAACCCCTGGTGTCTGCCCCTCTGTTGTTGTGTGTAACCCATGTTAACCCTGGTGTCTGCTCCTCTGTTGTTGTGTGTAACCCATGTTAACCCTGGTGTCTGTTCCCTCTGTTGTTGTGTGTAACCATGTTAACACCCTGGTGTCTGTTCCTCTGTTGTTGTTTGTAACCTCTGTTCCCTCTGTTGTTGTGTGTAACCTATGTTAACCCCTGGTGTCTGTTCCCTCTGTTGTTGTGTGTAACCCATGTTAACCCTGGTGTCTGTACCCTCTGTTGTTGTGTGTAACCTATGTTAACCCTGGTGTCTGCTCCTCTGTTGTTGTGTGTAACCCATGTTAACCCTGGTGTATGTTCCTCTGTTGTTGTGTGTAACCCATGTTAACACCCTGGTGTCTGGTCCCTCTGTTGTTTTGTGTAACCCATGTTAACCCTGGTGTCTGTTCCCTCTGTTGTTGTGTGTAACCCATGTTAACCCCCTGGTGTCTGCCCCTCTGTTGTTGTGTGTAACCCATGTTAACCCTGGTGTCTGCTCCCTCTGTTGTTGTGTGTAACCCATGTTAACCCTGGTGTCTGTTCCCTCTGTTGTTGTGTGTAACCCATGTTAACACCCTGGTGTCTGGTGTCTGTTCCTTCCCTCTGTTGTTGTGTGTAACCTATGTTAACCCTGGTGTCTGTTCCTCTGTTGTTGTGTGTAACCTATGTTAACCCTGGTGTCTGTTCCCTCTGTTGTTGTGTGTAACCCATGTTAACACCCTGGTGTCTGTTCCCTCTGTTGTTGTGTGTAACCCATGTTAACCCTGGTGTCTGTTCCCTCTGTTGTTGTGTGTAACCCATGTTAACCCCTGGTGTCTGTTCCCTCTGTTGTTGTGTGTAACCCATGTTAACCCTGGTAACCCTGTTGTCTGTGTAACCCATGTCTGGTGTTGTTCTCTCTGTGTTGTAACCCATGTTAACCCTGGTGTCTGTTCCCTCTGTTGTTGTGTGTAACCCATGTTAACACCCTGGTGTCTGCTCCCTCTGTTGTTGTGTGTAACCCATGTTAACCCTGGTGTCTGTTCCATCTGTTGTTGTGTGTAACCCATGTTAACCCTGGTGTCTGTTCCCTCTCTGTTGTTGTGTGTAACCCATGTTAACACCCTGGTGTCTGTTCCTCTGTTGTTGTGTGTAACCTCTCTTCCTCTGTGTTGTTGTGTGTAACCTATGTTAACCCCGTGTCTGTTCCCTCTGTTGTTGTGTGTAACCTATGTTAACCCTGGTGTCTGTTCCCTGTTGTTGTGTGTAACCCATCCCTGGTGTCTGTTCCTCTGTTGTTGTGTAACCCATGTTAACCCTGGTGTCTGTTCCTCTGTTGTTGTGTGTAACCCATGTTAACACCCTGGTGTCTGGTCCCTCTGTTGTTGTGTGTAACCCATGTTAACCCTGGTGTCTGTTCCCTCTGTTGTTGTGTGTAACCCATGTTAACACCCTGGTGTCTGTCCCTCTGTTGTTGTGTGTAACCCATGTTAACCCTGGTGTCTGCTCCCTCTGTTGTTGTGTGTAACCCATGTTAACCCTGGTGTCTGGTCCCTCTGTTGTTGTGTGTAACCCATGTTAACCCCCTGGTGTCTGTTCCCTCTGTTGTTGTGTGTAACCCATAGTAACCCTGGTGTCTGGTCCCTCTGTTGTTGTGTGTAACCCATGTTAACCCTGGTGTCTGTTCCCTCTGTTGTTGTGTGTAACCCATGTTAACACCCTGGTGTCTGTTCCCTCTGTTGTTTTGTGTAACCCATGTTAACCCTGGTGTCTGTTCCCTCTGTTGTTGTGTGTAACCCATGTTAACCCTGGTGTCTGGTCCCTCTGTTGTTGTGTGTAACCCATGTTAACCCCCTGGTGTCTGTTCCCTCTGTTGTTGTGTGTAACCCATAGTAACCCTGGTGTCTGGTCCCTCTGTTGTTGTGTGTAACCCATGTTAACCCTGGTGTCTGTTCCCTCTGTTGTTGTGTGTAACCCATGTTAACCCCCTGGTGTCTGCCCCTCTGTTGTTTTGTGTAACCCATGGTAACCCTGGTGTCTGTTCCCTCTGTTGTTGTGTGTAACCCATGTTAACCCTGGTGTCTGTTCCTCTGTTGTTGTGTGTAACCCATGTTAACCCTGGTGTCTGTTCCCTCTGTTGTTGTGTGTAACCCATAGTAACCCTGGTGTCTGGTCCCTCTGTTGTTGTGTGTAACCCATGTTAACCCTGGTGTCTGTTCCCTCTGTTGTTGTGTGTAACCCATGTTAACCCCCTGGTGTCTGCCCCTCTGTTGTTGTGTGTAACCCATGTTAACCCTGGTGTCTGTCCTCTGTTGTTGTGTGTAACCCATGTTAACCCTGGTGTCTGTTCCTCTGTTGTTGTGTGTAACACATGTTAACACCCTGGTGTCTGTTCCCTCTGTTGTTGTTTGTAACCTCTTCCTCTGTTGTTGTGTGTAGCCTATGGTGTCTGTTCCCTCTGTTGTTGTGTGTAACCCATGTTAACCCTGGTGTCTGTTCTCTGTTGTTGTGTGTAACCTATGTTAACCCTGGTGTCTGCTCCCTCTGTTGTTGTGTGTAACCTATGTTAACCTTGGTGTCTGTTCCCTCTGTTGTTGTGTGTAACCCATGTTAACACCCTGGTGTCTGGTCCCTCTGTTGTTTTGTGTAACCCATGGTAACCCTGGTGTCTGTTCCCTCTGTTGTTGTGTGTAACCCATGTTAACCCTGGTGTCTGTTCCCTCTGTTGTTGTGTGTAACCCATGTTAACCCTGGTGTCTGCTCCCTCTGTTGTTGTGTGTAACCCATGTTAACCCTGGTGTTGTTCCCTGTTGTTGTGTGTAACTGTTAACCCCTCTGTCTGTTCCCTCTGTTGTTGTGTGTAACCCATGTTAACCCTGGTGTCTGTTCCCTCTGTTGTTGTGTGTAACCCATGTTAACCCTGGTGTCTGTTCCCTCTGTTGTTGTGTGTAACCCATGTTAACCCTGGTGTCTGTCCCTCTGTTGTTGTGTGTAACCCATGTTAACCCTGGTGTCTGTTCCCTCTGTTGTTGTGTGTAACCCATGTTAACCCTGGTGTCTGTTCCCTCTGTTGTTGTGTGTAACCCATGTTAACCCTGGTGTCTGTTCCCTCTGTTGTTGTGTGTAACCCATGTTAACCCTGGTGTCTGTTCCTCTGTTGTTGTGTGTAACCCATGTTAACCCCCTGGTGTCTGTTCCCTCTGTTGTTGTGTGTAACCCATGTTAACCCTGGTGTCTGCTCCCTCTGTTGTTGTGTGTAACCCATGTTAACCCTGGTGTCTGTTCCTCTGTTGTGTCTGTTAACCCCTGGTGTCTGTTCCTCTGTTGTTGTGTGTAACCCATGTTAACACCTGGTGTCTGTTCCTCTGTGTTTTGTGTAACCCATGTTAACCCCTGGTGTCTGTTCCCTCTGTTGTTGTGTGTAACCCATGTTAACCCTGGTGTCTGTCCCTCTGTTGTTGTGTGTAACCCATGTTAACCCCTGGTGTCTGTTCCTCTGTTGTTGTGTGTAACCCATGTTAACCCTGGTGTCTGGTCCCTCTGTTGTTGTGTGTAACCCATGTTAACCCTGTGTCTGTTCCCTCTGTTGTTGTGTGTAACCCATGTTAACCCCTGGTGTCTGTTCCTGGTGTCTGTTCCTCTGTTGTTGTGTGTAACCCATGTTAACACCCTGGTGTCTGTTCCCTCTGTTGTTTTGTCCCATGTTGGTGTCTGTTCCTCTGTTGTTGTGTGTAACCCATGTTAACCCTGGTGTCTGTTCCTCTGTTGTTGTGTGTAACCCATGTTAACCCTGGTGTCTGCTCCCTCTGTTGTTGTGTGTAACCCATGTTAACCCTGGTGTCTGTTCCCTCTGTTGTTGTGTGTAACCCATGTTAACACCCTGGTGTCTGTTCCCTCTGTTGTTGTGTGTAACCCATTGTTGTGTGTAACCCTGGTGTCTGTTCCCTCTGTTGTTGTGTGTAACCCATGTTAACCCTGGTGTCTGTACCCTCTGTTGTTGTGTGTAACCTATGTTAACCCTGGTGTCTGTTCCCTCTGTTGTTGTGTGTAACCCATGTTAACCCTGGTGTCTGTTCCTCTGTTGTTGTGTGTAACCCATGTTAACACCCTGGTGTCTGTTCCCTCTGTTGTTGTGTGTAACCCATGTTAACCCTGGTGTCTGTTCCCTCTGTTGTTGTGTGTAACCCATGTTAACCCTGGTGTCTGTTCCCTCTGTTGTTGTGTGTAACCCATGTTAACCCTGGTGTCTGCTCCCTCTGTTGTTGTGTGTAACCCATGTTAACCCTGGTGTCTGCTCCTCTGTTGTTGTGTGTAACCCATGTTAACCCTGGTGTCTGTTCCCTGGTGTCTGTTCCCTCTGTTGTTGTGTGTGTAACCCATGTTAACACCCTGGTGTCTGTTCCCTCTGTTGTTGTGTGTAACCCATGTTAATGTAAAACCCTGGTGTCTGTTCCTCTGTTGTTGTGTGTAACCCATGTTAACCCTGGTGTCTGTTCCCTCTGTTGTTGTGTGTAACCTATGTTAACCCTGGTGTCTGTCCCTCTGTTGTTGTGTGTAACCTATGTTAACCCTGGTGTCTGTTCCCTCTGTTGTTGTGTGTAACCCATGTTAACACCCTGGTGTCTGTTCCCTCTGTTGTTTTGTGTAACCCATGTTAACCCTGGTGTCTGTTCCTCTGTTGTTGTGTGTAACCCATGTTAACCCTGGTGTCTGTTCCCTCTGTTGTTGTGTGTAACCCTGGTGTCTGCTCCCTCTGTTGTTGTGTATGTTAACCCTGGTGTCTGCTCCCTCTGTTGTTGTGTGTAACCCATGTTAACCCTGGTGTCTGTTCCCTCTGTTGTTGTGTGTAACCCATGTTAACCCTGTGTCTGTTCCCTCTGTTGTTGTGTGTAACCCATGTTAACACCCTGGTGTCTGTTCCCTCTGTTGTTGTGTAACCTCTCTTCCCTCTGTTGTGTGTTCCCTCTGTTGTTGTGTGTAACCCATGTTAACCCTGGTGTCTGTTCCCTCTGTTGTTGTGTGTAACCCATGTTAACCCTGGTGTCTGTTCCCTCTGTTGTTGTGTGTAACCCATGTTAACACCCTGGTGTCTGGTCCCTCTGTTGTTGTGTGTAACCCATGTTAACCCTGGTGTCTGTTCCTCTGTTGTTGTGTGTAACCCATGTTAACCCCCTGGTGTCTGTTCCTCTGTTGTTGTGTGTAACCCATGTTAACCCTGGTGTCTGCTCCCTCTGTTGTTGTGTGTAACCCATGTTAACCCTGGTGTCTGTTCCCTCTGTTGTTGTGTGTAACCCATGTTAACCCTGGTGTCTGTTCCCTCTGTTGTTGTGTGTAACCCATGTTAACCCCTGGTGTCTGTTCCTCTGTTGTTGTGTGTAACCCATGTTAACCCTGGTGTCTGTTCCTCTGTGTTGTGTGTAACCCATGTTAACCCTGGTGTCTGTTCCTCTGTTGTTGTGTGTAACCCATGTTAACCCCTGGTGTCTGTTCCTCTGTTGTTGTGTGTAACCCATGTTAACACCCTGGTGTCTGCTCCTCTGTTGTTGTGTGTAACCCCCTGGTGTCTGTTCCTCTGTTGTTGTGTGTAACCCATGTTAACCCCCTGGTGTCTGTTCCCTCTGTTGTTGTGTGTAACCCATGTTAACCCTGGTGTCTGTTCCCTCTGTTGTTGTGTGTAACCCATGTTAACCCTGGTGTCTGCTCCTCTGTTGTTGTGTGTAACCCATGTTAACCCTGGTGTCTGTTCCTCTGTTGTTGTGTGTAACCCATGTTAACCCCTGGTGTCTGTTCCCTCTGTTGTTGTGTGTAACCTCTCTTCCCTCTGTTGTTGTGTGTAACCCATGTTAACCCTGGTGTCTGCTCCTCTGTTGTTGTGTGTAACCCATGTTAACCCTGGTGTCTGTTCCCTCTGTTGTTGTGTGTAACCCATGTTAACCCTGGTGTCTGGTCCTCTGTTGTTGTGTGTAACCCATGTTAACCCCTGGTGTCTGTTCCTCTGTTGTTGTGTGTAACCCATGTAACCCTGGTGTCTGTCCCTCTGTTGTTGTGTGTAACCCATGTTAACCCTGGTGTCTGTTCCCTCTGTTGTTGTGTGTAACCCATGTTAACACCCTGGTGTCTGTTCCTCTGTCCCTCTGTTGTTGTGTGTAACCCATGTTAACCCTGGTGTCTGTTCCTCTGTTGTTGTGTGTAACCCATGTTAACCCCTGGTGTCTGGTCCCTCTGTTGTTGTGTGTAACCCATGTAAACCCTGGTGTCTGTTCCCTCTGTTGTTGTGTGTAACCCATGTTAACCCCTGGTGTCTGTTCCCTCTGTTGTTGTGTGTAACCCATGTTAACCCTGGTGTCTGCTCCCTCTGTTGTTGTGTGTAACCCATGTTAACCCTGGTGTCTGTTCCCTCTGTTGTTGTGTGTAACACATGTTAACACCCTGGTGTCTGTTCCCTCTGTTGTTGTGTGTAACCTCTCTTCCCTCTGTTGTTGTGTGTAACCCTATGTTAAACCCCGTGTCTGTTCCCTCTGTTGTTGTGTGTAACCCATGTTAACCCTGGTGTCTGTTCCCTCTGTTGTTGTGTGTAACCCATGTTAACCCTGGTGTCTGCTCCCTCTGTTGTTGTGTGTAACCCATGTTAACCCTGGTGTCTGTTCCCTCTGTTGTTGTGTGTAACCCATGTTAACACCCTGGTGTCTGGTCCCTCTGTTGTTTTGTGTAACCCATGGTAACCCTGGTGTCTGTTCCCTCTGTTGTTGTGTGTAACCCATGTTAACCCCCTGGTGTCTGTTCCCTCTGTTGTTGTGTGTAACCCATGTTAACCCTGGTGTCTGCTCCCTCTGTTGTTGTGTGTAACCCATGTTAACCCTGGTGTCTGTTCCCTCTGTTGTTGTGTGTAACCCATGTTAACCCTGGTGTCTGTTCCCTCTGTTGTTGTGTGTAACCCATGTTAACCCTGGTGTCTGTTCCCTCTGTTGTTGTGTGTAACTGGTGTCTGTTCCTCTGTTGTTGTGTGTAACCTCTCTTCCCTCTGTTGTTGTGTGTAGCCATGTTAACCCTGGTGTCTGTTCCTCTGTTGTTGTGTGTAACCCATGTTAACCCTGGTGTCTGTTCCCTCTGTTGTTGTGTGTAACCTATGTTAACCCTGGTGTCTGTTCCTCTGTTGTTGTGTGTAACCTATGTTAACCCTGGTGTCTGTTCCCTCTGTTGTTGTGTGTAACCCATGTTAACCCTGGTGTCTGGTCCCTCTGTTGTTGTGTGTAACCCATGTTAACCCTGGTGTCTGTTCCTCTGTTGTTGTGTGTAACCCATGTTAACCCCTGGTGTCTGTTCCCTCTGTTGTTGTGTGTAACCCATGTTAACCCTGTGTCTGCTCCTCTGTTGTTGTGTGTAACCCATGTTAACCCTGGTGTCTGTTCCCTCTGTTGTTGTGTAACCCATGTTAACCCTGGTGTCTGTTCCCTCTGTTGTTGTGTGTAACCCATGTTAACCCTGGTGTCTGTTCCTCTGTTGTTGTGTGTAACCCATGTTAACACCCTGGTGTCTGTTCCCTCTGTTGTTGTGTGTAACCCATGTTAACCCTGGTGTCTGTTCCTCTGTTGTTGTGTGTAACCCATGTTAACCCTGGTGTCTGCTTCTGTTGTTGTGTAACCTATGTTAACTGGTGTCTGTTCCTCTGTTGTTGTGTGTAACCCATGTTAACACCCTGGTGTCTGGTCCCTCTGTTGTTGTGTGTAACCCATGTTAACCCTGGTGTCTGTTCCCTCTGTTGTTGTGTGTAACCCATGTTAACCCCTGGTGTCTGTTCCCTCTGTTGTTGTGTGTAACCCATGTTAACCCTGGTGTCTGCTCCCTCTGTTGTTGTGTGTAACCCATGTTAACCCTGGTGTCTGCTCCCTCTGTTGTTGTGTGTAACCCATGTTAACCCTGGTGTCTGTTCCTCTGTTGTTGTGTGTAACCCATGTTAACACCCTGGTGTCTGTTCCCTCTGTTGTTGTGTGTAACCCATGTTAACCCTGGTGTCTGTTCCTCTGTTGTTGTGTGTAACCCATGTTAACCCTGGTGTCTGTTCTCTCTGTTGTTGTGTGTAACCCATGTTAACCCCGGTGTCTGTTCCTCTGTTGTTGTGTGTAACCCATGTTAACCTGGTGTCTGTCTGTTGTTGTGTGTAACCATGTTAACCCTGGTGTCTGTTCCATCTGTTGTTGTGTGTAACCCATGTTAACCCCTGGTGTCTGTTCCCTCTGTTGTTGTGTGTAACCCATGTTAACCCTGGTGTCTGTTCCCTCTGTTGTTGTGTGTAACCCATGTTAACCCTGGTGTCTGTCCCTCTGTTGTTGTGTGTAACCCATGTTAACCCTGGTGTCTGTTCCCTCTGTTGTTGTGTGTAACCATGTTAACACCCTGGTGTCTGTTGATGTGTGTAACCCTCTTCCCTCTGTTGTTGTGTGTAACCCATGTTAACCCTGGTGTCTGCTCCTCTGTTGTTGTGTGTAACCCATGTTAACCCTGGTGTCTGTTCCCTCTGTTGTTGTGTGTAACCCATGTTAACCCTGGTGTCTGTTCCCTCTGTTGTTGTGTGTAACCCATGTTAACACCCTGGTGTCTGGTCCCTCTGTTGTTGTGTGTAACCCATGGTAACCCTGGTGTCTGTTCCTCTGTTGTTGTGTGTAACCCATGTTAACCCCCTGGTGTCTGTTCCTCTGTTGTTGTGTGTAACCCATGTTAACCCTGGTGTCTGCTCCTCTGTTGTTGTGTGTAACCCATGTTAACCCTGGTGTCTGTTCCCTCTGTTGTTGTGTGTAACCATGTTAACACCCTGGTGTCCCTGTTCCTCTGTTGTTGTGTGTAACCTATGTTAACCCTGGTGTTGTTCCCTCTGTTGTTGTGTGTAACCCAACCCCTGGTGTCTGTTCCTCTGTTGTTGTGTGTAACCCATGTTAACCCTGGTGTCTGTTCCTCTGTTGTTGTGTTGTTGTGTAACCCATGTTAACCCTGGTGTCTGTTCCCTCTGTTGTTGTGTGTAACCCATGTTAACCCTGGTGTCTGTTCCCTCTGTTGTTGTGTGTAACCCATGTTAACACCCTGGTGTCTGCTCCCTCTGTTGTTGTGTGTAACATATGTTAACCCTGGTGTCTGTTCCATCTGTTGTTGTGTGTAACCCATGTTAACCCCCTGGTGTCTGTTCCCTCTGTTGTTGTGTGTAACCCATGTTAACCCTGGTGTCTGCTCCCTCTGTTGTTGTGTGTAACCCATGTTAACCCTGGTGTCTGCTCCCTCTGTTGTTGTGTGTAACCCATGTTAACCCTGGTGTCTGTTCCCTCTGTTGTTGTGTGTAACACATGTTAACACCCTGGTGTCTGTTCCCTCTCTGTTGTTGTTGTGTGTAACCTATGTTAACCCTGGTGTCTGTTCCCTCTGTTGTTGTGTGTAACCCATGTTAACACCCTGGTGTCTGTTCCCTCTGTTGTTGTGTGTAACCTATGTTAACCCTGGTGTCTGTTCCCTCTGTTGTTGTGTGTAACCCATGTTAACCCTGGTGTCTGTTCCCTCTGTTGTTGTGTGTAACCCATGTTAACCCTGGTGTCTGTTCCTCTGTTGTTGTGTGTAACCTGTTGGTGTCTGTTCCCTCTGTTGTTGTGTGTAACCCATGTTAACCCTGGTGTCTGTTCCCTCTGTTGTTGTGTGTAACCCATGTTAACCCTGGTGTCTGTTCCCTCTGTTGTTGTGTGTAACCCATGTTAACCCTGGTGTCTGGTGTCTGTTCCCATCTGTTGTTGTGTGTAACCCATGTTAACCCCTGGTGTCTGTTCCCTCTGTTGTTGTGTGTAACCCATGTTAACACCCTGGTGTCTGTTCCCTCTGTTGTTGTGTGTAACCCATGTTAACCCTGGTGTCTGTTCCCTCTGTTGTTGTGTGTAACCCATGTTAACCCCTGGTGTCTGTTCCTCTGTTGTTGTGTGTAACCCATGTTAACCCTGGTGTCTGCTCCCTCTGTTGTTGTGTGTAACCCATGTTAACCCTGGTGTCTGTTCCCTCTGTTGTTGTGTGTAACACATGTTAACACCCTGGTGTCTGTTCCCTCTGTTGTTGTGTGTAACCTATGTTAACCCTGGTGTCTGTTCCCTCTGTTGTTGTGTGTAACCCATGTTAACCCTGGTGTCTGCTCCCTCTGTTGTTGTGTGTAACCTATGTTAACCTTGGTGTCTGTTCCTCTGTTGTTGTGTAACCCATGTTAACCCCTGGTGTCTGTTCCTCTGTTGTTGTGTGTAACCCATGTTAACCCTGGTGTCTGTTCCCTCTGTTGTTGTGTGTAACCCATGTTAACCCTGGTGTCTGTTCCCTCTGTTGTTGTGTGTAACCCATGTTAACACCCTGGTGTCTGTTCCTCTGTTGTTGTGTGTAACCCATGTTAACCCTGGTGTCTGTTCCATCTGTTGTTGTGTGTAACCCATGTTAACCCCCTGGTGTCTGTTCCCTCTGTTGTTGTGTGTAACCCATGTTAACCCTGGTGTCTGCTCCCTCTGTTGTTGTGTGTAACCCATGTTAACCCTGGTGTCTGCTCCCTCTGTTGTTGTGTGTAACCCATGTTAACCCTGGTGTCTGTTCCCTCTGTTGTGTAACACATGTTAACACCATGGTGTCTGTTCCCTCTGTTGTGTATAACCTCTCTTCCCTCTGTTGTTGTGTGTAACCCTGTTAACCCTGGTGTCTGTTCCTCTGTTGTTGTGTGTAACCCATGTTAACCCTGGTGTCTGTTCCTCTGTTGTTGTGTGTAACCCATGTTAACCCTGGTGTCTGTTCCCTCTGTTGTTGTGTGTAACCCATGTTAACCCTGGTGTCTGTTCCCTCTGTTGTTGTGTGTAACCCATGTTAACCCTGGTGTCTGTTCCTCTGTTGTTGTGTGTAACCCATGTTAACCCTGGTGTCTGTTCCCCTCTGTTGTTGTTGTGTAACCCATGTTAACCCTGGTGTCTGTTCCCTCTGTTGTTGTGTGTAACCCATGTTAACCCTGGTGTCTGTTCCCTGTTGTTGTGTGTAACTGTTAACACCCTGGTGTCTGTCCCTCTGTTGTTGTGTGTAACCCATGTTAACCCTGGTGTCTGTTCCTCTGTTGTTGTGTAAACCCATGTTAACACCCTGGTGTCTGTCCCTCTGTTGTTTTGTGTAACCCATGGTAACCCTGGTGTCTGTTCCTCTGTTGTTGTGTGTAACCCATGTTAACCCCTGGTGTCTGTTCCCTCTGTTGTTGTGTGTAACCCATGTTAACCCTGGTGTCTGCTCCCTCTGTTGTTGTGTGTAACCCATGTTAACCCTGGTGTCTGCTCCTCTGTTGTTGTGTGTAACCCATCTGTCTGTTGTCTGTTGTTGTGTGTAACCCATGTTAACCCTGGTGTCTGCTCCCTCTGTTGTTGTGTGTAACCCATCTGTTCTGTGTTGTGTGTGTAACCCATGTTAACCCTGGTGTCTGTTCCCTCTGTTGTTGTGTGTAACCCATGTTAACACCCTGGTGTCTGTTCCCTCTGTTGTTGTGTGTAACCCATGTTAACCCTGGTGTCTGTTCCTCTGTGTTGTGTGTAACCCATGTTAACCCTGGTGTCTGTTCTCTCTGTTGTTGTGTGTTGTAACCCATGTTAACCCTGGTGTCTGCTCCCTCTGTTGTTGTGTGTAACCCATGTTAACCCTGGTGTCTGTTCCTCTGTTGTTGTGTGTAACCCATGTTAACCCTGGTGTCTGCTCCTCTGTTGTTGTGTGTAACCCATGTTAACCCTGGTGTCTGTCCCTCTGTTGTTGTGTGTAACCCATGTTAACACCCTGGTGTCTGGTCCTCTGTTGTTTTGTGTAACCCATGTTAACCCTGGTGTCTGTTCCCTCTGTTGTTGTGTGTAACCCATGTTAACCCCCTGGTGTCTGTTCCCTCTGTTGTTGTGTGTAACCCATGTTAACCCTGGTGTCTGCTCCCTCTGTTGTTGTGTGTAACCCATGTTAACCCCCTGGTGTCTGTTCCCTCTGTTGTTGTGTGTAACCCATGTTAACCCTGGTGTCTGCTCCCTCTGTTGTTGTGTGTAACCCATGTTAACCCTGGTGTCTGCTCCTCTGTTGTTGTGTGTAACCCATGTTAACCCTGGTGTCTGTTCCCTCTGTTGTTGTGTGTAACCCATGTTAACACCCTGGTGTCTGTTCCCTCTGTTGATGTGTGTAACCTCTGTTGTTGTGTGTAACCTATGTTAACCCTGGTGTCTGTTCCCTCTGTTGTTGTGTGTAACCTATGTTAACCCTGGTGTCTGTTCCCTCTGTTGTTGTGTGTAACCTATGTTAACCCTGGTGTCTGTTCCCTCTGTTGTTGTGTGTAACCCATGTTAACCCTGGTGTCTGTTCCTCTGTTGTTGTGTGTAACCCATGTTAACACCCTGGTGTCTGTCCCTCTGTTGTTTTGTGTAACCCATGTTAACCCTGGTGTCTGTTCCCTCTGTTGTTGTGTGTAACCCATGTTAACCCCTGGTGTCTTCCTCTGTTGTTGTGTGTAACCCATGTTAACCCTGGTGTCTGCTCCCTCTGTTGTTGTGTGTAACCCATGTTAACCCTGGTGTCTGTCCTCTGTTGTTGTGTGTAACACATGTTAACACCCTGGTGTCTGTTCCCTCTGTTGTTGTGTTAACCTCTCTTCCCTCTGTTGTTGTGTGTAACCTATGTAAACCCTGGTGTTTGTTCCCTCTGTTGTTGTGTGTAACCTATGTTAACCCTGGTGTCTGTTCCTCTGTTGTTGTGTGTAACCCATGTTAACCCTGGTGTCTGTTCCCTCTGTTGTTGTGTGTAACCCATGTTAACCCTGGTGTCTGTTCCTCTGTTGTTGTCTGTTAACCCCGGTGTCTGTTCCATCTGTTGTTGTGTGTAACCCATGTTAACCCTGGTGTCTGTTCCCTCTGTTGTTGTGTATAATCCATGTTAACCCTGGTGTCTGTTCCCTCTGTGTTTGTGTGTAACCCATGTTAACCCTGGTGTCTGTTCCCTCTGTTGTTGTGTGTAATCCATGTTAACCCTGGTGTCTGTTCCCTCTGTGTTTGTGTGTAACCCATGTTAACCCTGGTGTCTGTTCTCTCTGTTGTTGTGTGTAACCCATGTTAACACCCTGGTGTCTGCTCCCTCTGTTGTTGTGTGTAACCCATGTTAACCCTGGTGTCTGTTCCCTCTGTTGTTGTGTGTAACCCATGTTAACACCCTGGTGTCTGGTCCCTCTGTTGTTTTGTGTAACCCATGGTAACCCTGGTGTCTGTTCCCTCTGTTGTTGTGTGTAACCCATGTTAACCCCCTGGTGTCTGTTCCCTCTGTTGTTGTGTGTAACCCATGTTAACCCTGGTGTCTGCTCCCTCTGTTGTTGTGTGTAACCCATGTTAACCCTGGTGTCTGCTCCCTCTGTTGTTGTGTGTAACCCATGTTAACCCCCTGGTGTCTGTTCCCTCTGTTGTTGTGTGTAACCCATGTTAACCCTGGTGTCTGCTCCCTCTGTTGTTGTGTGTAACCCATGTTAACCCTGGTGTCTGCTCCCTCTGTTGCTGTGTGTAACCCATGTTAACCCTGGTGTCTGTTCCCTCTGTTGTTGTGTGTAACACATGTTAACACCCTGGTGTCTGTTCCCTCTGTTGTTGTGTGTAACCCATGTTAACCCTGGTGTCTGTTCCCTCTGTGTTTGTGTGTAACCCATGTTAACCCTGGTGTCTGTTCTCTCTGTTGTTGTGTGTAACCCATGTTAACCCTGGTGTCTGCTCCCTCTGTTGTTGTGTGTAACCCATGTTAACCCTGGTGTCTGCTCCCTCTGTTGTTGTGTGTAACCCATGTTAACCCCTGGTGTCTGTTCCTCTGTTGTTGTGTGTAACCCATGTTAACCCTGGTGTCTGCTCCTCTGTTGTTGTGTGTAACCCATGTTAACCCTGGTGTCTGTTCCCTCTGTTGTTGTGTGTAACACATGTTAACACCCTGGTGTCTGTTCCCTCTGTTGTTGTGTGTAACCCATGTTAACCCTGGTGTCTGTTCCCTCTGTGTTTGTGTGTAACCCATGTTAACCCTGGTGTCTGTTCTCTCTGTTGTTGTGTGTAACCCATGTTAACCCTGGTGTCTGCTCCCTCTGTTGTTGTGTGTAACCCATGTTAACCCTGGTGTCCCTCTGTTGTTGTGTGTAACCCATGTTAACCCCTGGTGTCTGTTCCTCTGTTGTTGTGTGTAACCCATGTTAACCCTGGTGTCTGCTCCCTCTGTTGTTGTGTGTAACCCATGTTAACCCTGGTGTCTGCTCCCTCTGTTGTTGTGTGTAACCCATGTTAACACCCTGGTGTCTGGTCCCTCTGTTGTTTTGTGTAACCCATGGTAACCCTGGTGTCTGTTCCCTCTGTTGTTGTGTGTAACCCATGTTAACCCCCTGGTGTCTGTTCCCTCTGTTGTTGTGTGTAACCCATGTTAACCCTGGTGTCTGCTCCCTCTGTTGTTGTGTGTAACCCATGTTAACCCTGGTGTCTGCTCCCTCTGTTGTTGTGTGTAACCCATGTTAACCCTGGTGTCTGTTCCCTCTGTTGTTGTGTGTAACACATGTTAACACCCTGGTGTCTGTTCCCTCTGTTGTTGTGTGTAACCCATGTTAACCCTGGTGTCTGTTCCCTCTGTGTTTGTGTGTAACCCATGTTAACCCTGGTGTCTGTTCTCTCTGTTGTTGTGTGTAACCCATGTTAACCCCGGTGTCTGTTCCCTCTGTTGTTGTGTGTAACCCATGTTAACACCCTGGTATCTGCTCCCTCTGTTGTTGTGTGTAACATATGTTAACCCTGGTGTCTGTTCCATCTGTTGTTGTGTGTAACCCATGTTAACCCCCTGGTGTCTGTTCCCTCTGTTGTTGTGTGTAACCCATGTTAACCCTGGTGTCTGCTCCCTCTGTTGTTGTGTGTAACCCATGTTAACCCTGGTGTCTGCTCCCTCTGTTGTTGTGTGTAACCCATGTTAACCCTGGTGTCTGTTCCCTCTGTTGTTGTGTGTAACACATGTTAACACCCTGGTGTCTGTTCCCTCTGTTGATGTGTGTAACCTCTCTTCCCTCTGTTGTTGTGTGTAACCTATGTTAACCCCGGTGTCTGTTCCCTCTGTTGTTGTGTGTAACCTATGTTAACCCTGGTGTCTGTTCCCTCTGTTGTTGTGTGTAACCTATGTTAACCCTGGTGTCTGCTCCCTCTGTTGTTGTGTGTAACCTATGTTAACCTTGGTGTCTGTTCCCTCTGTTGTTGTGTGTAACCCATGTTAACACCCTGGTGTCTGGTCCCTCTGTTGTTTTGTGTAACCCATGGTAACCCTGGTGTCTGTTCCCTCTGTTGTTGTGTGTAACCCATGTTAACCCCCTGGTGTCCGTTCCCTCTGTTGTTGTGTGTAACCCATGTTAACCCTGGTGTCTGCTCCCTCTGTTGTTGTGTGTAACCCATGTTAACCCTGGTGTCTGCTCCCTCTGTTGTTGTGTGTAACACATGTTAACACCCTGGTGTCTGTTCCCTCTGTTGTTGTGTGTAACCTCTCTTCCCTCTGTTGTTGTGTGTAGCCTATGTAAACCCCGGTGTTTGTTCCCTCTGTTGTTGTGTGTAACCCATGTTAACCCTGGTGTCTGCTCCCTCTGTTGTTGTGTGTAACCTATGTTAACCTTGGTGTCTGTTCCCTCTGTTGTTGTGTGTAACCCATGTTAACCCCCTGGTGTCTGTTCCCTCTGTTGTTGTGTGTAACCCATGTTAACCCTGGTGTCTGTTCCCTCTGTTGTTGTGTGTAACCCATCTGTCTGTTCCTCTGTTGTTGTGTAAACCCATGTTAACCCTGGTGTCTGCTCCTCTGTTGTTGTGTGTAACCCATGTTAACCCTGGTGTCTGTTCCTCTGTTGTTGTGTGTAACACATGTTAACACCTGGTGTCTGTTCCTCTGTTGTTGTGTGTTGTGTGTAACCCATGTTAACACCCTGGTGTCTGCTCCCTCTGTTGTTGTGTAACCCATGTTAACCCTGGTGTCTGTTCCTCTGTTGTTGTGTGTAACCCATGTTAACCCCTGGTGTCTGTCCCTCTGTTGTTTTGTGTAACCTCCCTGTTCTGTTCCCTCTGTTGTTGTGTGTAACCCATGTTAACCCTGGTGTCTGCTCCTCTGTTGTTGTGTGTAACCCATGTTAACCCTGGTGTCTGCTCCTCTGTTGTTGTGTGTAACCCATGTTAACCCCTGGTGTCTGTTCCCTCTGTTGTTGTGTGTAACCCATGTTAACCCTGGTGTCTGTTCCCTCTGTGTTGTGTGTAACCCATGTTAACCCTGGTGTCTGTTCTGTTGTTGTGTGTAACCCATGTTAACCCCGGTGTCTGTTCCCTCTGTTGTTGTGTGTAACCCATGTTAACACCCTGGTATCTGTCCTCTGTTGTTGTGTGTAACACCCTGGTGTCTGTTCCATCTGTTGTTGTGTGTAACCCATGTTAACCCCTGGTGTCTGTTCCCTCTGTTGTTGTGTAACCCATGTTAACCCTGGTGTCTGCTCCCCTCTGTTGTTGTCTGTTAACCCTCTGTTCTGTTTGTGTGTAACCCATGTTAACCCTGGTGTCTGTTCCTCTGTTGTTGTGTGTAACCCATGTTAACACCCTGGTGTCTGTTCCCCTGGTGTCTGTAACCTCCTTCCCTCTGTTGTTGTGTGTAACCTGTTAACCCTGGTGTCTGTTCCCTCTGTTGTTGTGTGTAACCTATGTTAACCCTGGTGTCTGTTCCCTCTGTTGTTGTGTGTAACCCATGTTAACCCTGGTGTCTGTTCCCTCTGTTGTTGTGTATAATCCATGTTAACCCTGGTGTCTGTTCCCTCTGTGTTTGTGTGTAACCCATGTTAACCCTGGTGTCTGTTCCTCTGTTGTTGTGTAATCCATGTTAACCCTGGTGTCTGTTCCCTCTGTTGTTTGTGTGTAACCCATGTTAACCCTGGTGTCTGTTCCTGTTGTTGTGTGTAACCCATGTTAACCCTGGTGTCTGTCCCTCTGTTGTTGTGTGTAACACATGTTAACCCTGGTGTCTGTTCCATCTGTTGTTGTGTGTAACCCATGTTAACCCCCTGGTGTCTGTTCCCTCTGTTGTTGTGTGTAACCCATGTTAACACCCTGGTGTCTGGTCCCTCTGTTGTTGTGTGTAACCCATGTTAACCCTGGTGTCTGTTCCCTCTGTTGTTGTGTGTAACCCATGTTAACCCCCTGGTGTCTGCTCCCTCTGTTGTTGTGTGTAACCCATGTTAACCCTGGTGTCTGCTCCCTCTGTTGTTGTGTGTAACCCATGTTAACCCTGGTGTCTGTTCCCTCTGTTGTTGTGTGTAACCTCTCTTCCCTCTGTTGTTGTGTGTAACCTATGTTAACCCCGGTGTCTGTTCCCTCTGTTGTTGTGTGTAACCTATGTTAACCCTGGTGTCTGTTCCATCTGTTGTTGTGTGTAACCCATGTTAACCCCCTGGTGTCTGTTCCCTCTGTTGTTGTGTGTAACCCATGTTAACTCCCTGGTGTCTGGTCCCTCTGTTGTTGTGTGTAACCCATGTTAACCCTGGTGTCTGTTCCCTCTGTTGTTGTGTGTAACCCATGTTAACACCCTGGTGTCTGGTCCCTCTGTTGTTTTGTGTAACCCATGGTAACCCTGGTGTCTGTTCCCTCTGTTGTTGTGTGTAACCCATGTTAACCCTGGTGTCTGTCCCTCTGTTGTTGTGTGTAACCCATGTTAACCCCTGGTGTCTGTTCCCTCTGTTGTTGTGTGTAACCCATAGTAACCCTGTGTAACCCTGGTTGTCTGTTCCCTCTGTTGTTGTTGTGTGTAACCCATGTTAACCCCTGGTGTCTGTTCCTCTGTTGTTGTGTGTAACCTATGTTAACCCTGGTGTCTGTTCCCTCTGTTGTTGTGTGTAACCCATGTTAACCCTGGTGTCTGTTCCCTCTGTTGTTGTGTGTAACCCATGTTAACCCCTGGTGTCTGTTCCCTCTGTTGTTGTGTGTAACCCATGTTAACCCTGGTGTCTGCTCCTCTGTTGTTGTGTGTAACCCATGTTAACCCTGGTGTCTGTTCCTCTGTTGTTGTGTGTAACACATGTTAACACCCTGGTGTCTGTTCCCTCTGTTGTTGTGTGTAACCTATGTTAACCCTCTGTTGTTGTGTGTAACCTATGTTAACCCTGGTGTCTGTTCCTCTGTTGTTGTGTGTAACCCATGTTAACCCTGGTGTCTGTTCCTCTGTTGTTGTGTGTAACCCATGTTAACACCCTGGTGTCTGTTCCTCTGTTGTTGTGTGTAACCCATGTTAACACCCTGGTGTCTGGTCCTCTGTTGTTGTGTGTAACCCATGTTAACCCTGGTGTCTGTTCCCTCTGTTGTTGTGTGTAACCCATGTTAACACCCTGGTGTCTGTTCCTCTGTTGTTTTGTGTAACCCATGTTAACCCTGGTGTCTGTTCCCTCTGTTGTTGTGTGTAACCCATGTTAACCCTGGTGTCTGTCCCTCTGTTGTTGTGTAACCCATGTTAACCCCCTGGTGTCTGTTCCCTCTGTTGTTGTGTGTAACCCATAGTAACCCTGGTGTCTGGTCCCTCTGTTGTTGTGTGTAACCCATGTTAACCCTGGTGTCTGTTCCCTCTGTTGTTGTGTCTAACCCATGTTAACACCCTGGTGTCTGGTCCCTCTGTTGTTTTGTGTAACCCATGGTAACCCTGGTGTCTGTTCCCTCTGTTGTTGTGTGTAACCCATGTTAACCCTGGTGTCTGGTCCCTCTGTTGTTGTGTGTAACCCATGTTAACCCCCTGGTGTCTGTTCCCTCTGTTGTTGTGTGTAACCCATAGTAACCCTGGTGTCTGGTCCCTCTGTTGTTGTGTGTAACCCATGTTAACCCTGGTGTCTGTTCCCTCTGTTGTTGTGTCTAACCCATGTTAACACCCTGGTGTCTGGTCCCTCTGTTGTTTTGTGTAACCCATGGTAACCCTGGTGTCTGTTCCCTCTGTTGTTGTGTGTAACCCATGTTAACCCTGGTGTCTGGTCCCTCTGTTGTTGTGTGTAACCCATGTTAACCCCTGGTGTCTGTTCCCTCTGTTGTTGTGTGTAACCCATAGTAACCCTGGTGTCTGGTCCCTCTGTTGTTGTGTGTAACCCATGTTAACCCTGGTGTCTGTTCCCTCTGTTGTTGTGTGTAACCCATGTTAACCCCCTGGTGTCTGCCCCTCTGTTGTTGTGTGTAACCCATGTTAACCCTGGTGTCTGCTCCCTCTGTTGTTGTGTGTAACCCATGTTAACCCTGGTGTCTGTTCCCTCTGTTGTTGTGTGTAACACATGTTAACACCCTGGTGTCTGTTCCCTCTGTTGTTGTTTGTAACCTCTCTTCCCTCTGTTGTTGTGTGTAGCCTATGTAAACCCCGGTGTCTGTTCCCTCTGTTGTTGTGTGTAACCCATGTTAACCCTGGTGTCTGTACCCTCTGTTGTTGTGTGTAACCTATGTGGTGTCTGCTCCCTCTGTTGTTGTGTGTAACCTATGTTACCCCTCTGTTGTTGTGTGTAACCCATGTTAACACCCTGGTGTCTGGTCCCTCTGTTGTTTTGTGTAACCCATGGTAACCCTGGTGTCTGTTCCCTCTGTTGTTGTGTGTAACCCATGTTAACCCCCTGGTGTCTGTTCCCTCTGTTGTTGTGTGTAACCCATGTTAACCCTGGTGTCTGCTCCCTCTGTTGTTGTGTGTAACCCATGTTAACCCTGGTGTCTGTTCCCTCTGTTGTTGTGTGTAACCCATGTTAACACCCTGGTGTCTGTTCCCTCTGTTGTTGTGTGTAACCTCTCTTCCCTCTGTTGTTGTGTAACCTATGTTAACCCCGGTGTCTGTTCCCTCTGTTGTTGTGTATGTTAACCCTGGTGTCTGTTCCCTCTGTTGTTGTGTGTAACCCATGTTAACACCCTGGTGTCTGCCCCCTCTGTTGTTGTGTGTAATCCATGTTAACCCTGGTGTCTGTTCCCTCTGTTGTTGTGTGTAACACATGTTAACCCTGGTGTCTGTTCCCTCTGTTGTTGTGTGTAACCCATGTTAACCCTGGTGTCTGTTCCCTCTGTTGTTGTGTGTAACCCATGTTAACCCTGGTGTCTGTTCTCTCTGTTGTTGTGTGTAACCCATGTTAACCCCGGTGTCTGTTCCCTCTGTTGTTGTGTGTAACCCATGTTAACACCCTGGTGTCTGCTCCCTCTGTTGTTGTGTGTAACACATGTTAACCCTGGTTTCTGTTCCATCTGTTGTTGTGTGTAACCCATGTTAACCCCCTGGTGTCTGTTCCCTCTGTTGTTGTGTGTAACACATGTTAACACCCTGGTGTCTGTTCCCTCTGTTGTTGTGTGTAACCTCTCTTCCCTCTGTTGTTGTGTGTAACCTATGTTAACCCCGGTGTCTGTTCCCTCTGTTGTTGTGTGTAACCTATGTTAACCCTGGTGTCTGTTCCCTCTGTTGTTGTGTGTAACCCATGTTAACCCTGGTGTCTGTTCCCTTTGTTGTTGTGTGTAACCCATGTTAACACCCTGGTGTCTGTTCCCTCTGTTGTTGTGTGTAACCCATGTTAACACCCTGGTGTCTGGTCCCTCTGTTGTTGTGTGTAACCCATGTTAACCCTGGTGTCTGTTCCCTCTGTTGTTGTGTCTAACCCATGTTAACACCCTGGTGTCTGGTCCCTCTGTTGTTTTGTGTAACCCATGGTAACCCTGGTGTCTGTTCCCTCTGTTGTTGTGTGTAACCCATGTTAACCCTGGTGTCTGGTCCCTCTGTTGTTGTGTGTAACCCATGTTAACCCCCTGGTGTCTGTTCCCTCTGTTGTTGTGTGTAACCCATAGTAACCCTGGTGTCTGGTCCCTCTGTTGTTGTGTGTAACCCATGTTAACCCTGGTGTCTGTTCCCTCTGTTGTTGTGTCTAACCCATGTTAACACCCTGGTGTCTGGTCCCTCTGTTGTTTTGTGTAACCCATGGTAACCCTGGTGTCTGTTCCCTCTGTTGTTGTGTGTTAACCCTGGTGTCTGGTCCCTCTGTTGTTGTGTGTAACCCATGTTAACCCCTGGTGTCTGTTCCCTCTGTTGTTGTGTGTAACCCATAGTAACCCTGGTGTCTGGTCCCTCTGTTGTTGTGTGTAACCCTTGTTAACCCTGGTGTCTGTTCCCTCTGTTGTTGTGTCTAACCCATGTTAACACCCTGGTGTCTGGTCCCTCTGTTGTTTTGTGTAACCCATGGTAACCCTGGTGTCTGTTCCCTCTGTTGTTGTGTGTAACCCATGTTAACCCTGGTGTCTGGTCCCTCTGTTGTTGTGTGTAACCCATGTTAACCCCCTGGTGTCTGTTCCCTCTGTTGTTGTGTGTAACCCATAGTAACCCTGGTGTCTGGTCCCTCTGTTGTTGTGTGTAACCCATGTTAACCCTGGTGTCTGTTCCCTCTGTTGTTGTGTGTAACCCACCCATTGTTGTGTGTAACCCATGTTAACCCTGGTGTCTGCTCCCTCTGTTGTTGTGTGTAACCCATGTTAACCCTGGTGTCTGTTCCCTCTGTTGTTGTGTGTAACACATGTTAACACCCTGGTGTCTGTTCCCTCTGTTGTTGTTTGTAACCTCTCTTCCCTCTGTTGTTGTGTGTAGCCTATGTAAACCCCGGTGTCTGTTCCCTCTGTTGTTGTGTGTAACCCATGTTAACCCTGGTGTCTGTACCCTCTGTTGTTGTGTGTAACCTATGTTAACCCTGGTGTCTGCTCCCTCTGTTGTTGTGTGTAACCTATGTTACCCTTGGTGTATGTTCCCTCTGTTGTTGTGTGTAACCCATGTTAACACCCTGGTGTCTGGTCCCTCTGTTGTTTTGTGTAACCCATGGTAACCCTGGTGTCTGTTCCCTCTGTTGTTGTGTGTAACCCATGTTAACCCCCTGGTGTCTGTTCCCTCTGTTGTTGTGTGTAACCCATGTTAACCCTGGTGTCTGCTCCCTCTGTTGTTGTGTGTAACCCATGTTAACCCTGGTGTCTGTTCCCTCTGTTGTTGTGTGTAACACATGTTAACACCCTGGTGTCTGTTCCCTCTGTTGTTGTGTGTAACCTCTCTTCCCTCTGTTGTTGTGTGTAACCTATGTTAACCCCGGTGTCTGTTCCCTCTGTTGTTGTGTGTAACCTATGTTAACCCTGGTGTCTGTTCCCTCTGTTGTTGTGTGTAACCCATGTTAACACCCTGGTGTCTGCCCCCTCTGTTGTTGTGTGTAATCCATGTTAACCCTGGTGTCTGTTCCCTCTGTTGTTGTGTGTAACACATGTTAACCCTGGTGTCTGTTCCCTCTGTTGTTGTGTGTAACCCATGTTAACCCTGCTGTCTGTTCCCTCTGTTGTTGTGTGTAACCCATGTTAACCCTGGTGTCTGTTCTCTCTGTTGTTGTGTGTAACCCATGTTAACCCCGGTGTCTGTTCCCTCTGTTGTTGTGTGTAACCCATGTTAACACCCTGGTGTCTGCTCCCTCTGTTGTTGTGTGTAACACATGTTAACCCTGGTGTCTGTTCCATCTGTTGTTGTGTGTAACCCATGTTAACCCCCTGGTGTCTGTTCCCTCTGTTGTTGTGTGTAACCTATGTTAACACCTGGTGTCTGGTACCTCTGTTGTTTTGTGTAACCCATGTTAACCCTGGTGTCTGTTCCTCTGTTGTTGTGTGTAACCCATGTTAACCCTGGTGTCTGTTCCCTCTGTTGTTGTGTGTAACCCATGTTAACCCCTGGTGTCTGTTCCTCTGTTGTTGTGTGTAACCCATGGTAACCCTGGTGTCTGGTCCTCTGTTGTTGTGTGTAACCCATGTTAACCCTGGTGTCTGTTCCCTCTGTTGTTGTGTGTAACCCATGTTAACACCCTGGTGTCTGTTCCCTCTGTTGTTGTGTGTAACCTCTGTTGTTGTGTGTAACCTATGTTAACCTTGGTGTCTGTTCCCTCTGTTGTTGTGTAACCCATGTTAACACCTGGTGTCTGGTCCTCTGTTGTTTGTGTAACCCATGGTAACCCTGGTGTCTGTTCCCTCTGTTGTTGTGTGTAACCCATGTTAACCCCTGGTGTCTGTTCCCTCTGTTGTTGTGTGTAACCCATGTTAACCCTGGTGTCTGCTCCTCTGTTGTTGTGTGTAACCCATGTTAACCCTGGTGTCTGTTCCCTCTGTTGTTGTGTGTAACCATGTTAACCCCTGGTGTCTGTTCCCTCTGTTGTTGTGTGTAACCTCTCTTCCCTCTGTTGTTGTGTGTACCCCCCCGGTGTTTGCCCTCTGTTGTTGTGTGTAACCCATGTTAACCCTGGTGTCTGTACCCTCTGTTGTTGTGTGTAACCCATGTTAACCCTGGTGTCTGCTCCCTCTGTTGTTGTGTGTAACCTATGTTAACCCTGGTGTCTGTTCCCTCTGTTGTTGTGTGTAACCCATGTTAACACCCTGTGTCTGGTCCCCTGTTGTTTTGTGTAACCCATGGTAACCCTGTGTCTGTTCCCTCTGTTGTTGTGTGTAACCCATGTTAACCCTGGTGTCTGTTCCCTCTGTTGTTGTGTGTAACCCATGTTAACCCTGGTGTCTGCTCCCTCTGTTGTTGTGTGTAACCCATGTTAACCCTGGTGTCTGCTCCTCTGTTGTTGTGTAACCCATGTTAACCCTGGTGTCTGTTCCCTCTGTTGTTGTGTGTAACCCATGTTAACCCTGGTGTCTGTTCCTCTGTTGTTGTGTAACACATGTTAACACCCTGGTGTCTGTTCCCTCTGTTGTTGTGTGTAACCTCTCTTCCCTCTGTTGTTGTGTGTAGCCTATGTAAACCCCGGTGTTTGTTCCCTCTGTTGTTGTGTGTAACCCATGTTAACCCTGGTGTCTGTACCCTCTGTTGTTGTGTGTAACCTATGTTAACCCTGGTGTCTGCTCCCTCTGTTGTTGTGTGTAACCTATGTTAACCTTGGTGTCTGTTCCTCTGTTGTTGTGTAACCCATGTTAACCCCTGGTGTCTGTCCCTCTGTTGTTTTGTGTAACCCATCTGTTGTTGTTGTTGTGTGTAACCCATGTTAACCCCTGGTGTCTGTTCCTCTGTTGTTGTGTGTAACCCATGTTAACCCTGGTGTCTGTTCCCTCTGTTGTTGTGTGTAACCCATGTTAACCCTGGTGTCTGTTCCTCTGTTGTTGTGTGTAACCCATGTTAACACCCTGGTGTCTGTTCCTCTGTTGTTGTGTAACCTCTCTTCCTCTGTTGTTGTGTGTAGCCTACCCTGGTGTTGTTCCTCTGTTGTTGTGTGTAACCCATGTTAACCCTGGTGTCTGCTCCTCTGTTGTTGTGTGTAACCTATGTTAACCTTGGTGTCTGTTCCCTCTGTTGTTGTGTGTAACCCATGTTAACCCCTGGTGTCTGGTCCCTCTGTTGTTTTGTGTAACCCATGGTAACCCTGGTGTCTGTTCCTCTGTTGTTGTGTAACCCATGTTAACCCCTGGTGTCTGTTCCCTCTGTTGTTGTGTGTAACCCATGTTAACCCTGGTGTCTGCTCCTCTGTTGTTGTGTGTAACCCATGTTAACCCTCTGTCCTCTGTTGTTGTGTAACCCATGTTAACCCTGGTGTCTGTTCCCTCTGTTGTTGTGTGTAACCCATGTTAACACCCTGGTGTCTGTTCCTCTGTTGTTGTGTGTAACCCATGTTAACCCTGGTGTCTGTTCCCTCTGTGTTTGTGTGTAACCCATGTTAACCCTGGTGTCTGTTCTCTCTGTTGTTGTGTGTAACCCATGTTAACCCCGGTGACTGTTCCCTCTGTTGTTGTGTGTAACCCATGTTAACACCCTGGTATCTGCTCCCTCTGTTGTTGTGTGTAACATATGTTAACCCTGGTGTCTGTTCCATCTGTTGTTGTGTGTAACCCATGTTAACCCCCTGGTGTCTGTTCCCTCTGTTGTTGTGTGTAACCCATGTTAACCCTGGTGTCTGCTCCTCTGTTGTTGTGTGTAACCTGGTGTCTGCTCCTCTGTTGTTGTGTGTAACCCATGTTAACCCTGGTGTCTGTTCCCTCTGTTGTTGTGTGTAACCCACCCTGGTGTCTGTTCCTCTGTTAACCCTGGTGTCTGTTCCCTCTGTTGTTGTGTGTAACCCATGTTAACCCTGGTGTCTGTTCCCTCTGTTGTTGTGTGTAACCCATGTTAACCCTGGTGTCTGTTCCCTCTGTTGTTGTGTGTAACCCATGTTAACCCCCTGGTGTCTGTTCCCTCTGTTGTTGTGTGTAACCCATGTTAACACCCTGGTGTCTGGTCCCTCTGTTGTTTTGTGTAACCCATGGTAACCCTGGTGTCTGTTCCCTCTGTTGTTGTGTGTAACCCATGTTAACCCCCTGGTGTCTGTTCCCTCTGTTGTTGTGTGTAACCCATGTTAACCCTGGTGTCTGCTCCCTCTGTTGTTGTGTGTAACCCATGTTAACCCTGGTGTCTGCTCCCTCTGTTGTTGTGTGTAACACATGTTAACACCCTGGTGTCTGTTCCCTCTGTTGTTGTGTGTAACCTCTCTTCCCTCTGTTGTTGTGTGTAGCCTATGTAAACCCCGGTGTTTGTTCCCTCTGTTGTTGTGTGTAACCCATGTTAACCCTGGTGTCTGCTCCCTCTGTTGTTGTGTGTAACCCATGTTAACCCTGGTGTCTGCTCCCTCTGTTGTTGTGTGTAACCCATGTTAACCCCCTGGTGTCTGTTCCCTCTGTTGTTGTGTGTAACCCATGTTAACCCTGGTGTCTGTTCCCTCTGTTGTTGTGTGTAACCCATGTTAACCCCTGGTGTCTGTTCCCTCTGTTGTTGTGTGTAACCCATGTTAACACCCTGGTGTCTGTTGTTGTGTGTAACCCCTGGTGTCTGTTCCATCTGTTGTTGTGTGTAACCCATGTTAACCCCCTGGTGTCTGTTCCCTCTGTTGTTGTGTGTAACCCATGTTAACCCTGGTGTCTGCTCCCTCTGTTGTTGTGTGTAACCCATGTTAACCCTGGTGTCTGCTCCCTCTGTTGTTGTGTGTAACCCATGTTAACCCTGGTGTCTGTTCCCTCTGTTGTTGTGTGTAACACATGTTAACACCCTGGTGTCTGTTCCCTCTGTTGTTGTGTGTAACCTCTCTTCCCTCTGTTGTTGTGTGTAACCTATGTTAACCCTGGTGTCTGTTCCCTCTGTTGTTGTGTGTAACCCATGTTAACACCCTGGTGTCTGTTCCCTCTGTTGTTGTGTGTAACCCATGTTAACCCTGGTGTCTGTTCCCTCTGTTGTTGTGTATAATCCATTATACCCTGGTGTCTGTTCCCTCTGTGTTTGTGTGTAACCCCCCTGGTGTCTGTTCCTCTGTTGTTGTGTGTAATCCATGTTAACCCTGGTGTCTGTTCCTCTGTGTTTGTGTGTAACCCATGTTAACCCTGTGTCTGTTCCTCTGTTGTAACCCATGTTAACACCCTGGTGTCTGTTCCTCTGTTGTTGTGTGTAACCCATGTTAACCCTGGTGTCTGTTCCTCTGTTGTTGTGTGTAACCCATGTTAACCCCTGGTGTCTGTTCCTCTGTTGTTTTGTGTAACCCATGTTAACCCTGGTGTCTGTTCCCTCTGTTGTTGTGTGTAACCCATGTTAACCCCTGGTGTCTGTTCCCTCTGTTGTTGTGTGTAACCCATGTTAACCCTGGTGTCTGCTCCTCTGTTGTTGTGTGTAACCCATGTTAACCCTGGTGTCTGCTCCCTCTGTTGTTGTGTGTAACCCATGTTAACCCCCTGGTGTCTGTTCCCTCTGTTGTTGTGTGTAACCCATGTTAACCCTGGTGTCTGCTCCCTCTGTTGTTGTGTGTAACCCATGTTAACCCTGGTGTCTGCTCCCTCTGTTGCTGTGTGTAACCCATGTTAACCCTGGTGTCTGTTCCCTCTGTTGTTGTGTGTAACACATGTTAACACCCTGGTGTCTGTTCCCTCTGTTGTTGTGTGTAACCCATGTTAACCCTGGTGTCTGTTCCCTCTGTGTTTGTGTGTAACCCATGTTAACCCTGGTGTCTGTTCTCTCTGTTGTTGTGTGTAACCCATGTTAACCCTGGTGTCTGCTCCCTCTGTTGTTGTGTGTAACCCATGTTAACCCTGGTGTCTGCTCCCTCTGTTGTTGTGTGTAACCCATGTTAACCCCCTGGTGTCCGTTCCCTCTGTTGTTGTGTGTAACCCATGTTAACCCTGGTGTCTGCTCCCTCTGTTGTTGTGTGTAACCCATGTTAACCCTGGTGTCTGCTCCCTCTGTTGTTGTGTGTAACCCATGTTAACACCCTGGTGTCTGTTCCCTCTGTTGTTGTGTGTAACCCATGTTAACCCTGGTGTCTGTTCCTCTGTTGTTGTGTGTAACCCATGTTAACCCTGGTGTCTGTTCCTCTGTTGTTGTGTGTAACCCATGTTAACCCTGGTGTCTGCTCCTCTGTTGTTGTCTAACCCATGTTAACCCTCTGTCTGTTGTTGTTGTGTGTAACCCATGTTAACCCTGGTGTCTGCTAACCCTGGTGTCTGCTCCTCTGTTGTTGTGTGTAACCCATGTTAACCCCTGGTGTCTGTTCCTCTGTTGTTGTGTAACCCATGTTAACCCTGGTGTCTGTTCCCTCTGTTGTTGTGTAACCTATCTTCCCTCTGTAACCTATGTTAACCCTGGTGTCTGTTCCCTCTGTTGTTGTGTGTAACCCATGTTAACCCTGGTGTCTGTTCCCTCTGTTGTTGTGTGTAACCTATGTTAACTGGTGTCTGGTCCTCTGTTGTTTTGTAACCCATGGTAACCCTGGTGTCTGTTCCCTCTGTTGTTGTGTGTAACCCATGTTAACCCCTGGTGTCTGTTCCTCTGTTGTTGTGTGTAACCCATGTTAACCCTGGTGTCTGCTCCCTCTGTTGTTGTGTGTAACCCATGTTAACCCTGGTGTCTGTTCCCTCTGTTGTTGTGTGTAACACATGTTAACACCCTGGTGTCTGTTCCCTCTGTTGTTGTGTGTAACCTCTCTTCCCTCTGTTGTTGTGTGTAGCCTATGTAAACCCCGGTGTTTGTTCCCTCTGTTGTTGTGTGTAACCTATGTTAACCTTGGTGTCTGTTCCCTCTGTTGTTGTGTGTAACCCATGTTAACCCCCTGGTGTCTGTTCCCTCTGTTGTTGTGTGTAACCCATGTTAACCCTGGTGTCTGTTCCCTCTGTTGTTGTGTGTAACCCATGTTAACCCCGGTGTCTGTTCCATCTGTTGTTGTGTGTAACCCATGTTAACCCTGGTGTCTGTTCCCTCTGTTGTTGTGTATAATCCATGTTAACCCTGGTGTCTGTTCCCTCTGTGTTTGTGTGTAACCCATGTTAACCCTGGTGTCTGTTCCCTCTGTTGTTGTGTGTAATCCATGTTAACCCTGGTGTCTGTTCCCTCTGTTGTTGTGTGTAAACTATGTTAACCCTGGTGTCTGTTCCCTCTGTTGTTGTGTGTAACCCATGTTAACACCCTGGTGTCTGCTCCTCTGTTGTTGTGTGTAACCCATGTTAACCCTGGTGTCTGTTCCTCTGTTGTTGTGTGTAACCCATGTTAACACCCTGGTGTCTGGTCCTCTGTTGTTTTGTAACCCATGGTAACCCTGGTGTCTGTTCCCTCTGTTGTTGTGTGTAACCCATGTTAACCCTGGTGTCTGTTCCTCTGTTGTTGTGTGTAACCCATGTTAACCCTGGTGTCTGCTCCCTCTGTTGTTGTGTGTAACCCATGTTAACCCTGGTGTCTGCTCCTCTGTTGTTGTGTGTAACCCATGTTAACCCCTGGTGTCTGTTCCTCTGTTGTTGTGTGTAACCCATGTTAACCCTGGTGTCTGCTCCCTCTGTTGTTGTGTGTAACCCATGTTAACCCTGGTGTCTGCTCCCTCTGTTGCTGTGTGTAACCCATGTTAACCCTGGTGTCTGTTCCCTCTGTTGTTGTGTGTAACACATGTTAACACCCTGGTGTCTGTTCCCTCTGTTGTTGTGTGTAACCCATGTTAACCCTGGTGTCTGTTCCCTCTGTGTTTGTGTGTAACCCATGTTAACCCTGGTGTCTGTTCTCTCTGTTGTTGTGTGTAACCCATGTTAACCCTGGTGTCTGCTCCCTCTGTTGTTGTGTGTAACCCATGTTAACCCTGGTGTCTGCTCCCTCTGTTGTTGTGTGTAACCCATGTTAACCCCCTGGTGTCTGTTCCCTCTGTTGTTGTGTAACCCATGTTAACCCTGGTGTCTGCTCCCTCTGTTGCTGTGTGTAACCCATGTTAACCCTGGTGTCTGTTCCTCTGTTGTTGTGTGTAACCATGTTAACACCCTGGTGTCTGTTCCCTCTGTTGTTGTGTGTAACCCATGTTAACCCTGGTGTCTGTTCCCTCTGTGTTTGTGTGTAACCCATGTTAACCCTGGTGTCTGTTCCTCTGTTGTTGTGTAACCCATGTTAACCCTGGTGTCTGCTCCTCTGTTGTTGTGTGTAACCCATGTTAACCCTGGTGTCTGTTCCTCTGTTGTTGTGTGTAACCCATGTTAACCCCTGGTGTCCGTTCCCTCTGTTGTTGTGTGTAACCCATGTTAACCCTGGTGTCTGCTCCCTCTGTTGTTGTGTGTAACCCATGTTAACCCTGGTGTCTGCTCCCTCTGTTGTTGTGTAACCCATGTTAACACCCTGGTGTCTGGTCCTCTGTTGTTTTGTGTAACCCATGGTAACCCTGGTGTCTGTTCCCTCTGTTGTTGTGTGTAACCCATGTTAACCCCCTGGTGTCTGTTCCTCTCTGTTGTTGTGTGTAACCCATGTTAACCCTGGTGTCTGCTCCTCTGTTGTTGTGTGTAACCCATGTTAACCCTGGTGTCTGTTCCTCTGTTGTTGTGTAACCCATGTTAACCCTGGTGTCTGTTCCCTCTGTTGTTGTGTGTAACACATGTTAACACCCTGGTGTCTGTTCCCTCTGTTGTTGTGTGTAACCCATGTTAACCCTGGTGTCTGTTCCCTCTGTGTTTGTGTGTAACCCATGTTAACCCTGGTGTCTGTTCTCTCTGTTGTTGTGTGTAACCCATGTTAACCCCGGTGTCTGTTCCCTCTGTTGTTGTGTGTAACCCATGTTAACACCCTGGTATCTGCTCCCTCTGTTGTTGTGTGTAACATATGTTAACCCTGGTGTCTGTTCCATCTGTTGTTGTGTGTAACCCATGTTAACCCCCTGGTGTCTGTTCCTCTGTTGTTGTGTGTAACCCATGTTAACCCTGGTGTCTGCTCCCTCTGTTGTTGTGTGTAACCCATGTTAACCCTGGTGTCTGTTCCTCTGTTGTTGTGTGTAACACATGTTAACACCCTGGTGTCTGTTCCTCTGTTGATGTGTCCTCTCTTCCCTCTGTTGTTGTGTGTAACCTATGTTAACCCCGGTGTCTGTTCCCTCTGTTGTTGTGTGTAACCTATGTTAACCCTGGTGTCTGTTCCCTCTGTTGTTGTGTGTAACCTATGTTAACCCTGGTGTCTGCTCCCTCTGTTGTTGTGTGTAACCTATGTTAACCTTGGTGTCTGTTCCCTCTGTTGTTGTGTGTAACCCATGTTAACACCCTGGTGTCTGGTCCCTCTGTTGTTTTGTGTAACCCATGGTAACCCTGGTGTCTGTTCCCTCTGTTGTTGTGTGTAACCCATGTTAACCCCTGGTGTCTGTTCCTCTGTTGTTGTGTGTAACCCATGTTAACCCTGGTGTCTGCTCCCTCTGTTGTTGTGTGTAACCCATGTTAACCCTGGTGTCTGTTCCCTCTGTTGTTGTGTGTAACCCATGTTAACACCCTGGTG
This sequence comes from Oncorhynchus nerka, assembly GCF_034236695.1. NCBI lineage: Eukaryota > Metazoa > Chordata > Actinopteri > Salmoniformes > Salmonidae > Oncorhynchus > Oncorhynchus nerka. The sequence goes on from NC_088397.1 coordinate 11,726,946, forward strand.
TCTGTTCCCTCTGTTGTTGTGTGTAACCTCTCTTCCCTCTGTTGTTGTGTGTAACCCTGGTGTCTGTTCCCTCTGTTGTTGTGTGTAACCCATGTTAACCCTGGTGTCTGCTCCTCTGTTGTTGTGTGTAACCCTGTTAACCCCTGGTGTCTGTTCCCTCTGTTGTTGTGTGTAACCCATGTTAACCCCTGGTGTCTGTTCCCTCTGTTGTTGTGTGTAACCCATGTTAACCCTGGTGTCTGTTCCCTCTGTTGTTGTGTGTAACCCATGTTAACCCCCTGGTGTCTGTTCCCTCTGTTGTTGTGTGTAACCCATGTTAACCCTGGTGTCTGCTCCCTCTGTTGTTGTGTGTAACCCATGTTAACCCTGGTGTCTGTTCCCTCTGTTGTTGTGTGTAACACATGTTAACACCCTGGTGTCTGTTCCCTCTGTTGTTGTGTGTAACCCATGTTAACCCTGGTGTCTGTTCCCTCTGTTGTTGTGTGTAACCTATGTTAACCCTGGTGTCTGTTCCTCTGTTGTTGTGTGTAACCCATGTTAACACCCTGGTGTCTGGTCCTCTGTTGTTGTGTGTAACCCATGTTAACCCTGGTGTCTGTTCCCTCTGTTGTTGTGTGTAACCCATGTTAACCCCTGGTGTCTGTTCCTCTGTTGTTGTGTGTAACCCATGTTAACCCTGGTGTCTGTTCCCTCTGTTGTTGTGTGTAACCCATGTTAACCCTGGTGTCTGTTCCCTCTGTTGTTGTGTGTAACCCATGTTAACCCCCTGGTGTCTGTTCCCTCTGTTGTTGTTGTAACCCATGTTAACCCTGGTGTCTGCTCCTCTGTTGTTGTGTGTAACCCATGTTAACCCTGGTGTCTGCTCCTCTGTTGTTGTGTGTAACCCATGTTAACCCTGGTGTCTGTTCCCTCTGTTGTTGTGTGTAACCCATGTTAACACCCTGGTGTCTGTTCCCTCTGTTGTTGTGTGTAACCCATGTTAACCCTGGTGTCTGTTCCTCTGTTGTTGTGTGTAACCCATGTTAACCCTGGTGTCTGTTCCTCTGTTGTTGTGTGTAACCCATGTTAACCCTGGTGTCTGCTCCTCTGTTGTTGTGTGTAACCCATGTTAACCCTGGTGTCTGTTCCCTCTGTTGTTGTGTGTAACCCATGTTAACCCCCTGGTGTCTGTTCCTCTGTTGTTGTGTGTAACCCATGTTAACCCTGGTGTCTGTTCCTCTGTTGTTGTGTGTAACCCATGTTAACCCTGGTGTCTGCTCCCTCTGTTGTTGTGTGTAACCCATGTTAACCCTGGTGTCTGTTCCTCTGTTGTTGTGTGTAACCCATGTTAACACCCTGGTGTCTGTTCCCTCTGTTGTTGTGTAACCCATGTTAACCCTGGTGTCTGTTCCCTCTGTTGTTGTGTGTAACCCATGTTAACCCTGGTGTCTGTTCTCTCTGTTGTTGTGTGTAACCCATGTTAACCCTGGTGTCTGTTCCCTCTGTTGTTGTGTGTAACCCATGTTAACCCCTGGTGTCTGTTCCTCTGTTGTTGTGTGTAACCCATGTTAACCCTGGTGTCTGTTCCATCTGTTGTTGTGTGTAACCCATGTTAACCCTGGTGTCTGTTCCCTCTGTTGTTGTGTGTAACCCATGTTAACCCTGGTGTCTGCTCCTCTGTTGTTGTGTGTAACCCATGTTAACACCCTGGTGTCTGTTCCTCTGTTGTTGTGTGTAACCCAACCTATGTTAACCCCTGGTGTCTGTTCCCTCTGTTGTTGTGTGTAACCCATGTTAACCCTGGTGTCTGTTCCCTCTGTTGTTGTGTGTAACCCATGTTAACCCTGGTGTCTGTTCCTCTGTTGTTGTGTGTAACCCATGTTAACCCTGGTGTCTGTCCCTCTGTTGTTGTGTATAACCCATGTTAACCCTGGTGTCTGTTCCCTCTGTTGTTGTGTGTAACCCATGTTAACCCTGGTGTCTGTTCCCTCTGTTGTTGTGTGTAACCCATGTTAACCCTGGTGTCTGTTCCCTCTGTTGTTGTGTGTAACCCATGTTAACCCTGGTGTCTGTTCCCTCTGTTGTTGTGTGTAACCATGTTAACCCTGGTGTCTGTTCCCTCTGTTGTTGTGTGTAACCCATGTTAACCCTGGTGTCTGTTCCCTCTGTTGTTGTGTGTAACCCATGTTAACCCCTGGTGTCTGCTCCCTCTGTTGTTGTGTGTAACCCATGTTAACCCTGGTGTCTGTTCCCTCTGTTGTTGTGTGTAACCCATGTTAACACCCTGGTGTCTGGTCCCTCTGTTGTTTTGTGTAACCCATGGTAACCCTGGTGTCTGTTCCTCTGTTGTTGTGTGTAACCCATGTTAACCCCTGGTGTCTGTTCCCTCTGTTGTTGTGTGTAACCCATGTTAACCCTGGTGTCTGTTCCTCTGTTGTTGTGTGTAACCCATGTTAACCCTGGTGTCTGCTCCCTCTGTTGTTGTGTGTAACCCATGTTAACCCTGGTGTCTGTTCCCTCTGTTGTTGTGTGTAACCCATGTTAACCCTGGTGTCTGCTCCCTCTGTTGTTGTGTGTAACCCATGTTAACCCTGGTGTCTGCTCCCTCTGTTGTTGTGTGTAACCCATGTTAACCCTGGTGTCTGTTCCCTCTGTTGTTGTGTGTAACCCATGTTAACACCCTGGTGTCTGTTCCCTCTGTTGTTGTGTGTAACCCATGTTAACCCTGGTGTCTGTTCCCTCTGTTGTTGTGTGTAACCCATGTTAACCCTGGTGTCTGTTCCCTCTGTTGTTGTGTGTAACCCATGTTAACCCTGGTGTCTGTTCCCTCTGTTGTTGTGTGTAACCCATGTTAACCCTGGTGTCTGCTCCCTCTGTTGTTGTGTGTAACCCATGTTAACCCTGGTGTCTGTTCCTCTGTTGTTGTGTGTAACCCATGTTAACCCCTGGTGTCTGGTCCTCTGTTGTTGTGTGTAACCCATGTTAACCCTGGTGTCTGTTCCTCTGTTGTTGTGTGTAACCCATGTTAACCCTGGTGTCTGTTCCCTCTGTTGTTGTGTGTAACCCATGTTAACCCCTGGTGTCTGTTCCCTCTGTTGTTGTGTGTAACCCATGTTAACCCTGGTGTCTGTTCCTCTGTTGTTGTGTGTAACCCATGTTAACCCTGGTGTCTGTTCCTCTGTTGTTGTGTGTAACCCATGTTAACACCCTGGTGTCTGTTCCCTCTGTTGTTGTGTGTAACCCATGTTAACCCTGGTGTCTGTTCCTCTGTTGTTGTGTGTAACCCATGTTAACACCCTGGTGTCTGTTCCCTCTGTTGTTGTGTGTAACCCATGTTAACCCTGGTGTCTGTTCCTCTGTTGTTGTGTGTAACCCATGTTAACCCCTGGTGTCTGTTCCTCTGTTGTTGTGTAACCCATGTTAACCCTGGTGTCTGCTCCTCTGTTGTTGTGTGTAACCCATGTTAACCCTGGTGTCTGTTCCCTCTGTTGTTGTGTGTAACCCATGTTAACCCCTGGTGTCTGTTCCCTCTGTTGTTGTGTGTAACCCATGTTAACCCTGGTGTCTGCTCCCTCTGTTGTGTGTGTAACCCATGTTAACCCTGGTGTCTGCTCCCTCTGTTGTTGTGTGTAACCCATGTTAACCCTGGTGTCTGTTCCCTCTGTTGTTGTGTGTAACCATGTTAACACCCTGGTGTCTGTTCCCTCTGTTGTTGTGTGTAACCCATGTTAACCCTGGTGTCTGTTCCTCTGTTGTTGTGTGTAACTGTTCCCTGTGTCTGTTGTGTTGTAACCCATGTTAACCCTGGTGTCTGTTCCTCTGTTGTTGTGTGTAACCCATGTTAACCCTGGTGTCTGTTCCTCTGTTGTTGTGTGTAACCCATGTTAACCCCTGGTGTCTGTTCCTCTGTTGTTGTGTGTAACCCATGTTAACCCTGGTGTCTGCTCCTCTGTTGTTGTGTGTAACCCATGTTAACCCTGGTGTCTGTTCCCTCTGTTGTTGTGTGTAACCCATGTTAACCCTGGTGTCTGTTCCCTCTGTTGTTGTGTGTAACCCATGTTAACCCCTGGTGTCTGTTCCTCTGTTGTTGTGTGTAACCCATGTTAACCCTGGTGTCTGCTCCTCTGTTGTTGTGTGTAACCCATGTTAACCCTGGTGTCTGTTCCCTCTGTTGTTGTGTGTAACCTATGTTAACCCTGGTGTCTGTTCCCTCTGTTGTTTGTGTGTAACCCATGTTAACCCTGGTGTCTGTTCCCTCTGTTGTTGTGTGTAACCCATGTTAACCCTGGTGTCTGTTCCCTCTGTTGTTGTGTGTAACCCATGTTAACCCCTGGTGTCTGTTCCCTCTGTTGTTGTGTGTAACCCATGTTAACCCTGGTGTCTGTTCCTCTGTTGTTGTGTGTAACCCATGTTAACCCTGGTGTCTGTTCCCTGTTGTTGTGTGTAACCTATGTTAACCTTGGTGTCTGTTCCCTCTGTTGTTGTGTGTAACCCATGTTAACCCCCTGGTGTCTGTTCCCTCTGTTGTTGTGTGTAACCCATGTTAACCCTGGTGTCTGTTCCCTCTGTTGTTGTGTGTAACCCATGTTAACCCTGGTGTCTGTTCCCTCTGTTGTTGTGTGTAACCCATGTTAACCCCGGTGTCTGTTCCCTCTGTTGTTGTGTGTAACCCATGTTAACACCCTGGTATCTGCTCCCTCTGTTGTTGTGTGTAACATATGTTAACCCTGGTGTCTGTTCCATCTGTTGTTGTGTGTAACCCATGTTAACCCCCTGGTGTCTGTTCCCTCTGTTGTTGTGTGTAACCCATGTTAACCCTGGTGTCTGCTCCCTCTGTTGTTGTGTGTAACCCATGTTAACCCTGGTGTCTGCTCCCTCTGTTGTTGTGTGTAACCTATGTTAACCCCTGTGTCTGTTCCCTCTGTTGTTGTGTGTAACCTATGTTAACCCTGGTGTCTGTTCCCTCTGTTGTTGTGTGTAACCTATGTTAACCCTGGTGTCTGTTCCCTCTGTTGTTGTGTGTAACCCATGTTAACCCTGGTGTCTGTTCCCTCTGTTGTTGTGTGTAACCCTGTGTTAACCCTGGTGTCTGTTCCTCTGTTGTTGTGTGTAACCCATGTTAACCCTGGTGTCTGTTCCCTCTGTTGTTGTGTGTAACCCATGTTAACCCTGGTGTCTGTTCCTCTGTTGTTGTGTGTAACCCATGTTAACCCTGGTGTCTGTTCCTCTGTTGTTGTGTGTAACCTATGTTAACCCTGGTGTCTGTTCCCTCTGTTGTTGTGTGTAACCCATGTTAACCCTGGTGTCTGTTCCTCTGTTGTTGTGTGTAACCCATGTTAACCCTGGTGTCTGTTCCCTCTGTTGTTGTGTGTAACCCATGTTAACCCTGGTGTCTGTTCCCTCTGTTGTTGTGTGTAATCCATGTTAACCCTGGTGTCTGTTCCCTCTGTTGTTGTGTGTAACCCATGTTAACACCTGGTGTCTGCTCCTCTGTTGTTGTGTGTAACACATGTTAACCCTGGTGTCTGTTCCATCTGTTGTTGTGTGTAACCCATGTTAACCCCTGGTGTCTGTTCCTCTGTTGTTGTGTGTAACCCATGTTAACACCCTGGTGTCTGTTCCCTCTGTTGTTGTGTGTAACCCATGTTAACCCTGGTGTCTGTTCCCTCTGTTGTTGTGTGTAACCCATGTTAACCCCTGGTGTCTGTTCCCTCTGTTGTTGTGTGTAACCTATGTTAACCCTGGTGTCTGTTCCTCTGTTGTTGTGTGTAACCCATGTTAACCCTGGTGTCTGTTCCTCTGTTGTTGTGTGTAACCTATGTTAACCCTGGTGTCTGTTCCCTCTGTTGTTGTGTGTAACCCATGTTAACCCTGGTGTCTGTTCCCTCTGTTGTTGTGTATAATCCATGTTAACTGTGTCTGTTCCCTCTGTGTTTGTGTAACCCATGTTAACCCTGGTGTCTGTTCCCTCTGTTGTTGTGTGTAACCCATGTTAACCCTGGTGTCTGTTCCCTCTGTTGTTGTGTGTAACCCATGTTAACCCCTGGTGTCTGTTCCCTCTGTTGTTGTGTGTAACCATGTTAACCCTGGTGTCTGTTCCTCTGTTGTTGTGTGTAACCCATGTTAACCCTGGTGTCTGTTAACACCCTGGTGTCTGTCCCTCTGTTGTTGTGTAACTGTTAACCCTGGTGTCTGTTCCTCTGTTGTTGTGTGTAACCCATGTTAACACCCTGGTGTCTGGTCCCTCTGTTGTTGTGTGTAACCCATGTTAACCCTGGTGTCTGTTCCTCTGTTGTTGTGTGTAACCCATGTTAACCCCCTGGTGTCTGTTCCCTCTGTTGTTGTGTGTAACCCATGTTAACCCTGGTGTCTGCTCCTCTGTTGTTGTGTGTAACCCTGGTGTCTGTGTTGTTGTGTAAACCCATGTTAACCCTGGTGTCTGTTCCCTCTGTTGTTGTGTGTAACCCATGTTAACCCCTGGTGTCTGCTCCCTCTGTTGTTGTGTGTAACCCATGTTAACCCTGGTGTCTGTTCCCTCTGTTGTTGTGTGTAACCCATGTTAACCCCTGGTGTCTGGTCCTCTGTTGTTTGTGTAACCCATGTTAACCCTGGTGTCTGTTCCCTCTGTTGTTGTGTGTAACCCATGTTAACCCCTGGTGTCTGTTCCCTCTGTTGTTGTGTGTAACCCATGTTAACCCTGGTGTCTGCTCCCTCTGTTGTTGTGTGTAACCCATGTTAACCCTGGTGTCTGTTCCCTCTGTTGTTGTGTGTAACCCATGTTAACACCCTGGTGTCTGTTCCCTCTGTTGTTGTGTGTAACCTATGTTAACCCTGGTGTCTGTTCCTCTGTTGTTGTGTGTAACCCATGTTAACCCTGGTGTCTGTTCCTCTGTTGTTGTGTGTAACCCATGTTAACCCTGGTGTCTGTTCCCTCTGTTGTTGTGTGTAACCCATGTTAACCCCTGGTGTCTGTTCCCTCTGTTGTTGTGTGTAACCCATGTTAACCCTGGTGTCTGTTCCCTCTGTTGTTGTGTGTAACCCATGTTAACCCTGGTGTCTGTTCCCTCTGTTGTTGTGTGTAACCCATGTTAACACCCTGGTGTCTGCTCCCTCTGTTGTTGTGTGTAACCCCCTGGTGTCTGTTCCATCTGTTGTTGTGTGTAACCCATGTTAACCCCCTGGTGTCTGTTCCCTCTGTTGTTGTGTGTAACCCATGTTAACCCTGGTGTCTGCTCCTCTGTTGTTGTGTGTAACCCATGTTAACCCTGTGTCTGTTCCATCTGTTGTTGTGTGTAACCCATGTTAACCCTGGTGTCTGTTCCCTCTGTTGTTGTGTGTAACCCATGTTAACCCTGGTGTCTGTTCCATCTGTTGTTGTGTGTAACCCATGTTAACCCTGGTGTCTGTTCCCTCTGTTGTTGTGTGTAACCCATGTTAACCCTGGTGTCTGTTCCCTCTGTTGTTGTGTGTAATCCATGTTAACCCTGGTGTCTGTTCCTCTGTTGTTGTGTGTAACCCATGTTAACCCCTGGTGTCTGTTCCCTCTGTTGTTGTGTGTAACCCATGTTAACCCTGGTGTCTGTTCCCTCTGTTGTTGTGTGTAACCCATGTTAACACCCTGGTGTCTGTTCCTCTGTTGTTGTGTGTAACCCATGTTAACCCTGGTGTCTGTTCCCTCTGTTGTTGTGTGTAACCCATGTTAACCCCTGGTGTCTGTTCCTCTGTTGTTGTGTGTAACCCATGTTAACCCTGGTGTCTGGTCCCTCTGTTGTTGTGTGTAACCCATGTTAACCCTGGTGTCTGTTCCCTCTGTTGTTGTGTGTAACCCATGTTAACCCTGGTGTCTGTTCCCTCTGTCTGTTGTGTGTAACCCATGTTAACCCTGGTGTCTGTTCCCTCTGTTGTTGTGTGTAACCCATGTTAACACCCTGGTGTCTGTTCCTCTGTTGTTGTTTGTAACCCATTCCCTCTGTTAACCCTGGTGTCTGTTCCCTCTGTTGTTGTGTGTAACCCATGTTAACCCTGGTGTCTGTTCCTCTGTTGTTGTGTGTAACCTATGTTAACCCTGGTGTCTGCTCCCTCTGTTGTTGTGTGTAACCCATGTTAACCCTGGTGTCTGTTCCCTCTGTTGTTGTGTGTAACCCATGTTAACACCCTGGTGTCTGTTCCCTCTGTTGTTTGTGTAACCCATGTTAACCCTGGTGTCTGTTCCCTCTGTTGTTGTGTGTAACCCATGTTAACCCCTGGTGTCTGTTCCCTCTGTTGTTGTGTGTAACCCATGTTAACCCTGGTGTCTGCTCCCTCTGTTGTTGTGTGTAACCCATGTTAACCCTGGTGTCTGTTCCCTCTGTTGTTGTGTGTAACCCATGTTAACCCCTGTTAACCCTGTTGTGTCTGTTCCCTCCTCTGTTGTTGTGTGTAACCCATGTTAACCCTGGTGTCTGTTCCCTCTGTTGTTGTGTGTAACCCATGTTAACCCTGGTGTCTGCTCCTCTGTTGTTGTGTGTAACCCATGTTAACCCTGGTGTCTGTTCCCTCTGTTGTTGTGTGTAACCCATGTTAACCCCTGGTGTCTGTTCCTCTGTTGTTGTGTGTAACCCATGTTAACCCCTGGTGTCTGTTCCTCTGTTGTTGTGTGTAACCCATCTGTGTCTGTTGTTGTGTGTAACCCATGTTAACCCTGGTGTCTGCTCCTCTGTTGTTGTGTGTAACCCATGTTAACCCTGGTGTCTGCTCCCTCTGTTGTTGTGTGTAACCCATGTTAACCCTGGTGTCTGCTCCCTCTGTTGTTGTGTGTAACCCATGTTAACCCTGGTGTCTGCTCCTCTGTTGTTGTGTGTAACCCATGTTAACCCTGGTGTCTGTTCCCTCTGTTGTTGTGTGTAACCCATGTTAACCCTGGTGTCTGCTCCCTCTGTTGTTGTGTGTAACCCATGTTAACCCTGGTGTCTGTTCCCTCTGTTGTTGTGTGTAACCCATGTTAACCCTGGTGTCTGTTCCCTCTGTTGTTGTGTGTAACCCATGTTAACCCTGGTGTCTGTTCCCTCTGTTGTTGTGTGTAACCCATGTTAACCCTGGTGTCTGCTCCTCTGTTGTTGTGTGTAACCCATGTTAACCCTGGTGTCTGTTCCTCTGTTGTTGTGTGTAACCCATGTTAACCCCTGGTGTCTGTTCCCTCTGTTGTTGTTGTGTAACCCATGTTAACCCTGGTGTCTGTTCCCTCTGTTGTTGTGTGTAACCCATGTTAACCCTGGTGTCTGTTCCCTCTGTTGTTGTGTGTAACCCATGTTAACCCTGGTGTCTGCTCCCTCTGTTGTTGTGTGTAACCCATGTTAACCCTGGTGTCTGTTCCCTCTGTTGTTGTGTGTAACCCATGTTAACACCCTGGTGTCTGTTCCCTCTGTTGTTGTGTGTAACCCATGTTAACCCTGGTGTCTGTTCCTCTGTTGTTGTGTGTAACCCATGTTAACCCTGGTGTCTGTTCCCTCTGTTGTTGTGTGTAACCCATGTTAACCCTGGTGTCTGCTCCCTCTGTTGTTGTGTGTAACACATGTTAACCCTGGTGTCTGTTCCATCTGTTGTTGTGTGTAACCCATGTTAACCCCCTGGTGTCTGTTCCCTCTGTTGTTGTGTGTAACCCATGTTAACACCCTGGTGTCTGGTCCCTCTGTTGTTGTGTATAACCCATGTTAACACCCTGGTGTCTGGTCCCTCTGTTGTTTTGTGTAACCCATGTTAACCCCCTGGTGTCTGTTCCCTCTGTTGTTGTGTGTAACCCATGTTAACCCTGGTGTCTGTTCCCTCTGTTGTTGTGTGTAACCCATGTTAACCCTGGTGTCTGTTCCCTCTGTTGTTGTGTGTAACCCATAGTTAACCCTGGTGTCTGTTCCCTCTGTTGTTGTGTGTAACCCATGTTAACCCTGGTGTCTGTTCCCTCTGTTGTTGTGTGTAACCCATGTTAACCCTGGTGTCTGTTCCCTCTGTTGTTGTGTGTAACCCATGTTAACCTGCTCCCTCTGTTAACCCTGGTGTCTGTTCCCTCTGTTGTTGTGTGTAACCCATGTTAACCCTGGTGTCTGTTCCCTCTGTTGTTGTGTGTAACCTATGTTAACCCTGGTGTCTGTTCCCTCTGTTGTTGTGTGTAACCTATGTTAACCCTGGTGTCTGTTCCCTCTGTTGTTGTGTGTAACCCATGTTAACCCTGGTGTCTGTTCCCTCTGTTGTTGTGTGTAACCCATGTTAACCCTGGTGTCTGTTCCCTCTGTTGTTGTGTATAATCCATGTTAACCCTGGTGTCTGTTCCCTCTGTGTTTGTGTGTAACCCATGTTAACCCTGGTGTCTGTTCCCTCTGTTGTTGTGTGTAATCCATGTTAACCCTGGTGTCTGTTCCCTCTGTGTTTGTGTGTAACCCATGTTAACACCCTGGTGTCTGCTCCCTCTGTTGTTGTGTGTAACACATGTTAACCCTGGTGTCTGTTCCATCTGTTGTTGTGTGTAACCCATGTTAACCCCTGTTCCTGTTGTGTCTGTTCCCTCTGTTGTTGTTGTGTGTAACCCATGTTAACCCTGGTGTCTGTTCCATCTGTTGTTGTGTGTAACCCATGTTAACCCTGGTGTCTGTTCCCTCTGTTGTTGTGTGTAACCCATGTTAACACCCTGGTGTCTGTTCCCTCTGTTGTTGTGTGTAACACATGTTAACACCCTGGTGTCTGTTCCCTCTGTTGTTGTGTGTAACCTATGTTAACCCTGGTGTCTGTTCCCTCTGTTGTTGTGTGTAACCCATGTTAACCCTGGTGTCTGTTCCCTCTGTTGTTGTGTATAATCCATGTTAACCCTGGTGTCTGTTCCCTCTGTGTTTGTGTGTAACCCATGTTAACCCTGGTGTCTGTTCCCTCTGTTGTTGTGTGTAATCCATGTTAACCCTGGTGTCTGTTCCCTCTGTGTTTGTGTGTAACCCATGTTAACACCCTGGTGTCTGCTCCCTCTGTTGTTGTGTGTAACCCATGTTAACCCTGGTGTCTGTTCCATCTGTTGTTGTGTGTAACCCATGTTAACCCCCGGGTGTCTGTTCCCTCTGTTGTTGTGTGTAACCCATGTTAACACCCTGGTGTCTGGTCCCTCTGTTGTTGTGTGTAACCTGGTGTCTGGTCCTCTGTTGTTGTGTGTAACCCATGTTAACCCTGGTGTCTGTTCCCTCTGTTGTTGTGTGTAACCCATGTTAACACCCTGGTGTCTGGTCCCTCTGTTGTTTTGTGTAACCCATGGTAACCCTGGTGTCTGTTCCCTCTGTTGTTGTGTGTAACCCATGTTAACCCCCTGGTGTCTGTTCCCTCTGTTGTTGTGTGTAACCCATGTTAACCCTGGTGTCTGCTCCCTCTGTTGTTGTGTGTAACCCATGTTAACCCTGGTGTCTGCTCCCTCTGTTGTTGTGTGTAACCCATGTTAAACCTGGTGTCTGTTCCCTCTGTTGTTGTGTGTAACCCATGTTAACCCTGGTGTCTGTTCCCTTTGTTGTTGTGTGTAACCCATGTTAACACCCTGGTGTCTGTTCCCTCTGTTGTTGTGTGTAACCCATGTTAACACCCTGGTGTCTGTTCCCTCTGTTGTTGTGTGTAACCCATGTTAACCCTGGTGTCTGTTCCCTCTGTTGTTGTGTGTAACCCATGTTAACCCTGGTGTCTGTTCCCTCTGTTGTTGTGTGTAACCCATGTTAACCCTGTGTCTGTTCCCTCTGTTGTTGTGTGTAACCCATGTTAACCCTGGTGTCTGTCCTCTGTTGTTTTGTGTAACCCATGTTAACCCTGGTGTCTGTTCCCTCTGTTGTTGTGTGTAACCCATGTTAACCCCCTGGTGTCTGTTCCCTCTGTTGTTGTGTGTAACCCATGTTAACCCTGGTGTCTGCTCCCTCTGTTGTTGTGTGTAACCCATGTTAACCCTGGTGTCTGTTCCCTCTGTTGTTGTGTGTAACCCATGTTAACCCCCTGGTGTCTGTTCCCTCTGTTGTTGTGTGTAACCTCTCTTCCCTCTGTTGTTGTGTGTAACCTATGTTAACACTGGTGTCTGTTCCCTCTGTTGTTGTGTGTAACCCATGTTAACATCTGTTCCATCTGTTGTTGTGTAACCCATGTTAACCCCCTGGTGTCTGTTCCATCTGTTGTTGTGTGTAACCTGTTAACTGGTGTCTTTCCCTCTGTTGTTGTGTGTAACCCATGTTAACACTGGTGTCTGCCCCTCTGTTGTTGTGTGTAACCCATGTTAACCCTGGTGTCTGTTCCCTCTGTTGTTGTGTGTAATCCATGTTAACACCCTGGTGTCTGTTCCCTCTGTTGTTGTGTGTAACCTCTCTTCCTCTGTTAACCTACCCTGGTGTCTGTTCCCTCTGTTGTTGTGTGTAACCTATGTTAACCCTGGTGTCTGTTCCCTCTGTTGTTGTGTGTAACCCATGTTAACCCTGGTGTCTGTTCCCTCTGTTGTTGTGTGTAACCCATGTTAACCCTGGTGTCTGTTCCTCTGTTGTTGTGTGTAACCCATGTTAACCCCGGTGTCTGTTCCCTCTGTTGTTGTGTGTAACCCATGTTAACACCCTGGTGTCTGCTCCCTCTGTTGTTGTGTGTAACACATGTTAACCCTGGTGTCTGTTCCATCTGTTGTTGTGTGTAACCCATGTTAACCCCCTGGTGTCTGTTCCCTCTGTTGTTGTGTGTAACCCATGTTAACACCCTGGTGTCTGGTACCTCTGTTGTTTTGTGTAACCCATGTTAACCCCCTGGTGTCTGTTCCCTCTGTTGTTGTGTGTAACCCATGTTAACCCTGGTGTCTGGTCCCTCTGTTGTTGTGTGTAACCCATGTTAACCCTGGTGTCTGTTCCCTCTGTTGTTGTGTGTAACACATGTTAACACCCTGGTGTCTGTTCCCTCTGTTGTTGTGTGTAACCTCTCTTCCCTCTGTTGTTGTGTGTAGCCTATGTAAACCCCGGTGTCTGTTCCCTCTGTTGTTGTGTGTAACCCATGTTAACCCTGGTGTCTGTACCCTCTGTTGTTGTGTGTAACCCATGTTAACCCCCTGGTGTCTGGTCCCTCTGTTGTTGTGTGTAACCCATGTTAACACCCTGGTGTCTGCCCCCTCTGTTGTTGTGTGTAATCCATGTTAACCCTGGTGTCTGCTCCCTCTGTTGTTGTGTGTAATCCATGTTAACCCTGGTGTCTGTTCCCTCTGGTGTTGTGTGTAACCCATGTTAACCCCCTGGTGTCTGTTCCCTCTGTTGTTGTGTGTAACCCATGTTAACCCTGGTGTCTGCTCTCTCTGTTGTTGTGTGTAACCCCTGTTAACCCTGGTGTCTGCTCCCTCTGTTGTTGTGTGTAACCCATGTTAACCCTGGTGTCTGCTCCCTCTGTTGTTGTGTGTAACCCATGTTAACCCTGGTGTCTGTTCCCTCTGTTGTTGTGTGTAACCCATGTTAACCCTGGTGTCTGTTCTCTCTGTTGTTGTGTGTAACCCATGTTAACCCCGGTGTCTGTTCCCTCTGTTGTTGTGTGTAATCCATGTTAACACCCTGGTGTCTGCTCCCTCTGTTGTTGTGTGTAACCCATGTTAACCCTGGTGTCTGTTCCCTCTGTTGTTGTGTGTAACACATGTTAACACCCTGGTGTCTGTTCCCTCTGTTGTTGTGTGTAACCTCTCTTCCCTCTGTTGTTGTGTGTAGCCTATGTAAACCCCGGTGTCTGTTCCCTCTGTTGTTGTGTGTAACCCATGTTAACCCTGGTGTCTGTACCCTCTGTTGTTGTGTGTAACCTATGTTAACCCTGGTGTCTTCTCCCTCTGTTGTTGTGTGTAACCTATGTTAACCTTGGTGTCTGTTCCCTCTGTTGTTGTGTGTAACCCATGTTAACACCCTGGTGTCTGCCCCCTCTGTTGTTGTGTGTAATCCATGTTAACCCTGGTGTCTGCTCCCTCTGTTGTTGTGTGTAATCCATGTTAACCCTGGTGTCTGTTCCCTCTGTTGTTGTGTGTAACCCATGTTAACCCCCTGGTGTCTGTTCCCTCTGTTGTTGTGTGTAACCCATGTTAACCCTGGTGTCTGCTCCCTTTGTTGTTGTGTGTAACCTCTGTTCCCTCTGTTGTTGTGTGTAACCCATGTTAACCCCTTAGTGTCCTTTTTCTTTGTTACACACCAAGAGTTAGAGAGGAAGTGGGGGGGGGACCATTGAGGCCGTGCTGTGGGTCACATGATCCTGGTCCTCTGGAAATCCATTGAGCTGAATCATATATGCTGACATATCAGTGGCCATTTTATCATGCGTTCCACCAAAATGACCTGTTGTTAGCCTATTACTAGATCTGTTTGTGCTGTAAAGCCAAGTCCTGTGGTCATTGTCATGCTACAAGAAACAGATCTGGGTGGGACCAGGCTAACCTGCCACCCTCATCAACTTTACCAATTGATAGCTACTGTCAAGTGTCAATTCCAGTAGTGGTGTGTGGGTAGAATCCCCTGGGAAGCCAAGCCAGATAAAAAGCCATATTACAACCTGTGTGTTGTGATAATTGTGTTGTTTGCTCTATAACCTGTAAGTTCATATGTCTTGACAACGTGATATTTAGGCCTAAAGGTCGAGACAATAAGTAGACACAGTGGCAGAATACATTAAACCACACCTCTGTTTCATCACAAAACTGAAGTCCACAAAGCATATTGTTTCAGATTTCTGTGTGTGTGTGTGTGTGTGTGTGTGTGTGTGTGTGCGTGTGCGCGTGTGCGTGTGCGGTGCGTGCGTGTGCGTGTGCGTGTGCGTGTGTGTGTGTGAGTGGGTGGGTGTGTGTGTGTGTGCATGTGCGTGTGTGTGTGTGGTTGTGGGTGCACATTCATGCAAGTAGAAAACATGTTGACTCACCCTACTTGTAGAGTATTGCCATTCTCCTATTTCATGTTGAGGAAACGGTCTATGACTCAGTACATACTTTTATTTGTTTTGTCCTAGGCTACTTGGCTAAAATACTTGCTCACTAGACTAACTTCCTTTCATGGACAACAATACGCCAGGCCAGCTAGTTAACATTAACCTACTACATTTAACTACATATTGAACTTCCATCCTCTCAGGTCAAGGGCACAATATATGAATTAATGGTTGGATCAGAATCGCCATTACAGTCATTGGCCAGTACAGAGAATGAAGTAAAACCACATGTCCAAATCCCTATCTCCATCCATGGCTAATTTAGGAAAGGGATGATTTTTAGCTAGCTAGCCACCGGGGGACAACAACACAACGAGATGCAGCAATACAAGTTGTTTCTGTCAGTTCCGTAGGCTCTAGATGTGATGTGATTGGTCTGAAGCCAAATCCAACCTGGCTTCCCTTGACTCTTTGTTTTGGTGTTCCAGGACCAATCACAGTTGAGCTCACTCAGTTTAGCTCAACTCTGATTGGCTATTATTTACAGGTGAGCTCACTCAGTTTAGCTCAACTCTGATTGGCTATTATTTACAGGTGAGCTCACTCAGTTTAGCTCAACACTGATTGGCTATTATTTACTTTTTATCAAGGGAGGCCAAATGCTCGCTGGCATCCTTTGCATTCAATGCTATGCGGTAATAATGTCATACACTTTTGGACCAGACAGCATCTGATAGATGGTCTGGACCAGGTATTCCCAAACTAGGGTACGCACAATGCCGTCGGGGGTACGCGAAATAAAAATGTGATTCACAAATAAGATGCGCAAATATGATGAACTACATTGATTTGGCTTTAATTTACTGTATATTAGGAGTAGTGCCTTTCCTCCTCCACGGTGTGTTATATGTGCAAAAGTACCATCTCACAACTCGATGAAACCTTCACTCTTGCGTAGACATTTAGAAATAAAACATGCCCATTTGAAAAATAAGCCACAGGAGTTTTTCGAGCGAGAATTAAGACGACTTTCAAGTAGTAAGACATGTATAAAAGCAACAGATACCATGAATAAGAAGGGGCTAGAAGCGTCTTATATGGTGAGCTACCGATTGGCTAGGACAGGCAAGTCCCATACTATTGTGAAGGACATAATTCTTTAGTCCTGCTGCCGTGGATATGGCTGGAACAATGCTGGGGGAAAGGCCCAAAAAACTATACAGACAATGTCTTCATCAAACAACACTGTTTCACGACACATCAGTGACATGGCAGAAGATGTTTTGAAACCATTACTGCTTCACATACAAGCCAGTGAATTCTATGCGTTACAGCTGGAGGAGTCAACAGACGTGGCGGGCCTGGCACAGCTCCTGGTATATGTCCGTTACAGCTGGATGAGTCAACAGGCCTGGCACAGCTCCTGGTATATGTCTGTTACAGCTGGATGAGTCAACAGGCCTGGCACAGCTCCTGGTATATGTCTGTTACAGCTGGATGAGTCAACAGACGTGGCAGGCCTGGCTCAGCTCCTGGTATATGTCTGTTACAGCTGGATGAGTCAACAGACATGGTGGGCCTGGCACAGCTCCTGGTATATGTCTGTTACAGCTGGATGAGTCAACAGATGTGGAGGGCCTGGTACAGCTCCTGGTATATGTCTGTTACAGCTGGATGAGTCAACAGGCCTGGCACAGCTCCTGGTATATGTCTGTTACAGCTGTATGAGTCAACAGGCCTGGCACAGCTCCTGGTATATGTATGTTACAGCTGGATGAGTCAACAGACATGGTGGGCCTGGCACAGCTCCTGGTATATGTCTGTTACAGCTGGATGAGTCAACAGATGTGGCACAGCTCCTGGTATATGTCTGTTACAGATGGATGAGTCAACAGACATGGTGGGCCTGGCACAGCTCCTGGTATATGTCTGTTACAGCTGGATGAGTCAACAGATGTGGCACAGCTCCTGGTATATGTCTGTTACAGATGGATGAGTCAACAGACATGGTGGGCCTGGCACAGCTCCTGGTATATGTCTGTTACAGCTGGATGAGTCAACAGAAGTGGCGGGCCTGGCTCAGCTCCTGGTATATGTCCGTTACATTTATGGGGGGTCAATTAAGGAAGACATCCTCTTCTGCAAACCACTGGAAACCAGGACAACAGGAGAGGATATTTTTAAAGTACTTGACAGCTTTGTGACGTAAAATAGACTTTGGTGGTCAATATGTGTTGTTATCTGTACTGATGGTGCAAAGGCCATGACAGGGAGACATAGTGGAGTGGTAACATGCATGCAAGCAGTTGCTCCTGACACCGCTTGGGTACACTGCAGCATCTACCAAGAGGCTCTTGCTGCCAAAGGAATGCCTGACAGCTTGAAAGACGTTTTGGCACCACAGTGAAAATTATGAACTTTGTTAAAGCAAGGCCGTGTATTTTCTGCATTATGCAATGATATGGGCAGCGACCATGGAACGCTTTTACAACAGAAAATGTGCTGGTTATCAAGGGGCAAAGTATTGACACATTTTTTAAATTGAGAGACGAGCTTAAAGTTTTCTTTACTGACCATAATTTTTACTTGTCTGGCCGCTTGCATCATGACGGGTTTCTCACACGACTGGCCTATCTGGGTGATGTTTTTTCTCACCTGAATGATCTGAATCTAGGATTACAGGGACTCTCCGCAACTATATTCAATGTGCGGGACAAAATTCGGGCTATGATTAAGAAGTTGGAGCTCTTCTCTGTCTGCATTAACTGAGACAACACACATGTCATGTATTGTCATATTATGTCTTGTTCCTGTTCTTTCTCTTCACTCCGTCTCCCTCTGCTGGTCGTATTAGGTTACCTTCTCTTCCTTTCCTTCCCCCAGCTGTTCCTCATCTTCTCTAACTACCTCGTTCACCCTTTTCCCACCTGTTCCCTTTTTTCCCTCTGATTAGGTCTCTATTTCTCTCTCTGTTCCTGCTTCTGTCTTTGTCAGATTCTCGTTTGAGTTTCTCATGCCAGAACCAAACTATCGTCTCGTTTGCTTCACCCTTGTCTCGTCCTGTCGGAATCTGCCTGTTCATCTGATGCTACGTGTGATCAGGTACCTCTGTCCTCTACAACCCGCGCCTACCCAGAGAGACCAGCAGTCTGTCGCCGCTAACCCTGCTATTCTCCTCTGCTGCTAAGAAGGGGACTCTTCTGTAAAGATCAGAAGGACTTTATGATTTATTTGTCGCCCTCTCTGCGGGTTGTCTATTTTGCCATTCTATACATCTGAAGAGGATATATGTCTTCCCTGTGTTTTGACATTAAAGGACTCTGTTTTTGTTAAACCGCTTTTGGGTCCTCACTCACCTGCATAACAGAAGAATCTGACCAAGAATGGACCCAGCGACTTCGGATCCTCTCCACTCAGCCGTCGAGATCCAGGGAGCGATGCTAGGCAGACACGAGCAGGAATTGTCTGCTGCTCGACATGCCGTTGAGACCCTGGCCGCCCAAGTCTCCGACCTCACAAAACAGATTCACCATCTCCGCCTCGATCCACCGGCCACTTCCAGGGCTTCCCAATCTCCGGAGCCCAGAATCAATAACCCGCCGTGTTACTCTGGGGAGCCCACTGAATGCCGCTCGTTCCTCACCCAATGTGATATTGTGTTTTCTCTCCAGCCCAACACTTACTCCAGGAGCACAGCTCGTATCGCCTACGTCATATCTCTCCTTACTGGACGGGCTCGTGAGTGGGGAACGGCAATCTGGGAGGCGAGGGCTGAGTGAACTAACCAGTATCAGGACTTTAAGGAGGAGATGATACAGGTTTTTGATCGTTCTGTTTTTGGGGAGGAAGCTTCCAGGGTCCTGTCTTCCCTATGTCAAGGTAATCGATCCATAACAGATTACTCTATTGAGTTTCGCACTCTTGCTGCCTCCAGTGACTGGAACGAGCCGGCTTTGCTCGCTCGTTTTCTGGAGGGTCTCCGCGCGGAGGTATAGGATGAGTTCTCTCCCGGGAGGTTCCTTCCAGCGTGGATTCCTTGATTGAACTCGCTATTCGCATAGAGCGACGGGTTGATCTTCGTCACCGAGCTCGTGGAAAGGAGCTCGCGTTCTCCGTTGCCCCCCTCTCCGCATCACTACCATCTTCCTCCGCCGGCTCGGGTGCTGAGCCTATGCAGCTGGGGGGTATCCGCATCTCGACTAAGGAGAGGGAACGGAGAATCACCAACCGCCTCTGTCTCTATTGCGGTTCCGCTGGTCATTTTGTCACTTCATGTCCAGTAAAAGCCAGAGCTCATCAGTAAGCGGAGGGCTACTGGTGAGCGCTACTACTCTGGTCTCTTCTTCAAGATCCTGCACTACCTTGTCGGTCCATCTACGCTGGACCGGTTCGTCAGCTTCCTGCAGTGCCTTGATAGACTCTGGGGCGGAGGGCTGTTTTATGGACGAAACCTGGGCTCGGGAACATGACATTCCTCTCAGAAAGTTAGGGGAGCCCACGGCCTTGTTCGCTTTGGATGGTAGTCCTCTCCCCAGGATTCAGCGTGAAACGCTACCTTTAACCCTCACTGTCTCTGGTAATCATAGCGAAACCATTTCTTTTTTAATTTTTCGTTCACCTTTTACACCTGTTGTTTTGGGCCATCCCTGGCTAGTTTGTCATAATCCTTCTATTAATTGGTCTAGTAATTCTATCCTCTCCTGGAACGTCTCTTGTCATGTGAAATGTTTAATGTCTGCTATCCCTCCTGTTTCCTCTGTCTCTTCTTCACAGGAGGAGCCTGGTGATTTGACGGGGGTGCCGGAGGAATATCACGATCTGCACACGGTGTTCAGTCGGTCCAGGGCCACCTCTTTTCCTCCGCACCGGTCGTATGATTGTAGTATTGATCTCCTTCCGGGAACCACTCCCCCCCGGGGTAGACTATACTCTCTGTCGGCTCCCGAACGTAAGGCTCTCGAGGATTATTTGTCTGTTGCTCTCGATGCTGGTACCATAGTCCCCTCCTCCTCTCCCGCCGGAGCGGGGGTTTTTTTTGTTAAGAAGAAGGACGGGTCCCTGCGCCCCTGCGTAGATTATCGAGGGCTGAATGACATAACAGTTAAGAATCGTTATCCGCTTCCTCTTATGTCTTCAGCCTTCGAGATCCTGCAGGGAGCCAGGTTTTTCACTAAGTTGGACCTTCGTAACGCTTACCATCTCGTGCGCATCAGGGAGGGGGACGAGTGGAAAACGGCGTTTAACACTCCGTTAGGGCACTTTGAATACCGGGTTCTTCCTTTCGGCCTCGCTAACGCTCCAGCTGTCTTTCAGGCATTAGTGAATGACGTCCTGAGAGACATGCTGAACATCTTTGTTTTCGTTTACCTTGACGATATCCTGATTTTTTTCACCGTCACTCCAGATTCATGTTCAGCACGTTCGACGTGTCCTCCAGCGCCTTTTAGAGAATTGTCTTTATGTGAAGGCTGAGAAGTGCTCTTTTCATGCCTCCTCCGTCACATTTCTCGGTTCTGTTATTTCCGCTGAAGGCATTAAGATGGATCCCGCTAAGGTCCAAGCTGTCATCAATTGGCCCGCCCCTAAGTCACGTGTCGAGCTGCAGCGCTTTCTCGGCTTCGCGAATTTCTATCGTCGTTTCATCCGTAATTTCGGTCAGGTGGCAGCTCCTCTCACAGCCCTTACTTCTGTCAAGACGTGCTTCAAGTGGTCCGTTTCCGCCCAGGGAGCTTTTGATCTCCTCAAGAATCGGTTTACATCCGCACCTATCCTTGTTACACCTGACGTCTCTAGACAGTTCGTTGTCGAGGTTGACGCGTCAGAGGTGGGCGTGGGAGCCATTCTTTCTCAGCGCTCCCTTTCTGACGACAAGGTCCACCCTTGCGCGTATTTTTCTCATCGCCTGTCGCCGTCAGAACGTAACTATGATGTGGGAAACCGCGAACTGCTCGCCATCCGCTTAGCCCTAGGCGAATGGCGACAGTGGTTGGAGGGGGCGACCGTTCCTTTTGTCGTTTGGACTGACCATAGGAACCTTGAGTACATCCGTTCTGCCAAACGACTTAATGCGCGTCAGGCTCGTTGGGCGCTGTTTTTCGCTCGTTTCGAGTTCGTAAATTCTTATTGTCCGGGCTCTAAGAACACCAAGCCTGATGCTTTATCTCGTCTCTTCAGTTCTTCAGTAGCCTCCACCGACCCCGAGGCGATTCTCCCTGAGGGGCGTGTTGTCGGGTTGACTGTCTGGGGAATTGAGAGGCTCACTCACACTCCGTCGCCGCGCGCTTGTCCTAGGAACCTTCTTTTCGTTCCCATTCCTACTCGTCTGGCCGTTCTTCACTGGGCTCACTCTGCCAAGTTAGCTGGCCACCCCGGCGTTCGGGGTACGCTTGCTTCCATTCGCCAGCGTTTTTGGTGGCCCACTCGGGAGCGTGACACGCGTTGTTTCGTGGCTGCTTGTTCGGTCTGCGCGCAGACTAAGTCCGGTAACTCTCCTCCTGCCGGCCGTCTCAGACCGCTTCCCATTCCCTCTCGACCGTGGTCTCACATCGCCTTAGACTTTATCACCGGACTGCCTTCGTCAGCGGGGAAGACTGTTATTCTTACGGTTGTCGATAGGTTCTCTAAGGCGGCTCATTTTATTCCCCTCGCTAAGCTCCCTTCTGCTAAAGAAACGGCACAAATCATCATCGAGAATGTTTTCAGAATTCATGGCCTTCCGTCAGACGTCGTTTCGGACAGGGGTCCTCAATTCACGTCTCAATTTTGGAGGGAGTTTTGCCGTTTGATTGGGGCTTCCGTCAGTCTCTCTTCCGGCTTTCACCCCCAGTCTAACGGTCAAGCAGAACGGGCCAATCAGACTATTGGTCGCATCTTACGCAGTCTTTCTTTTCGTAACCCTGCATCTTGGTCAGAACAGCTTCCCTGGGCAGAATACGCCCACAACTCGCTTCCTTCGTCTCCTTTTCAGAGTAGCCTCGGGTCTCAGCTCGCCGAGTCCAGCGTCCCCTCCGCTCAGGCTTTTGTCCAACGTTGTGAGCGCACCTGGAAGAGGGTCAGGTCTGCACTTTGCCGTTATAGGGCGCAGACTGTGAGAGCCGCTAATAAGCGTAGAACTAAGAGTCCTAGATATTGTCGCGGTCAGAGAGTATGGCTCTCCACTCAAAATCTTCCCCTTAAGGCAGCTTCTCGCAAGTTGACCCCGCGGTTCATTGGTCCGTTCCGTATTTCTCAGATCATTAATCCTGTCACAGTACGACTTCTTCTCCCGCGATATCTTCGTCGCGTCCACCCGGTCTTCCATGTCTCCTGTGTTAAGCCCGTTCTTCGCGCCCCCGCTCGTCTCCCCCCCCCCCCTCCCATCCTTGTCGAGGGCACACCTATCTACAGGGTCCGTAAGATTTTGGACATGCGTCCTCGGGGCCGTGGTCATCAGTACCTAGTGGATTGGGAGGGGTACGGTCCTGAGGAGAGGAGTTGGGTTCCCTCTCGGGACGTGCTGGACCGTTCGCTGATCGATGATTTCCTCCGTTGCCGCCAGGTTTCCTCCTCGAGGAGGAAACACAGGTCTTTCCATCATTGTATGATTTGTTTGTGTGCAAATGAACTCAAGCTTCCGGACAATGTCAAATGTGATATAGTGACGCACCTGAGTGAGTTGGGTGCGCAATTACGCAAGTACTTTCCTGAAATGGATGATACAAACAACTATATTCGTTATCCCTTTCATGCCCTGCCTCCAGTCCACTTACTGATATCTAAACAAGAGAGCCTCATTGAAATTGCAACAAGCGGTTCTGTGAAAATGTAATTTAATCAGAAGCCACTGCCAGATTTCCGGCTAGGGCTGTGCTCAGAGTATCCTGCCTTGGCAAATCACGCTGTTAAGACACTGATGCCCTTTGCAACTACGTACCTATGTGAGAGTGCATTCTCGGCCCTCACTAGCATGAAAACTAAATACAGGCACAGACTGTGTGTGGACAATTATTTATGACTGAGACTCTCTCCAATACAACATTGCAGAGTTATGTGCATCCTTTCAAGCACACCCTTCTCATTAACCTGTGGTGAGTTATTCACAATTTTCGATGAACAAATAAGGTTTTACATGTAAGATGGCTAAATAAAGAGCAATTATTATTATTATTATTATTATTATATTATTATTTGTGCCCTGGTCCTATAAGAGCTCTTTGTCACTTCCCACGAGCCGGGTTGTTACAAAAACTCACACTCATTCTTATGTTTAATAAATATAGTATAGTGTATGTGATTAGACTACATTTCCCAGGAGAGGTATAGCTATGATTAGACTACATTTCCCAGTAGAGGTATAGCTATGATTAGACTACATTTCCCAGTAGAGGTATAGCTATGATTAGACTACATTTCCCAGTAGAGGTATAGCTATGATTAGACTACATTTCCCAGTAGAGGTATAGCTATGATTAGACTACATTTCCCTGTAGAGGTATAGCTATGATTAGACTACATTTCCCAGTAGAGGTATAGCTATGATTAGACTACATTTCCTAGTAGAGGTATAGCTATGATTAGACTACATTTCCCTGTAGAGGTATAGCTATGATTAGACTACATTTCCCAGTAGAGGTATAGCTATGATTAGACTACATTTCCCATTAGAGGTATCAATGCCATCCCCCATGTTATTGAGCTGGGCCAGAGCTGTGTGTGTGTGTGTGTGTGTGTGTGTGTGTGTGTGTGTGTGTGTGTGTGTGTGTGTGTGTGGAGTCAAATAGCTGGGGTTGACTACTTTAGATTATGCTCAGTTCCTGTGAGGGTAGACTAACAGAGGACTTCACACATCACTGACATGCCATTGGCTTTGTCAGCAGTATTGCTGTCAATTAGCTAATCAATATGTTAATATTGATTTGAGAGAATGTACATTCTTATCTGTCTTGTGTGTGTGTGTGTGTGTGTGTGTGCGTGTAGGTGTGTGTGCGTGTACGTGTGTGCGTGTGTGTGTGTGCGTGTGTGTGTGTGTGTGTGTGCGGTTCATGGTGTACTAGGGCTATTATATCCCCGTCTTGTGCATTCAGCTCATGTCCATGTAAAACTATTAACAGCTTGAAATGCTGTAGGAATGCTCAACCGGTGTCGCTCATTCAGCCGACAGAAACTTTCAACCGGTTTTCCCCATTAAGCAGCAGGTCGGTGTCAGAGGCCGAGTCTTCTCTGGTCTCTACTCCTCCCGTTACGGGGTCTGAGACGCCGAAGCTTCCCACCTTTAGCTCTGACAAATTGAAAACTCTAGTCATTGGCGACTCCATTACCCGCAGTATTAGACTTAAAGCGAATCATCCAGCGATCATACACTGTTTACCCGGGGGCAGGGCTACCGACGTTAAGGCTAATCTGAAGATGGTGCTGGCTAAAGCTAAAACTGGTGAGTGTAGAGAGTATAGAGATATTGTTATCCACTTCCGGCGCCGACAGAGATGGCCGCCTCGCTTCGCGTTCCTAGGAAACTATGCAGTTTTTTGTTATTTTACGTGTTATTTCTTACATTAGTACCCCAGGTCATCTTAGGTTTCATTACATACAGTCGAGAAGAACTACTGAATATAAGATCAGCGTCAACTCACCATCAGTACGACCAAGAATATGTTTTCCGCGACGCGGATCCTGTGTTCTGCCTTACAAACAGGACAACGGAATGGATCGCATGCAGCGACCCAAGAAAACGACTCCGAAAAAGAGGGAAACGTAGCGGTCTTCTGGTCAGACTCAGGACAAGGGCACATCGCGCACCACTCCCCAGCATTCTTCTTGCCAATGTCCAGTCTCTTGACAACAAGGTTGATGAAATCCGAGCAAGGGTAGCATTCCAGAGGGACATCAGGGACTGCAACGTTCTCTGCTTCACGGAAACATGGCTCACTGGAAAGACGCTATCCGGGGCGGTGCAGCCAACGGGTTTCTCCACGCATCGCGCCGACAGAAACAAACATCTTTCTGGTAAGAAGAGTGGCGGGGGCGTATGCCTCATGACTAACGAGACATGGTGTGATGAAGGAAACATACAGGAACTCAAATCCTTCTGTTCACCTGATTTAGAATTCCTCACAATCAAATGTAGACCGCATTATCTTCCAAGAGAATTCTCTTCGATTATAATCACAGCCGTATATATCCCCCCAAGCAGACACATCGATGGCTCTGAACGAACTTTATTTAACTCTTTGCAAACTGGAAACCATTTATCCGGAGGCTGCATTCATTGTAGCTGGGGATTTTAACAAAGCTAATCTGAAAACAAGACTCCCTAAATTTTATCAGCATATCGATTGCGCAACCAGGGGTGGTAAAACCTTGGATCATTGTTACTCTAACTTCCGCGACGCATATAAGGCCCTGCCCCGCCCCCCTTTCGGAAAAGCTGACCACGACTCCATTTTGTTGATCCCTGCCTACAGGCAGAAACTTAAACAAGAGGCTCCCACGCTGAGGTCTGTCCAACGCTGGTCAGACCAAGCTGACTCCACACTACAAGACTGCTTCCATCACGTGGACTGGGACATGTTTCGTATTGCGTCAGATAAAAATATTGACGAATACGCTGATTCGGTGTGCGAGTTCATTAGAACGTGCGTTGAAGATGTCGTTCCCATAGCAACGATAAAAACATTCCCTAACCAGAAACCGTGGATTGATGGCAGCATTCGCGTGAAACTGAAAGCGCGAACCACTGCTTTTAATCAGGGCAAGGTGTCTGGCAACATGAACGAATACAAACGTGCAGCTATTCCCTCCGCAAGGCTATTAAACAAGCTAAGCGTCAGTACAGAGACAAAGTAGAATCTCAATTCAACGGCTCAGACACAAGAGGCATGTGGCAGGGTCTACAGTCAATCACGGACTACAAGAAGAAACCCAGCCCAGTCACGGACCAGGATGTCTTGCTCCCAGGCAGACTAAATAACTTTTTTGCCGCTTTGAGGACAATACAGTGCCACTGACACGGCCTGCAACGAAAACATGCGGTCTCTCCTTCACTGCAGCCGAGGTGAGTAAGACATTTAAACGTGTTAACCCTCGCAAGGCTGCAGGCCCAGACGGCATCCCCAGCCGCGCCCTCAGAGCATGCGCAGACCAGCTGGCCGGTGTGTTTACGGACATATTCAATCAATCCCTATACTAGTCTGCTGTTCCCACATGCTTCAAGAGGGCCACCATTGTTCCTGTTCCCAAGAAAGCTAAGGTAACTGAGCTAAACGACTACCGCCCCGTAGCACTCACTTCCGTCATCATGAAGTGCTTTGAGAGACTAGTCAAGGACCATATCACCTCCACCCTACCTGACACCCTAGACCCACTCCAATTTGCTTACCGCCCAAATAGGTCCACAGACGATGCAATCTCAACCACACTGCACACTGCCCTAACCCACCTGGACAAGAGGAATACCTATGTGAGAATGCTGTTCATCGACTACAGCTCGGCATTCAACACCATAGTACCCTCCAAGCTCGTCATCAAGCTCGAGACCCTGGGTCTCGACCCCGCCCTGTGCAACTGGGTACTGGACTTCCTGACGGGCCGCCCCCAGGTGGTGAGGGTAGGCAACAACATCTCCTCCCCGCTGATCCTCAACACGGGGGCCCCACAAGGTTGCGTTCTGAGCCCTCTCCTGTACTCCCTGTTCACCCATGACTGCGTGGCCACGCATGCCTCCAACTCAATCATCAAGTTTGCGGACGACACAACAGTAGTAGGCTTGATTACCAACAACGACGAGACGGCCTACAGGGAGGAGGTGAGGGCCCTCGGAGTGTGGTGTCAGGAAAATAACCTCACACTCAACGTCAACAAAACTAAGGAGATGATTGTGGACTTCAGGAAACAGCAGAGGGAACACCCCCCTATCCACATCGATGGAACAGTAGTGGAGAGGGTAGCAAGTTTTAAGTTCCTCGGCATACACATCACAGACAAACTGAATTGGTCCACTCACACTGACAGCGTCGTGAAGAAGGCGTAGCAGCGCCTCTTCAACCTCAGGAGACTGAAGAAATTCGGCTTGTCACCAAAAGCACTCACAAACTTCTATAGATGCACAATCGAGAGCATCCTGGCGGGCTGTATCACCGCCTGGTACGGCAACTGCTCCGCCCTCAACCGTAAGGCTCTCCAGAGGGTAGTGAGGTCTGCACAACGCATCACCGGGGGCAAACTACCTGCCCTCCAGGACACCTACAGCACCCGATGTTACAGGAAGGCCATAAAGATCATCAAGGACATCAACCACCCGAACCACTGCCTGTTCACCCCGCTATCATCCAGAAGGCGAGGTCAGTACAGGTGCATCAAAGCTGGGACCGAGAGACTGAAAAACAGCTTCTATCTCAAGGCCATCAGACTGTTAAACAGCCACAACTAACATTGAGTGGCTGTTGCCAACACACTGTCATTGACACTGACCCAACTCCAGCCACTTTAATAATGGGATTTGATGGGAAATGATGTAAATATATCACTAGCCACTTTAAACAATGCTACCTTATATAATGTTACTTACCCTACATTATTCATCTCATATGCATATGTATATACTGTACTCTACATCATCAACTGCATCCTTATGTAATACATGTATCACTAGCCACTTTAACTATGCCACTTGGTTTACTTTGTCTACATACTCATCTCATATGTATATACTGTACTCGATACCATCTACTGTATGCTGCTCTGTACCATCACTCATTCATATATCCTTATGTACATATTCTTTATCCCCTTACACTGTGTATAAGACAGTAGTTTTGGAATTGTTAGTTAGATTACTTGTTGGTTATCACTGCATTGTCGGAACTAGAAGCACAAGCATTTCGCTACACTCGCATTAACATCTGCTAACCATGTGTATGTGACAAATAACATTTGATTTTGATTTGATTTGATTTGTTAGGATGAGACAGTCAGAGATCACCAAGCGCAACATAGCTTCTGCGTGCATATCAGCTAGAAAAATGTGTCGGCATCGAGTAATTGTCTCTGGCCCCCTCCCAGTTAGGGGGAGTGATGAGCTCTACAGCAGAGTCTCACAACTCAATCGCTGGTTGAAAACTGTTTTCCGCCCCTCCCAAAAGATAGAATTTGTAGATAATTGGCCCTCTTTCTGGGACTCACCCATAAACAGGACCAAGCCTGACCTGCTGAGGAGTGACGGACTCCATCCTAGCTGGAGGGGTGCTCTCATCTTATCTACCAACATAGACAGGGCTCTAACTCCTCTAGCTCCACAATGAAATAGGGTGCAGGCCAGGCAGCAGGCTGTTAGCCAGCCTGCCAGCATAGTGGAGTCTGCCACTAGCATAGTCAGTGTAGTCAGCTCAGCTATCACCATTGAGACCGTGTCTGTGCCTCGACCTAGGTTGGGCAAAACTAAACATGGCGGTGTTCGCCTTAGCAATCTCACTAGGATAAAGACCACCTCCATTCCTGTCATTACTGAAAGAGATCATGATACCTCACATCTCAAAATAGGGCTACTTTAATGTTAGATCCCTTACTTCAAAGGCAATTATAGTCAATGAACTAATCACTGATCACAATCTTGATGTGATTGGCCTGACTGAAACATGGCTTAAGCCTGATGAATTTACTGTGTTAAATGAGGCCTCACCTCCTGGCTACACAAGTGACCATATCCCCCGTGCATCCCGCAAAGGCGGAGGTGTTGCTAACATTTACGATAGCAAATTTATATTTACAAAAAAAAAAATGACGTTTTCGTCTTTTGAGCTTCTAGTCATGAAATCTATGCAGCCTACTCAATCACTTTTTACAGCTACTGTTTACAGGCCTCCTGGGCCATATACAGCGTTTCTCACTGAGTTCCCTGAATTCCTATCGGACCTTGTAGTCATAGCAGATAATATTCTAATCTTTGGTGACTTTAATATTCACATGGAAAAGTCCACAGACTCACTCCAAAAGGCTTTCGGAGCCATCATCGACTCAGTGGGTTTTGTCCAACATGTCTCTGGACCCACTCATTGTCACAGTCATACGCTGGACCTAGTTCTGTCCCATGGAATAAATGTTGTGGATCTTAATGTTTTTCCTCATAATCCTGGACTATCGGACCACCATTTTATTACGTTTGCAATTGCAACAAATAATCTGCTCAGACCCCAACCAAGGAACATCAAAAGTCGTGCTATAAATTCACAGACAACACAAAGATTCCTTGATGCCCTTCCAGACTCCATCTGCCTACCCAAGGACGCCAGAGGACAAAAATCCGTTAACCACCTAACTGAGGATCTCAATATAACCTTGCGCAATACCCTAGATGCAGTTGCACCCCTAAAAACTAAAAAAATGTCTCATAAGAAACTAGCTCCCTGGTACACAGAAAATACCCAAGCTCTGAAGCAAGCTTCCAGAAAATTGGAACGGAAATGGCGCCACACCAAACTGGAAGTCTTCCGACTAGCTTGGAAGGACGGTACCGTGCAGTACCGAAGAGCCCTTACTGCTGCTCGATCATCCTATTATTCTAACTTAATTGAGGAAAATAAGAACAATCCGAAATTCCTTTTTGATACTGTCGCAAAGCTAACTAAAAAGCAGCATTCCCCAAGAGAGGATGACTTTCACTTTAGCAGTGATAAATTCATGAACTTCTTTGAGGAAAAGATTATGATTATTAGAAAGCAAATTACGGACTCCTCTTTAAACCTGTGTATTCCTCCAAACCTCAGTTGTCCTGAGTCTGCACAACTCTGCCAGGACCTAGGATCAAGAGAGACGCTCAAGTCTTTTAGTACTATATCTCTTGACACAATGATGAAAATAATCATGGCCTCTAAACCTTCAAGCTGCATACTGGACCCTATTCCAACTAAACTACTGAAAGAGCTGCTTCCTGTGCTTGGCCCTCCTATGTTGAACATAATAAACGGCTCTCTATCCACTGGATGTGTACCAAACTCACTAAAAGTGGCAGTAATAAAGCCTCTCTTGAAAAAGCCAAACCTTGACCCAGAAAATATAAAAAAACTATCGGCCTATATCGAATCTTCCATTCCTCTCAAAAATTTTAGAGAAGGCTTTTGCGCAGCAACTCACTGCCTTCCTGAAGACAAACAATGTATACGAAATGCTTCAGTCTGGTTTTAGACCCCATCATAGCACTGAGACGGCACTTGTGAAGGTGGTAAATGACATTTTAATGGCATCGGACCGAGGCTCTGCATCTGTCCTCGTGCTCCTAGACCTTAGTGCTGCTTTTGATACCATCGATCACCACATTCTTTTGGAGAGATTGGAAACCCAAATTGGTCTACACGGACATGTTCTGGCCTGGTTTTGATCTTATCTGTCGGAAAGATATCAGTTTGTCTCTGTGAATGGCTTGTCCTCTGACAAATCAACTGTAAATTTTGGTGTTCCTCAAGGTTCTGTTTTAGGACCACTATTGTTTTCACTATATATTTTACCTCTTGGGGATGTTATTCGAAAACATAATGTAAACTTTCACTGCTATGCGGATGACACACAGCTGTACATTTCAATGAAACATGGTGAAGCCCCAAAATTGCCCTCGCTAGAAGCATGTGTTTCAGACATAAGGATGTGGATGGCTGCAAACTTTCTACTATTAAACTCGGACAAAACATAGATGCTTGTTCTAGGTCCCAAGAAACAAAGAGATCTTCTGTTGAATCTGACAATTAATCTTAATGGTTGTACAGTTGTCTCAAGTAAAACTGTGAAGGACCTCGGCGTTACTCTGGACCCTGATCTTTCTTTTGAAGAACATATCAAGACCATTTCGAGGACAGCTTTTTTCCATCTACGTAACATTGCAAAAATCAGAAACTTTCTGTCCAAAAATGATGCAGAAAAATTCATCCATGCATTTGTCACTTCTAGGTTAGACTACTGCAATGCTCTACTTTCCGGCTACCCGGATAAAGCACTAAATAAACTTCAGTTAGTGCTAAATACGGCTGCTAGAATCCTGACTAGAACCAAAAAATTTGATCATATTACTCCAGTGCTAGCCTCTCTACACTGGCTTCCTGTCAAAGCAAGGGCTGATTTCAAGGTTTTACTGCTAACCTACAAAGCATTACATGGGCTTGCTCCTACCTATCTCTCTGATTTGGTCCTGCCGTACATACCTACACGTACGCTACGGTCACAAGACGCAGGCCTCCTAATTGTCCCTAGAATTTCTAAGCAAACAGCTGGAGGCAGGGCTTTCTCCTATAGAGCTCCATTTTTATGGAACGGTCTGCCTACCCATGTCAGAGACGCAAACTCGGTCTCAACCTTTATGTCTTTACTGAAGACTCATCTCTTCAGTGGGTCATATGATTGAGTGTAGTCTGGCCCAGGAGTGGGAAGGTGAACGGAAAGGCTCTGGAGCAACGAACCGCCCTTGCTGTCTCTGCCTGGCCGGTTCCCCTCTTTCCACTGGGATTCTCTGCCTCTAACCCTGTTACAGGGGCTGAGTCACTGGCTTACTGGGGCTCTCTCATGCCGTCCCTGGGGGGGGTGCGTCACCTGAGTGGGTTGATTCACTGTTGTGGTCAGCCTGTCTGGGTTGGCGCCCCCCCCCCCTTGGGTTGTGCCGTGGCGGAGATCTTTGTGGGCTATACTCGGCCTTGTCTCAGGATGGTAAGTTGGTGGTTGAAGATATCCCTCTAGTGGTGTGGGGGCTGTGCTTTGGCAAAGTGGGTGGGGTTATATCCTTCCTGTTTGGCCCTGTCCGGGGGTGTCCTCGGATGGGGCCACAGTGTCTCCTGACCCCTCCTGTCTCAGCCTCCAGTATTTATGCTGCAGTAGTTTATGTGTCGGGGGGCTGGGGTCAGTTTGTTATATCTGGAGTACTTCTCCTGTCCTATTCGGTGTCCTGTGTGAATCTAAGTGTGCGTTCTCTAATTCTCTCCTTCTCTCTTTCTTTCTCTCTCTCGGAGGAGCTGAGCCCTAGGACCATGCCCCAGGACTACCTGACATGATGACTCCTTGCTGTCCCCAGTCCACCTGGCCATGCTGCTGCTCCAGTTTCAACTGGCCTGGGCCCTAGGACCATGTCCCAGGACTACCTGACATGATGACTCCTTGCTGTCCCCAGTCCACCTGGCCATCCTGCTGCTCCAGTTTCAACTGTTCTGCCTTACTATTATTCGACCATGCTGGTCATTTATGAACATTTGAACATCTTGGCCATGTTCTGTTATAATCTCCACCCGGCACAGCCAGAAGAGGACTGGCCACCCCACATATGCTCTCTCTAATTCTCTCTTTCTTTCTCTCTCTCGGAGGACCTGAGCCCTAGGACCGTGCCCCAGGACTACCTGACATGATGACTCCTTGCTGTCCCCAGTCCACCTGACTGTGCTGCTGCTCCAGTTTCAACTGTTCTGCCTTATTATTATTCGACCATGCTGGTCATTTATGAAAATTTTAACATCTTGACCATGTTCTGTTATAATCTCTACCCGGCACAGCCAGAAGAGGACTGGCCACCCCACATAGCCTGGTTCCTCTCTAGGTTTCTTCCTAGGTTTTGGCCTTTCTAGGGAGTTTTTCCTAGCCACCGTGCTTTTACACTTGCATTGCTTGCTGTTTGGGGTTTTAGGCTGGGTTTCTGTACAGCACTTTGAGATATCAGCTGATGTATGAAGGGCTATATAAATAAATTTGATTTGATTTGATTTGATTTGAAGAAGAGGCTTGTTCTCGCTCCAACAGAGGATACTGTGTATCTACATATCTACCCAGGGTCTGTGTTGGCTCTCTCCCTGTCTCCATGTGAAGCCTGTTGAGGGGTAGACTACCTGTACCAGGAGTTCTCAGAGAAGCTCTCTCCATCTCGCCTCACAGAACAGTCTGCCCTCACCGTTGCTGTGACTACCGACAATCGTCATGGCAACCTGCGGTGGATGGGGGAGGAGGGGAAGGAATGTCTAAAAGCACTGGGTGAAAAGATAAACTATTTAGTGGTACTTAATGGTGTTTAGTGGTACTTAATGGTATTTAGCGGTATTTAATGGTATTTAGTGGTACTTATTGGTATTTAGTGGTACTTAATGGTATTTGGGGATACTTAATGGTATTTAGGGGTATTTAATGATATTTAGTGGCTTTTAAATTCCAAATGAATGGTATAGACTACAGTCTATTATTTTTTGTTGAATACCTATTTCCAAACAGGCTGGTTTGGTGGAGGTCCCTGTCAGAGTGTATGAGCGAAGGTATGTGGGAATGTGGCTCTCTGTTTTGTATGCCTCTCCTCAAGATGTACAGCAAACAATGCAAATAGAATGGATTTAAACAGGGACATTCCAGATGTTAAAAACACTTAGTGTTGTCTGGACATGAACACTTCAATAGGACCTGAAGGAGAATGGACAGCTCAATGGTTTTGGAAAACATATTCCGTCTAGGCCTACATAATACCTATTCATTGAACATGGTTTGTGAGTAACCCCTTGCTCCAACCTTGGCCTGAGGGTGGGTAGGAGCTGCTCCAGCCTTGGCCTGAGGGTGGGTAGGAGTTGCTCCAACCTTGGCCTGAGGGTGGGTAGGAGTTGCTCCAACCTTGGCCTGAGGGTGGGTAGGAGTTGCTCCAACCTTGGCCTGAGGGTGGGTAGGAGTTGCTCCAACCTTGGCCTGAGGGTGGGTAGGAGTTGCTCCAACCTTGGCCTGAGGGTGGGTAGGAGTTGCTCCAACCTTGGCCTGGGTAGGAGTTGCTCCAACCTTGGCCTGAGGGTGGGTAGGAGTTGCTCCAACCTTGGCCTGAGGGTGGGTAGGAGTTGCTCCAACCTTGGCCTGGGTAGGAGTTGCTCCAACCTTGGCCTGGGTAGGAGTTGCTTATCCCCCCCTGCTGAATAAATAGATAGGAATTAGGGAAGATCAATACCTAATCAGTTCCTTACCTAATTCCAAGCAGTATGTGGCGTGTTAAAGAGGAACTCCTGTGAAGATGAGCCTCTTCCATTTGAATATCTATTCAGAGGTTCTGGTTATAGTTCTGTAGATCTGTGTCGGTCCAAAAACACTTGAATCTAGATCTGATTCTGAACTATCAGAACCAGGCTGGAATGGAATTTAAAAACAAAGATAGAACATGCATGAGTATTGTGTGCGCTAGTTCTTGAGTGTGTGTGTGTGTATGTGCCGGTCCTATTTGACTCTCCCTTGACTCCCCCTCCCTAAAGGACATTGATCCCCCCCCCACCCCATCCAACCACAGACTCTAATTCCTCTCTGATTACCATTCCACCGTTGTGACTGGTAATTAAACCTGGGAGGATAACAAGGTCACTTGCCAGGTCAGAGGGAAAGGTCACAGCATCACACACACACACACACACACACACACACACACACACACACACACACACACACACACACACACACACACACACACACACACACACACACACACACGAACGCACAACCACACACACAAACACGAACATGCACAAATGCAGAAGAGGAGGTTCTCCTGTTTCTCACGGCACTTCACAATAGAAAAATACTTCTAAGTTCAAGATTAGCCTGCAAGTTTATGTTGTGGTGAACCACAGAACCTCCGAACACCACCACCCTGACCAACTCTCTCTCCACTCCCAACACCACCACCCTGACCAACTCTCTCTCCACTCCCAACACCACCACCCTGACCAACTCTCTTTCCACCCCCAACACCACCACCCTGACCAACTCTCTCTTCACCTCCAACACCAACACCCTAACCAACTCTCTCTCCACTCCCAACCACCACCACCACCCTGACCAACACTCTCCCCACTCCCAACACCACCATCCTGACCAACTCTCTCTCCACTCCCAACACCACCACCCTGACCAACTCTCTCTCCACTCCCAACACCACCACCCTGACCCACTCTCTCTCTACTCCCAACACCACCACCCTGACCTACACTCTCTACACTCTCTCCACCCCCAACACCACCACCCTGACCAACTCTCTCTCCACTCCCAACACCACCACCCTGACCAACTCTCTATCCACCCCCAACACCACTACCCTGACCAACTCTCTCTCCACTCCCAACAACACCACCTGACCAACTCTCTCCCCACTCCCAACACCACCACCCTGACCAACTCTCTCTCCACTCCCAACACCACTACCCTGACCAACTCTCTCTCCACTCCCAACAACACCACCCTGACCAACTCTCTCCCCACTCCCAACACCACCACCCTGACCAACTCTCTCTCCACTCCCAACACCACCACCCTGACCAACTCTCTCTCCACTCCCAACACCACCACCCTGACCAACTCTCTTTCCACTCCCAACCACCACCACCACCCTGACCAACTCTCTCTCCACTCCCAACCACCACCACCGCCCTGACCAACTCTCTCTCCACTCCCAGCACCACCACCCTGACCAACTCTCTCTCCACTCCCAACCACCACCACCACCCTGACCAACTCTCTCCCCACTCCCAACCACCACCACTGCCTGACCAACTCTCTCTCCACTCCCAACACCACCACCCTGACCAACTCTCTCTCCACCCCAACCACCACCCTGACCAACTCTCTCTCCACCCCCAACCACCACCCTGACCAACTCTCTCTCCACCCCCAACCACCACCCTGACCAACTCTCTCTCCACTCCCAACAACTCTGACCAACTCTCCCTCCACTCCCAACACCACCACCCTGACCAACTCTCTCTCCACTCCCAACACCACCACCCTGACCAACTCTCTCTCCACTCCCAACACCACTACCCTGACCAACTCTCTCTCCACTCCCAACCATCACCACAATGACCAACTCTCTCTCCACTCCCATCCACCACCACCCTGACCAACTCTCTCTACACTCCCAACCCCAACCACCCTGACCAACTCTCTCTCCCCATTCTCAACCACCACCACCACCCTGACCAACTCTCTCTCCACTCCCAACCACCACCACCTGACCAACTCTCTCTCCACTCCCAACCACCACCACCACCCTGACCAACTCCTTCTCCACTCCCAACACCACCACCCTGACCAACTCTCTCTCCACTCCCAACACCACTACCCTGACCAACTCTCTCTCCACTCCCATCCACCACCACCCTGACCAACTCTCTCTCCACCCCCAACCCCAACCACCCTGACCAACTCTCTCTCCACCCCCAACCCCAACCATCCTGACCAACTCTCTCTCCAACCCCAACCACCACCACCCTGACCAACTCTCTCTCCACTCCCAACACCTCCACCCTGACCAACTCTCTCTCCACTCCCAACAACTCTGACCAACTCTCCCTCCACTCCCAACACCACCACCCTGACCAACTCTCTCTCCACTCCCAACACCACCACCCTGACCAACTCTCTCTCCACTCCCAACACCTCCACCCTGACCAACTCTCTCTCTCCACTCCCAACACCAACACCCTGACCAACTCTCTCTCCACTCCCAACACCACCACCCTGACCAACTCTCTATCCACCCCCAACACCACCACCCTGACCAACTCTCTCTCCACCCCCAACACCACTACCCTGACCAACTCTCTCTCCACTCCCAACAACACCACCCTGACCAACTCTCTCCCCACACCCAACACCACCACCCTGACCAACTCTCTCTCCACTCCCAACACCACCACCCTGACCAACTCTCTCTCCACTCCCAACACCACCACCCTGACCAACTCTCTTTCCACCCCCAACACCACCACCCTGACCAACTCTCTCTTCACCTCCAACACCAACACCCTAACCAACTCTCTCTCCACTCCCAACCACCACCACCACCCTGACCAACACTCTCCCCACTCCCAACACCACCATCCTGACCAACTCTCTCTCCACTCCCAACACCACCACCCTGACCAACTCTCTCTCCACTCCCAACACCACCACCCTGACCCACTCTCTCTACTCCCAACACCACCACCCTGACCTACACTCTCTACACTCTCTCCACCCCCAACACCACCACCCTGACCAACTCTCTCTCCACTCCCAACACCACCACCCTGACCAACTCTCTATCCACCCCCAACACCACCACCCTGACCAACTCTCTCTCCACCCCCAACACCACTACCCTGACCAACTCTCTCTCCACTCCCAACAACACCACCCTGACCAACTCTCTCCCCACTCCCAACACCACCACCCTGACCAACTCTCTCTCCACTCCCAACACCACCACCCTGACCAACTCTCTCTCCACTCCCAACAACACCACCCTGACCAACTCTCTTTCCACCCCCAACACCACCACCCTGACCAACTCTCTCTTCACCCCCAACACCACCACCCTAACCAACTCTCTCTCCACTCCCAACCACCACCACCACCCTGACCAACTCTCTCTCCACTCCCAACCACCACCACCGCCCTGACCAACTCTCTCTCCACTCCCAGCACCACCACCCTGACCAACTCTCTCTCCACTCCCAACCACCACCACCACCCTGACCAACTCTCTCCCCACTCCCAACCACCACCACTGCCCTGACCAACTCTCTCTCCACTCCCAACACCACCACCCTGACCAACTCTCTCTCCACCCCCAACCACCACCCTGACCAACTCTCTCTCCACCCCCAACCACCACCCTGACCAACTCTCTCTCCACTCCCAACCACCACCACCACCCTGACCAACTCTCTCCACTCCCAACAACTCTGACCAACTCTCCCTCCACTCCCAACACCACCACCCTGACCAACTCTCTCTCCACTCCCAACCCCAACCACCCTGACCAACTCTCTCTCACTCCCAACACCACCACCCTGACCAACTCTCTCTCCACTCCCAACACCACCACCCTGACCAACTCTCTCTCCACTCCCAACACCACCACCCTGACCAACTCTCTCTCCACTCCCAACCATCACCACCCTGACCAACTCTCTCCACTCCCAACACCACTACCCTGACCAACTCTCTCTCCACTCCCAACCATCACCACAATGACCAACTCTCTCTCACTCCCAACCCCAACCACCTGACCAACTCTCTCTCCCCATTCTCAACCACCACCACCACCCTGACCAACTCTCTCCACTCCCAACCACCACCACCCTGACCAACTCTCTCTCCACCCCAACCAACCACCACCACCCTGACCAACTCTCTCTCCACTCCCAACAACACCACCCTGACCAACTCTCTCTCCACTCCCAACACCACCACCCTGACCAACTCTCTCTCCACTCCCAACACCACCACCCTGACCAACTCTCTCTCCCACTCCCAACACCACCACCTGACCAACTCTCTCTCCACTCCCAACACCACTACCCTGACCAACTCTCTCTCCACTCCCATCCACCACCACCCTGACCAACTCTCTCTCCACCCCCAACCCCAACCATCCTGACCAACTCTCTCTCCAACCCCAACCACCACCACCCTGACCAACTCTCTCTCCACTCCCAACACCTCCACCCTGACCAACTCTCTCTCCACTCCCAACAACTCTGACCAACTCTCCCTCCACTCCCAACACCACCACCCTGACCAACTCTCTCTCCACTCCCAACCCCAACCACCCTGACCAACTCTCTCCACTCCCAACACCACCACCCCTGACCAACTCTCTCTCCACTCCCAACACCACCACCCTGACCAACTCGCTTTCCTTTCCCAACCACCACCACCACCACCACCCTGACCAACTCTCTCTCCACTCCCAACCACTACCACCCTGACCAACTCTCTCTCCACTCTCATCCACCACCACCCTGACCAACTCTGACCTCCAACACCAACACCCTAACCAACTCTCTCTCCACTCCCAACCACCACCACCACCCTGACCAACACTCTCCCCACTCCCAACACCACCATCCTGACCAACTCTCTCTCCACTCCCAACACCACCACCCTGACCAACTCTCTCTCCACTCCCAACACCACCACCCTGACCCACTCTCTCTCTACTCCCAACACCACCACCCTGACCTACACTCTCTACACTCTCTCCACCCCCAACACCACCACCCTGACCAACTCTCTCCACCCCAACACCACCACCCTGACCAACTCTCTCTCTCCACCCCCAACACCACTACCCTGACCAACTCTCTCTCCACTCCCAACAACACCACCCTGACCAACTCTCTCCCCACTCCCAACACCACCACCCTGACCAACTCTCTCTCCACTCCCAACACCACCACCCTGACCAACTCTCTCTCCACTCCCAACAACACCACCCTGACCAACTCTCTTTCCACCCCCAACACCACCACCCTGACCAACTCTCTCTTCACCCCAACACCACCACCCTAACCAACTCTCTCTCCACTCCCAACCACCACCACCACCCTGACCAACTCTCTCTCCACTCCCAACCACCACCACCGCCTGACCAACTCTCTCTCCACTCCCAGCACCACCACCCTGACCAACTCTCTCTCCACTCCCAACCACCACCACCACCCTGACCAACTCTCTCTCCACTCCCAACCACCACCACTGCCCTGACCAACTCTCTCTCCACTCCCAACACCACCACCCTGACCAACTCTCTCTCCACCCCCCAACCACCACCCTGACCAACTCTCTCTCCACCCCCAACCACCACCCTGACCAACTCTCTCTCCACTCCCAACCACCACCACCACCCTGACCAACTCTCTCTCCACTCCCAACAACTCTGACCAACTCTCCCTCCACTCCCAACACCACCACCCTGACCAACTCTCTCTCCACTCCCAACCCCAACCACCCTGACCAACTCTCTCTCCACTCCCAACACCACCACCCTGACCAACTCTCTCTCCACTCCCAACACCACCACCCTGACCAACTCTCTCTCCACTCCCAACACCACTACCCTGACCAACTCTCTCTCCACTCCCAACCATCACCACCCTGACCAACTCTCTCTCCACTCCCAACACCACTACCCTGACCAACTCTCTCTCCACTCCCAACCATCACCACAATGACCAACTCTCTCTACACTCCCAACCCCAACCACCCTGACCAACTCTCTCTCCCCATTCTCAACCACCACCACCACCACCCCTGACCAACTCTCTCCACTCCCAACCACCACCACCCTGACCAACTCTCTCTCCACTCCCAACCACCACCACCACCCTGACCAACTCTCTCTCCACTCCCAACAACACCACCCTGACCAACTCTCTCCCCACTCCCAACACCACCACCTGACCAACTCTCTCTCCACTCCCAACACCACCACCCTGACCAACTCTCTCTCCACTCCCAACACCACCACCTGACCAACTCTCTCTCCACTCCCAACACCACTACCCTGACCAACTCTCTCTCCACTCCCATCCACCACCACCCTGACCAACTCTCTCTCCACCCCAACCCCAACCATCCTGACCAACTCTCTCTCCAACCCCAACCACCACCACCCTGACCAACTCTCTCTCCACTCCCAACACCTCCACCCTGACCAACTCTCTCTCCACTCCCAACAACTCTGACCAACTCTCCCTCCACTCCCAACACCACCACCCTGACCAACTCTCTCTCCACTCCCAACCCCAACCACCCTGACCAACTCTCTCTCCACTCCCAACACCACCACCCTGACCAACTCTCTCTCCACTCCCAACACCACCACCCTGACCAACTCGCTTTCCTTTCCCAACCACCACCACCACCACCACCCTGACCAACTCTCTCTCCACTCCCAACCACTACCACCCTGACCAACTCTCTCTCCACTCTCATCCACCACCACCCTGACCAACTCTCTCTCCACTCCCAACCCCAACCACCCCTGACCAACTCTCTCTCCACTCCCAACCACCTCCACCCTGACCAACTCTCTCTTCACTCCCAACCACCAACACCACCACCCTGACCAACTCTCTCTCCACTCCCAACCACCAACCACCACCACCCTGACCAACTCTCTCTCCACTCCCATCCACCACCACCCTGACCAACTCTCTCTCCACTCCCAACCACCAATCACCACCCTGACAACCTCTCTCTCCACTCCCAACACCACCACCCTGACCACCTCTCTCTCCACTCCCAACCATCAACACCACCACCCTGACCAACTCTCTCTCCACTCCCAACCACCAACACCACCACCCTGACCAACTCTCTCTCCACTTCCAACACCACCACCCTGACCAACTCTCTCTCCACTCCCAACCATCACCACAATGACCAACTCTCTCTCCACTCCCTTCCACCACCACCCTGACCAACTCTCTCTACACTCCCAACCCCAACCACCCTGACCAACTCTCTCCCCATTGTCCTCCTAATGGAGAAAAACATGTTCTGCAACCTTTAGTCATCTCGTAATTGAGGTAAGCTCGGTCTGCTGATCGAAAACCCGAGTGGGTTTTTTATTTGGAATGGCAGAAAAGGGCATCCCAGGATGTCTGACCCTAACTGGACTCCGGGGCGGTCCTCTGATTTAGTTCAAATCAAAAGGGAATTGTATTTTTCTTCATTAAACAGTCCAAAATCATATTACACAATTATACAAACAGTATAAAACTCACTCATTCATCTTATACAACAATTAGATGTAAACCTCATATCTGAACAGCGTTATGGTAATGTGGCCACACCGTCTCCCATGAGCTTCCCAAATTGTGACAAACGGCACCAGTTCATAGCTGGATTCTTCACCGATCTTTTATACTTTCTCCGGAACATGAAATCTGTTCGTACCTCAAGTTCTGTGAGTTGGAAGGATTTGTCCTCTATGAAAGTTTACTCTCTCTCTCTCTACTATGTGTCCATGAGGAGATCCCCTCAGGAATTTACAACCTCTGACCACAGCAGCCTAGTTGAAGGAGGCAAGAGGGAGGCAGGGAGGGGGGGATGGGGGGTGGGATTGCTATACCCAAAGAGGCCAACGTCATGACACCGCTCATCCATATATTTATATGTACTGTATATCTTCTTATTTCATTCCTTTACTTAGATTTGTGTGTATTAGGTAGTTGTTGTGGCATTGTTAGATTACATGTTAGATATTGCTTCAGTGTCGGAACTAGAAGCACAAGCATTTTGCTACACTCGCATTAACATCTGCTAAACTTGTGTATGTGACCAATACAATTGGATTTGAAGTATTTGGAACAGAATATGACTGGATTCAATCTGTGAAGGCTGTTGTTCTCATATGTACCCATATGTCTCTATCCCTGCTCTCTGTTTCTGCTCTCTGTCTCTGCTCTCTGTGTCTGTCCCTGCTCTCTGTCTCTATCCCTGCTCTCTGTCTCTGCTCTCTATCCCTGCTCTCTGTGTCTATCCCTGCTCTCTGTGTCTGTCCCTGCCCTCTGTCTCTATCCCTGCTCTCTGTGTCTATCCCTGCTCTCTGTCTCTATCCCTGCTCTCTGTGTCTGTCCCTGCTCTCTGTCTCTATCCCTGCTCTCTGTGCCTATCCCTGCTCTCTGTCTCTATCCCTGCTCTCTGTGTCTGTCCCTGCTCTCTGTCTCTATCCCTGCTCTCTGTGTCTATCCCTGCTCTCTGTCTCTATCCCTGCTCTCTGTGTCTGTCCCTGCTCTCTATCCCTGCTCTCTGTGTCTGTCCCTGCTCTCTATCCCTGCTCTCTGTGTCTGTCCCTGCTCTCTGTGTCTGTCCCTGCTCTCTGTCTCTATCCCTGCTATCTGTGTCTGTCTCTGCTCTCTGTCTCTATCCCTGCTCTCTGTGTCTGTCCCTGCTCTCTATCCCTGCTCTCTGTCTCTATCCCTGCTCTCGGTGTCTGTCCCTGCTCTCTGTCTCTATCCCTGCTCTCTGTCTCTGCTCTCTGTCTCTGCTCTCTATCCCTGCTCTCTGTCTCTGTCCCTGCTCTCTGTCTCTGCTCTCTGTCTCTGCTCTCTATCCCTGCTCTCTGTCTCTGTCCCTGCTCTCTGTCTCTATCCCTGCTCTCTGTCCCTATCCCTGCTCTCTGTCTCTATCCCTGCTCTCTGTCTCTGTCCCTGCTCTCTGTCTCTATCCCTGCTATCTATCTCCATCCCTGCTCTCTGC
The DNA here is from genome assembly GCF_034236695.1 of Oncorhynchus nerka. Taxonomy (NCBI): domain Eukaryota; kingdom Metazoa; phylum Chordata; class Actinopteri; order Salmoniformes; family Salmonidae; genus Oncorhynchus; species Oncorhynchus nerka. The sequence continues at coordinate 11,769,801 of NC_088397.1, forward strand.
TCTCTATCCCTGCTCTCTGTCTCTGTCCCTGCACTCTGTCTCTATCCCTGTTCTCTGTCTCTGTCCCTGCTCTCTGTCTCTGTCCCTGCTCTCTGTCTCTGTCCCTGCTCTCTGTCTCTATCCCTGCTCTCTGTCTCTATCCCTGCTCTCTGTCTCTGTCCCTGCTCTCTGTCTCTGTCCCTGCTCTCTGTCTCTGTCCCTGCTCTCTGTCTCTGCTCTCTGTCTCTGCTCTCTGTCTCTGTCCCTGCTCTCTGTCTCTGTCCCTGCTCTCTGCTCTCTGTCCCTGCTCTCTGTCTCTGCTCTCTGTCTCTGTCCCTGCTCTCTGTCTCTGTCCCTGCTCTCTGTCCCTGCTCTCTGTCTCTGTCCCTGCTCTCTGTCTCTGTCCCTGCTCTCTGTCTCTATCCCTGCTCTCTGTCTCTATCCCTGCTCTCTGTCTCTGTCCCTGCTCTCTGTCTCTGTCTCTGTCCCTGCTCTCTGTCTCTGTCCCTGCTCTCTGTCTCTGTCCCTGCTCTCTGCTCTCTGTCCCTGCTCTCTGTCTCTGTCCCTGCTCTCTGTCTCTGTCCCTGCTCTCTTTCTCTGTCCCTGCTCTCTGTCTCTGCTCTCTGTCCCTGCTCTCTGTCTCTGTCCCTGCTCTCTGCTCTCTGTCCCTGCTCTCTGTCTCTGTCCCTGCTCTCTGTCCCTGCTCTCTGTCCCTGCTCTCTGTCCCTGCTCTCTGTTCCTGCTCTCTGCTCTCTGTCCCTGCTCTCTGCTCTCTGTCCCTGCTCTCTGTCCCTGTCCCTGCTCTCTGCTCTCTGTCCCTGCTCTCTGCTCTCTATCCCTGCTCTCTGTCTCTGTCCCTGCACTCTGTCTCTGTCCCTGCTCTCTGTCTCTGTCCCTGCTCTCTGTCTCTATCCCTGCTCTCTGTCTCTGTCCCTGCTCTCTGTCTCTGTCCCTGCTCTCTGTCCCTGCTCTCTGTCTCTGTCCCTGCTCTCTGTCTCTGTCCCTGCTCTCTGTCCCTGCTCTCTGTCTCTATCCCTGCTCTCTGTCTCTATCCCTGCTCTCTCTCTGTCTCTATCCCTGCTCTCTCTCTGTCTCTATCCCTGCTCTCTGTCTCTGCTCTCTCTCTGTCTCTATCCCTGCTCTCTGTCTCTGCTCTCTCTCTGTTTCTATCCCTGCTCTCTGTCCCTGCTCTCTCTCTGTCTCTATCCCTGCTCTCTGTCTCTGCTCTCTGTCTCTGTCCCTGCTCTCTGTCTCTATCCCTGCTCTCTGTCTCTGTCCCTGCTCTCTGTCTCTGTCCCTGCTCTCTCTCTGTCTCTATCCCTGCTCTCTGTCTCTGCTCTCTGTCTCTGTCCCTGCTCTCTGTCTCTGTCCCTGCTCTCTGTTTCTATCCCTGCTCTCTGTCTCTGTCCCTGCTCTTTGTCTCTCTCTGTCTCTATCCCTGCTCTCTGTCTCTGTCCCTGCTCTCTGTCTCTCTCTGTCTCTGTCCCCAGTTCCAGCTCCTACAGGACATACTCTGTCTAATACTGACCTCTTCTGTCCTCCGAAGGAAGTGCAGCAAAATAGTGTGGTTTCCTTGGGGGGTGCATCCCAATAATATCTCCTTTCTCCTGAAGTGTACACTCATTCCCTGCACTCATTCACTACCACAGATCTAAACACATTGTATTGGTGCAGAAAAGGGCTTGAGGGGTTTTCCACAGTATTTCTTATACCAGTTATATTTCCTTTGAAATTAGCAAAGGGAAGTGAACAAGTGCACACTTTGGGAGGAAGGAGGGATCATTTGGGACGAAGCCCTGGTGGTTAATTAACAACCTCTGTGTCTGATGTTAGTGTCCCAGAGGTTGTCAGTGTCCTCAGAACTCTCTCTCTCATTCTGACTCAGCACGGCAACAGCACGGCAACATGGCTCACCGTCGCTTTGAGGGCAAAGAGCACGCAGCCTCCTACCTAAGGTACAGGGTGTCCCCCCCACAGGAACTGATCGCTGAGATACTGGCATTTCTGGAGAATATGGTAGGGGCCTGTGTGTGTGTGTGTGTGTGTGTGTGTGTGTGTGTGTGTGTGTGTGTGTGTGTGTGTGTGTGTGTGTGTGTGTGTGTGTGTGTGTGTGTGTGTGTGTGTGTGTGGGTGTGTGTGTGGGTCTGTGTGTGTGTCCGTGCATGCAGGGAATGTAGTTTGCCCCTAGACCCTTGCCCTGTTCGAAGGAATTTTGTGAACAAAAATGGTTCACAATTGTGTAAGCCCAAACCGATCTAATCGTATGCATTTGGCTGCTATAATTGTGCCTATCTGGATTTAATAGCGTCATTTTTTTTTCACAAACTGTATAACTCTGATATAACGGTGATATACCGCTGATATACCACTGACATAACGCTGATAATAACGCTGATATACCACTGATATAACGGTGATATAACGGTGATATACCACTGATATACCACTGATATAACGGTGATATAACACTGATATACCACTGATATAACGGTGATATAACACTGATATAACGGTGATATACCGCTGATATACCACTGATATAACGGTGATATACCGCTGATATACCACTGATATAACGGTGATATAACGCTGATATACCACTGATATAACGGTGATATACCGCTGATATACCACTGATATAACGGTGATATACCGCTGATATACCACTGATATAACGGTGATATAACGCTGATATACCACTGATATAACGGTGATATACCGCTGATATACCACTGATATAACGGTGATATACCGCTGATATACCACTGATATAACGGTGATATAACGCTGATATAACGGTGATATACCGCTGATATACCACTGACATAACGCTGATATAACGCTGATATACCACTGACATAACGCTGATATACCACTGACATAACGCTGATATACCACTGACATAACGCTGATATAACGCTGATATACCACTGACATAACGCTGATATACCACTGATATACCACTGACATAACGCTGATATACCACTGACATAACGCTGATATAACGCTGATATACCACTGACATAACGCTGATATACCACTGACATAACGCTGATATAACGCTGATATACCACTGACATAACGCTGATATACCACTGACATAACGCTGATATAACGCTGATATACCACTGACATAACGCTGATATACCACTGACATAACGCTGATATACCACTGATATACCACTGACATAACGCTGATATACCACTGATATAACGGTGATATAACACTGATATACCACTGATATAACGGTGATATAACACTGATATAACGGTGATATACCGCTGATATACCACTGATATAACGGTGATATACCGCTGATATACCACTGATATAACGGTGATATAACGCTGATATACCACTGATATAACGGTGATATACCGCTGATATACCACTGATATAACGGTGATATACCGCTGATATACCACTGATATAACGGTGATATAACGCTGATATACCACTGATATAACGGTGATATACCGCTGATATACCACTGATATAACGGTGATATACCGCTGATATACCACTGATATAACGGTGATATAACGCTGATATAACGGTGATATACCGCTGATATACCACTGACATAACGCTGATATAACGCTGATATACCACTGACATAACGCTGATATACCACTGACATAACGCTGATATACCACTGACATAACGCTGATATAACGCTGATATACCACTGACATAACGCTGATATACCACTGATATACCACTGACATAACGCTGATATACCACTGACATAACGCTGATATAACGCTGATATACCACTGACATAACGCTGATATACCACTGACATAACGCTGATATAACGCTGATATACCACTGACATAACGCTGATATACCACTGACATAACGCTGATATAACGCTGATATACCACTGACATAACGCTGATATACCACTGACATAACGCTGATATACCACTGATATACCACTGACATAACGCTGATATACCACTGACATAACGCTGATATACCACTGACATAACGCTGATATACCACTGATATAACGCTGATATAACGCTGATATACCACTGACATAACGCTGATATACCACTGACATAACGCTGATATAACGCTGATATACCACTGACATAACGCTGATATACCACTGATATACCACTGATATACCACTGATATACCACTGATATACCACTGACATAACGCTGATATAACACTGATATAACGCTGATATAACGCTGATATACCACTGATATAACGGTGATATAACGCTGATATACCACTGATATACCACTGATATACCACTGACATAACGCTGATATACCACTGACATAACGCTGATATACCACTGATATACCACTGACATAACGCTGATATAACGCTGATATACCACTGACATAACGCTGATATATACCACTGATATACCACTGATATACCACTGATATACCACTGATATACCACTGACATAACGCTGATATACCACTGACATAACGCTGATATAACACTGATATAACGCTGATATAACGCTGATATACCACTGATATAACAGTGATATAACGCTGATATACCACTGATATACCACTGATATACCACTGACATAACGCTGATATACCACTGACATAACGCTGATATACCACTGATATACCACTGACATAACGCTGATATAACGCTGATATACCACTGACATAACGCTGATATACCACTGATATACCACTGATATACCACTGATATACCACTGATATACCACTGACATAACGCTGATATACCACTGACATAACGCTGATATACCACTGACATAACGCTGATATACCACTGACATAACGCTGATATAACGCTGATATACCACTGACATAACGCTGATATACCACTGATATACCACTGACATAACGCTGATATACCACTGACATAACGCTGATATAACGCTGATATACCACTGACATAACGCTGATATACCACTGACATAACGCTGATATAACGCTGATATACCACTGACATAACGCTGATATACCACTGACATAACGCTGATATAACGCTGATATACCACTGACATAACGCTGATATACCACTGACATAACGCTGATATACCACTGATATACCACTGACATAACGCTGATATACCACTGACATAACGCTGATATACCACTGACATAACGCTGATATACCACTGATACAACGCTGATATAACGCTGATATACCACTGACATAACGCTGATATACCACTGACATAACGCTGATATAACGCTGATATACCACTGACATAACGCTGATATACCACTGATATACCACTGATATACCACTGATATACCACTGACATAACGCTGATATAACACTGATATAACGCTGATATAACGCTGATATACCACTGATATAACGGTGATATAACGCTGATATACCACTGATATACCACTGATATACCACTGACATAACGCTGATATACCACTGACATAACGCTGATATACCACTGACATAACGCTGATATACCACTGACATAACGCTGATATACCACTGATATACCACTGACATAACGCTGATATAACGCTGATATACCACTGACATAACGCTGATATACCACTGATATACCACTGATATAACGCTGATATACCACTGACATAACGCTGATATACCACTGATATACCACTGATATACCACTGATATACCACTGATATACCACTGATATACCACTGACATAACGCTGATATAACACTGATATAACGCTGATATACCACTGATATACCACTGATATACCACTGATATACCACTGATATACCACTGATATACCACTGACATAACGCTGATATACCACTGATATAACGCTGATATACCACTGATATACCACTGATATACCACTGATATACCACTGATATACCACTGACATAACGCTGATATAACACTGATATAACGCTGATATAATGCTGATATACCACTGATATAACGGTGATATAACGCTGATATACCACTGATATACCACTGACATAACGCTGATATACCACTGACATAACGCTGATATACCACTGACATAACGCTGATATACCACTGACATAACGCTGATATACCACTGATATACCACTGACATAACGCTGATATAACGCTGATATACCACTGACATAACGCTGATATACCACTGATATACCACTGATATACCACTGATATACCACTGATATACCACTGACATAACGCTGATATAACACTGATATAACGCTGATATACCACTGATATACCACTGATATACCACTGATATACCACTGACATAACGCTGATATACCACTGATATAACGCTGATATACCACTGATATACCACTGATATACCACTGATATACCACTGATATACCACTGACATAACGCTGATATACCACTGATATAACGCTGATATACCACTGATATACCACTGATATAACGCTGATATACCACTGATATACCACTGATATAACGCTGATATACCACTGATATACCACTGACATAACGCTGATATAACGCTGATATACCACTGACATAACGCTGATATACCACTGATATACCACTGATATACCACTGATATACCACTGCTATACCACTGATATACCACTGATATACCACTGATATAACGCTGATATACCACTGATATACCACTGATATACCACTGATATAACGCTGATATAACACTGATATAACGCTGATATAACGCTGATATACCACTGATATACCACTGATATACCACTGATATAACGCTGATATACCACTGATATACCACTGATATAACGCTGATATACCACTGATATACCACTGATATACCACTGATATAACACTGATATACCACTGATATACCACTGATATACCACTGACATAACGCTGATATACCACTGATATAACGCTGATATACCACTGATATACCGCTGATATAACGCTGATATACCACTGACATAACGCTGATATAACTCTGATATACCACTGACATAACGCTGAAATAACGCTGATATAACACTGATATAACGCTGATATACCACTGATATACCACTGATATACCACTGACATACCACTGATATACCACTGATATACCACTGATATACCACTGATATACCACTGATATACCACTGACATAACGCTGATATACCACTGACATACCACTGACATAACGCTGATATACCACTGATATACCACTGATATACCACTGACATACCACTGATATACCACTGATATACCACTGATATACCACTGATATACCACTGACATAACGCTGATATACCACTGATATACCACTGACATAACGCTGATATACCACTGATATAACGCTGATATAACGCTGATATACCACTGATATACCACTGATATAACGCTGATATACCACTGATATACCACTGATATAACGCTGATATACCACTGATATACCACTGACATAACGCTGATATAACGCTGATATACCACTGACATAACGCTGATATACCACTGATATACCACTGATATACCACTCATATACCACTGATATACCACTGATATAACGCTGATATAACACTGATATAACGCTGATATAACGCTGATATACCACTGATATACCACTGATATACCACTGATATAACACTGATATACCACTGATATACCACTGATATACCACTGACATAACGCTGATATACCACTGATATAACGCTGATATACCACTGATATACCACTGATATAACGCTGATATACCACTGACATAACGCTGATATAACGCTGATATACCACTGACATAACGCTGATATAACGCTGATATAACACTGATATAACGCTGATATACCACTGATATATCACTGATATACCACTGACATACCACTGATATACCACTGATATACCACTGATATACCTCTGATATACCACTGATATACCACTGATATAACGCTGATATACCACTGACATAACGCTGATATACCACTGATATACCACTGATATACCACTGATATACCACTGAAATACCACTGATATACCACTGATATAACGCTGATATACCACTGATATAACGCTGATATAACGCTGATATACCACTGATATACCACTGATATACCACTGATATAACGCTGATATACCACTGATATAACGCTGATATAACGCTGATATAACGCTGATATAACGCTGATATACCACTGACATAACGCTGATATAACGCTGATATACCACTGATATAACGCTGATATACCACTGATATACCACTGACATAACGCTGATATACCACTGATATAACGCTGATATAACGCTGACATAACGCTGACATAACGCTGATATAACGCTGATATAACGCTGATATACCACTGATATACCACTGATATAACGCTGACATAACGCTGACATAACGCTGATATAACGCTGATATACCACTGATATAACGCTGATATACCACTGATATACCACTGACATAACGCTGATATAACACTGATATACCACTGATATAACGCTGATATAACGCTGATATACCACTGATATACCACTGATATACCACTGATATAACACTGATATACCACTGATATAACGCTGATATAACGCTGATATACCACTGATATACCACTGATATAACACTGATATAACGGTGATATAACGCTGATATAACGCTGATATACCACTGACTTCCGATGTTATTGTCACTTCAGAAAGGAAGGCCGTTCGACCTTGCCGTGGACGTAGGCTGTGGCTCGGGACAGGGGACACTCCTACTGGCCCCTCACTTTACCCAGGTGATTGGGACAGACATCAGCTGGAGGTGGCTCTGGCCAATAGCAGCGCCCCAAATATCTTCTACAGGTAAGAAGGGGGAGGGGCACGCAGGATAGTGGGCGGGAATTGCTTTGTTGTCCTAGCAAGGATCAAGGTCTCGTCCAAGTTCATACTTTAATAAGTGAAGTGTTGTATGTATTGTGATGTGTTATATGTCTGTCAGGAAGGTTGGTACTGTTGGCAGACAACAGTGTCTATTGGACAATAAAGTATTCATTCATTCCTTCATATTTAGATGTAATTATCCTGTTTTGTGATACCATACCCCATTGAAACATCCCTGTAGTTTGAACTGGTGACATAATTAACTCGGACACGTTGAGGTCCAAAGGTCACCAGTTAAACATCCCAAATGTGTAACCCTTTCGTCAGCATGCAGACATGGTCTCACATCTCCCATAACCCCACAGGCAGTGTCCTGCAGAGGAGTTACCGTTCGCTGACGGCGGGGTAGACTTGGTGACCTCCATGACCGCGGCACACTGGTTCCACCGTCCACGGTTCCTCCAGGAGGCAGACAGGCTGCTGAAGCCCAGAGGGTGTCTGGCCCTGGTCAGTTATACCCTGGACATGGACCTGGAGTACGGACAACACTCCCACACTCTGACTGACATCTGTCATCAGGTCAGATAACAAACAACTGATTTCATTGATAAGATCATTAAAAATAGTAGGCTGCTCCAGATAGAGACAACATCACATACAATCAACTGACCAACTGACTATGTGGGGCGGCAGGGTAGCCTAGTGGTTAGAGCGTTGGACTAGTAACCGGAAGGTTTACCCCCGAGCCGTTCAAACCCCCGAGCCGACAAGGTCGTTCTGCCCCTGAACAGGCAGTTAACCCACTGTTCCTAGGCCGTCTTTGAAAATAAGAATTTGTTCTTAACTGACTTGCCTAGTTAAATAAAGGTCAAAAAAAAAAAATGTATAGAGGTCCCACTATCTCAGTGTTAAATGAACCAGTTTAACACTGGATAATTGGGACTCATATGTACTCTGTGAAAGGGTTAAATGTAACACTCTCTGAGTTCAATGAAGTGTGTACACTGGGATCTGGCCTTCTATGAAGTGTGTACACTGGGATCTGGCCTTCTATGAAGTGTGCAAACTGTGTGACTTCAGAGTAAGGAAACAACGGGAAAGTAATTCAGAGTACGAAAACAACAGGAAAATAATACTACCTTATTCATGTCCCCCCTGCAGTTCTACAAGAACCTGCTGCCATTTCGCAGTGCCCACATAGGTACTACCACGGTCCCTCTCTACAAACAGATGTATGACTCATGCCCGTACCCAGACAAAGAGTGGTGAGTGTTGCTGAAAAGCCACGGTATCCAGACTGCTACTGTATATCTGGCTCTGTGTCTACTGTATATCTGGCTCTGTGTCTACTGTATAACTGGCTCTGTGTCTACTGTATATCTGGCTCTGTGTCTACTGTATATCTGGCTCTGTGTCTACTGTAGATGTTGCTGGCTCTGTGTCTACTGTATATCTGGCTCTGTGTCTACTGTATATCTGGCTCTGTGTCTACTGTATATCTGGCTCTGTGTCTACTGTATATCTGGCTCTGTGTCTACTGTATATCTGGCTATGTGTCTACTGTATATATGGCTCTGTGTCTACTGTATATGTTGCTGGCTCTGTGTCTACTGTATATCTGGCTCTGTGTCTACTGTATATCTGGCTCTGTATCTACTGTAGATGTTGCTGGCTCTGTGTCTATTGTATAACTGGCTCTGTGTCTACTGTATATCTGGCTCTGTGTCTACTGTAGATGTTGCTGGCTCTGTGTCTACTGTATATCTGGCTCTGTGTCTACTGTATATCTGGCTCTGTGTCTACTGTATATCTGGCTCTGTGTCTACTGTATATCTGGCTCTGTGTCTACTGTGGACACGGTGCCTTCGGAAAGTATTCAGACCCCTTGACTTGTTCTACATTTTGTTATGTTGCAGCCTTATTCTAAAATGGTTTAAATAAATGAAAATTCCTCAGCAATCTACACACAATAACCCACAATGACGAAGCGAAGACACGTTTTTAGACATTTTTGCAAATCTTTACATAAGTATTCACACCATTTGCTATGATATTGAGCTCAGGTGCATCCTGTTTAATTGATCATCCTTGAGATGTTTCTACAACTCGACTGGAATCCACCTGTGGACATTTATATTTATTTTAACATGATTAGGAAAAGCACACACCTGTCTATATAAGGTCCTATAGTTGACAGTGCAAGTCAGAGCAAAAACCAAGCCATGAGGGTTCCGAGCCAGGATTGTGTCAAGGCACAGATCTGGGGGAGGTTACCAAAAAATGTCTGCAGCATTGAAAGTCCCCAAGAACACAGTGGCCCCCATCATTCTTAAATGGAAGAAGTTTGGAACCATCCACTCTTCATAGAGCTGACCACCCGGCCAAACTGAGCAATCAGGGGAGAAGGCTCTTGGTCAGGGAGATGACCAAGAACCCGATGGTCACTCTGACAGAGCTCTAGAGTTCCTCTGTGGAGATGGGAGAACCTTCCAGAAGGACAACCATCTCTGCAGAACTATACCAATCAAGCCTTTATGGTAGAGTGGCCAGATGGAAGTCACTCCTCATTAAAAGGCCCATGGGGCTCCCGAGTGGTGCAGCAGTCTAAGGCACTGCATCTCAGTGCTAGAGGAATCACTACAGACCCTGGTTTGAATCCAGGCTGTATCACATCCGGCTGTTATTGGGAGTCCCATAGGGCGGTGCAGAATTGGCCCAGCGCTGTCCAGGTTTGGCCGGGGTAAGCTGTTATTGTAAATAAGAATTTGCTCTTAACTGACTTCCCTAGTTAAATAAAGGTTCAATTAAAAAAATATATAATACGACAGCCCACTTGGCATTTGCCAAAAGGCACCTAAAGACTCTCAAATAGTGAGAAACAAGACTCTCTGGTCTGATGAAACCAAGATTGAACTCTTTGGCCTGAATGCCAAGCGTCGCGTCTGGAGGAAACCTGGCACCATCCCTGCGGTGAAGCATGGTGGTGGCAGTATCATGCTGTTTGGATGTTTTTCAGTGGCAGGACTAGGAGACTAGTCAGGATCGAGGGAAAGATGAACAGAAAAAACCTGCTCCTCCAGACCTCAGATTTGGGCGAAGGTTCACCTTCCAACAGGACAAAGACCCTAAGCAAACAGTCAAGACAACGCTGGAGTGGCTTCAGGACAAGTCTCTGAATATCCTTGAGCGGCCCAGTCATAGCCCGGACCTGAACCCGATCATACAGTTCTGGAGAGACCTGAAAATAGCTGTGCAGCAACGCTCACCATCCAACCTGACAGAGCTTGAGAGGATCTGCAGAGAAGAATGGGAGAAACTCCCCAAATACAGGTGTGCCAAGCTTGTAGCGCCATACCCAAGAAGACTCAATCGCTTCCAAAGGTGCTTCAACAAAGTCCTGACTAAAGGGTCTGAATATATTTTTAAAAAATCTATTTTAGAGTAAGGTTGTATTTGAATAAAATGTGTAGGGGTCAAGGGGTCGTAATACTTTACGATTGCCCTGATTATTAGTATATTAGCATACCATCGCCTAGCCTAGCGTAGCGTAGCATAGCCTAGAGTATAATAGAATAGCATAGCTTAGGCTTTCCTGGCCTTTCCTGGCCTAGCTTAGCATAAAATAGTATTCTGATTTTGTTCAGTGTTTTTGTGTTGCTCTTTCCAGGCATGAGTGTCTGCGGATGAGGAGACTGATGCCTCTGAGTGGCTACATCGGCATGGTGGAGACCTTCTCTAGCTATCGAGCGTTGCTGAAGCAGGATCCAGTGGAAGCCCACAGGTTCTCCCAGGACTTCAGGAACAGGTGAGCTTCAGCATACAGGTGCTCAAAATGATTTGCCGGCTGGAATTAAATTGAATGTGCCTTTAGCAATGTTTACACCATGTTAATTTTTGTAAACTACTGTTGCACACTTCTATTACAATTATGAATGCTGGAAGCAACTATCTACGAGGGGAGACGTATCTGCTTATAGGTTTATATATATAAACATTTGAACACAATCCCATAAATAGTGCAGTGCAGGTTGGTTTGAAATGAGTTGAATTTCTCATCTCTAAGAAAATCTTAGTGAGCTGATGACCATCTTCTTTGACTGTCACTCACTCTGTTCCTCCTCTTCTGACCGAGGTTGCTGTCTGAGATGGGGGAGTCGAATCCAGACACAGAGATCACAGTGGTGGTGAAGTATTTCTACTGGCTGGCCTGCAAACCTGCTGCAGCCTGATCTGGGGCAAAGAAGCAGCAAACCCCACAGACCCGTCTCTTCCCTTGATGTTTTCTGTTGCATCTAATGGCAAAATGACATCACTAAAAGAGAGGTTACACATTACAACAAATAAGACCACGTGTTACATGCAACTTAAATCATTAGTCCATCAAAGTCAAAATGAAAAGTGAACCCACATGAACTCCAATACCACCTAAAGAAGATGTTTACGATGTTTCAGAATAGTCTGGATACCCGATGAGCTCAACCATTTCTTGTTTTATAAAGAAACAGCTTGTTAATTAAAATACAATTGTCTTCTCTGGTTTATTGTAGAATTAATTGTAACTGGTAATTACAGTGGTTTGCGTTCTGAACACACAGTCTGATGTCTCCAGCCTCTTGCGTATGCGCTCACACATGCTCCCTCGGTGTCCCTCTGAGTGTTGAGGCTGGTGTGTGTGCATGTGTTTTCAGAGGAGTAGGACTGAGATCCTGCCTGGCAGGAGTCAGTCTCTGACAGTAGTGAGGTCTCCCCATCTGAAATGCCATATGGTGCCCCTAGTGGTAGAATAAAGTAATACTTTCCCTACCTCAACTCATAGCCCCATCTCATGGCCCGAATTCAATTCATAGCCCCAACTCATTGCCCCAACTCATAGCCCCAACACCTAGCCCAAATTCATAACCACAACTCATAGCCCCAACTCATTGCCCCAACTCATAGCCCCAACACCTAGCCTAAATTCATAACCACAACTCATAGCCCCAACACCTAGCCCAAATTCATAACCACAACTCATAGCCTCAACTCATGGCCATAATTCATAGCCCCACCTCATAGCCCCAACTCATAGCCCCACCTCATAGCCCCAACTCATAGTCCCCAACTCATAGCCCCAACTCATAGCCCCACTTTATAGACCCACCTCATAGCCCCAACTCATAGCCCCACCTCATAGCCCCAACGCATAGTCCCAACTCATAGCCCCAACTCATAGTCCAACTTTATAGTCCCACCTCATAGCCCCAAGTCATAGTCCCACTTCATAGCCCCAACTGATAGTCCCACCTCATAGCCCCAACTCATAGCCCCAACTCATAGCCCCACCTCATAGTCCCACCTCATAGCCCCAACTCATAGCCCCAACTCATAGTCCCACCTCATAGCCCCAACTCATAGTCCCAACTCATAGCCCCAACTCATAGACCCACCTTATAGCCCCAACTCATAGTCCCACCTTATAGCCCCAACTCATAGCCCACCTGGGTATACCTGACCCACTAAACTCTGACTCCAGGCCTCAACATGGAAGCGTTCATCAAGCCTTCTCTGAAGAAGTTTTCCTGAGGATACAGGGGTGTATTCATTAGTGCACACCGTAGAAAAACTTTTAGTTCAGGTTTTCCCCTCCCAGTTTGGGCCTGTTTGCTCGTTCCTATATTGAATACACCCCAGGTCCTTTATCTCAGTTCTGTTTCTCCTCTTCAGATGTAATGTCAGATGCCCACCGTACCATCTTCCTCTCTAAGGACTAGAGTTACTTTAACTTAGTATTACCGGGCTATTAGTCTCTGCCTGTGGCTGTCTGGGACTAGTGTCTGGGACTAGTGTCTGGGACTAGTGTCTGGGACCACCTTAATGATCATATAGCCAAGCTGACAGCAAGCCAGCTGAGACAGGGGAAATAGGGAGCCAGAGGGCTTTCTGGGTGATGATGTGGGTTTGAGACGGTGGGTTTCTTAGTGTGGAAGAGGAGAGGACTTATAAATAGCTATGAATCAGCTACTTGCGAGTGGTTCTCCTGATTCATTGGGGTCAGGTCTCAGGATGTTTTCACTATCACTTTACATTGTATTCACTTTCTTCCTCTCTCCCTAAGTCACCAGGGTCTGCTTTCCATACCAATCTCAGAAGTAATTATCTTACTCATGACAGCTAATACATGGAACGCTGATCCCAAATGCATAACAACAAGGTCGGTCAGTCACCATGACGATACTGATAAGGACCAATGCATGTGCACTCCACAGGTGGTCATCACACATCCATTACATTCCTAATGATTCAATCAAACATTGCGAACTCACTGGCTAATGTTTTCTGATTGCATTCCTATAACTAATTACAATCACTTACCACTCTATTAGATTTGGCTCAATAGGTGACAGTGTTTGTAAGGTGTTATAAGGCTATTTTAAGCTGTGTACTCATTTAGGCTTCATCTCTGTACATTCCTTAAGGCAATAACACTGTAGGTGAGATGTTACTGTGAGGTTTCACTTATTAAGTCCATCTGGCCTGTGTTTTACGCACACACACGCACGCACACACACGCACATGCACACACGCACGCACGCACACACACACACACACACACACCACGTGAACAGTTCAGCTGGGTACAGAAGAGATCACACCTTCTCCACAGGGAGTGGACAGCGGCCGTATTGCTATAGCTCTGGGCCCAGGCTTTAATTCATTTTAAAATATTTTTTAAAAATTGAACCTTTATTTAACTAGAAAAGTCAGTTAACTTAGGGATGATGCAGAATGTAGTTCCAGTGCAGGAACATCAATCAGCGGAAATTTCAGAGCGCCACCTATAGTTTTCGATAAAACTCAAACTTTCATTAAAACACACATGCAAGGTACTGAATTAAAGCTACACTCGTTGTGAATCTAGCCACCAAGTCAGATTTGTAAAATGCTTTTCGGCGAAAGCATGAGAAGCTATTATCTGATAGCATGCACCCCCCAAAATACCAGAACGTCACCTAAACAACAATTTTGCGGTAGCCGGCGCTACACAAAACGCAGAAATAAAATATAAAACATTCATTACCTTTGACAAGCTTCTCTGTTAGCACTCCTATATTTATTTATTTTTATTTTACCTTTATTTTACTAGGCAAGTCAGTTAAGAACAAATTCTTATTTTCAATGACGGCCTAGGAACAGTGGATTAACTGCCTGTTCAGGGGCAGAACGACAGATTTGTACCTTGTCAGCTCGGGGATTTGAACTTGCAACCTTCCGGTTACTAGTCCAATGCTCTAACCACTAGGCTACCCTGCCTATGTCCCATAAACATCACAATTGGGTCTTTTTCCCGATTAAATCCGTCATTGTATACCCAAAATGTCATTTCATGAAGGCCGGTCTGATCCAGGAAAATTCCGCTTTACAAGACGCAACGTCACTTTTTAAAATTACAAAAGTTGCCTATAAACTTTTACAAATCACTTCAAACTACTTTTCTAAACCAACTTTAGGTATTAATAAACGTTAATAATCTATTAAATTGATCACGGGGCGATCTGTATTCGATAGCAGCAAGTCTTGAAATCAACCTCCATGTTTTCACTTTCATAACATCCTGCGGTGAGCCCCAAGACAGGAAGTGCCTATACGTCATCTAACCAAGGATAAAGCAGCCATAAAATGCCAGTACTGGCGATATCATGTGGAAGCTGTAGGCATTGTAATGGGGACCTCGTTTTTTGTCTGTCGCCTTAGACAATACATTGACTGGCGGATGAATATTTCTTTTGTGTTTTTGGTGAACCGTTTTCCCTGGGATTTTTACTCCTAAACACGTTCTGTTATAGCCACAGACACGATTTAACCAGTTTTAGAGACTTCAGAGTGTTTTCTATACACACATACTTATCATATGCATCTACTATATTCCTGGCATGAGTAGCAGGACGTTGAAATGTTGCGCGATTTTTTACAAAAAGGTGCGAAAATTCGCATCATCCCTAACTTAAAAGAACAAATTCTTATTTACAATGACGGCCTACCAGAAGGTAAAAAGCCTCCTGTGGGGACGGGGGCTGGGATTAAAAATATACATAAATAAATATAGGACAAAACACACATCACTACAAGAGAGACACAACACTACAAAAAGAGAGACCTAAGACAACAGCATAGCAAGGCAGCAACACATGACAACACAGCATGGTAGCAAAACCACATGACAACAACATGGTAGCAACACAACATGGCAGCTGCACAGCATGTTAGCAGCACAAAACATGGTACAAACATTATCGGGCACAGACAACAGCACAAAGGGCAAGAAGATAGAGACAACAATACATCACACAAAGCAGCCACAACTGTCAGTAAGATTGTCCATGATTGAGTCTTTGAATGAAGAGATGGAGATAAAACTGTCCAGTTTGAGTGTTTGTTGCAGCTCGTTCCAGTCACTAGTTGCAGCAAACTGAAAAGAGGAGCGACCCAGGGATGTGTGTGCTTTGGGGACCTTTAATAGAATGTGACTGGCAGAACGGGTGTTGTATGTGGAGGATGAGGGCTGCAGTAGATATCTCAGATAGGGGGGAGTGAGGCCTTTTTACTGCAGTCACAATGAGATGAATAACCCCGTTGCTATGGCGAGCTGGCTTTGGGACTATATTCTGCCACTTGTGTTAAGGCGAGCTGTCAGTCAAAGTGGCTTTTAATCTTTTAGTTTCTTCCATTCTCCTTCAGGGAGACCCAGGGCCCTCTGGTGTGCTGACTGCCTTTTCATAAAACAAGAAAAATGTGTGTGTGTGTGTGTGTGTGTGTGTGTGCGTGCGTGCGTGCGTGCGTGCGTGCGTGCGTGTGTGTGTGCGTGTGTGCCTTCTTCTTCTGCCCACCACAGTATGAGAATAGCCGGTTGTTTTTGAATGGTTCATATTGTAATGTATTTTTGATACCTCTCTACACAGGTGTGTGTGTATTGGGATGTTGGAGTACTCTGACTCCTGAATCTGATAGATATGGTCGTAGGTGGATGGTAGTATGACACTCAGTGCCAGGAAGAGAGATATTGGTTCTGGCTGTGGGCTGAAGGGGCATCTCTACACTCCTCAGGTCGGAGTTCAATTCTGTTCTCATTCATGTTTGGATATCAAACAAATATCATATTGATATCAAAATAAATAGATACCAAAAAACAATTTCTTACTTCACTTTTATCATATTAGTATTTGTAGTTGTTTATTTCTCTGTTTAGAATGCACATGAATAGATAATAATGAATGAATAATCAGACATGTGTATCTATAGGTACATGCAGTGGTCATGGCTCTGTAATCCATTGTGAAACAGTAGAATATAAAACAACATGTTCTGATGAAGATCATTCCTGTTTTGTTGGGTTTAAAAGGCGTGGCTACTGGGCGTGGCTACTGGGCGTGGCTACTGGGCATGGCTACTGGGCGTGGCTACTGGGCGTGGCTGTCTAGATCAAATACAGCCTTTTCTGTGAAGCCCTTTATATACATCTATTCAGTTCATATAAAGAATTGGCTGGTGCCCAAAGCTACATTACAGATGTTGTTGCATTGATTTTGACATACGAGGTATTTATTATGTGTCCTCCGTGCCCTACACAACATTAGCCCTCTCTTGGTTGGCCACTTTGTGGTTTACAACAATACAATGCATGTTTTCAATTGGAATCTCTAGGGTTATCGATGAGCCATGGTACAATGTTAAATAGCCTTTGCTTTGTTTCAGTAGTAGGCTTCTGAGAGGTCCTTCACTCATACCGCCAGTGTCCATCAAACAACAACCATCACAGAAAGATTACAGTCTTAGTATGCTGTTGGGTATCTCTGCTTGTCATTTGCCCCAGTTCAGTGTCCCCTCCATCATGGCTCCCCTATCAGATAAGCTGGAGTTCGTTCTCCAAGAGGTCAGGTTGATCCCTAGAAGCTGGCCTTGGGTTAGTTTTGCGTTTCCACCGCTAATGATTCAGTTTAGAATTTTGTCAGGGCAAACTGATCCTAGATCTGTATTCCGTACCCAGGGGCACCTTCATCCAGGATGAGACAGTTACACGATTCACTGGCAGCATTTACCGCTCCACACCACTAGGGCAGTCATGAGCAGAGTGACCAGCACAGGCACTCCAATGAAAGGCCCCAAGATACGTATAGGAGGGTCCCGAAGCAGCCTGCCGGTCAGAGCGCAGTCGTGAAAGTAGTCCCGGTGGAGGCGTATGAAGAGTTCGTCTATCTGCTGGTTGGGCCAGAAGCAGTGCATCTTATGTGCCACAGAATAGGTGCAGTTGGTCAGTTCCTCGTAAGGCCTGCAAAGGGGGATAAAACATTGAAACTAGGGGGCAGCATGAGAAAACCAACTCTAACTTTTAAATACAGGGCATTCGGGAAGTATTCAGACCCCTTGATTTTTCCCAAATGTTGTTACATTACAGTCTTATTCTAAAATAGATTAAAATAATAATAATCAGCATCAATCTACACACAATACCCCATAATGACAAAGAGAAAACTGGCCAAAAAAAAGAAGAGAAATACCTTATTTACATAAGTATTCAGACCCTTTGCTATGAGACTCGAAATTGAGCTCATGTGCATCCAGCTTCCATTGATCATCTTTGAGATGTTTCTACAACTTGATTGTAGTCCATCTGTGTGGAATTCAGTTGATTGGACGTGATTTGGAAAGGCACACAACTGTCTATATAAGGTCACACAGTTTACAGTGCATGTCAGAGCAAAAACCAAACCATGAGTTTGAAGGAATTGCCGTAGAGCTCCGAGACAGGATTATGTCGAGGCACAGATCTGGGGAAGGTTACCAAAACATTTCTGAAGCATTGAAGGTCCCCAAGAACACAGTGGCCCCCATCATTCTTAAATGGAAAAAGTTTGCATCCACCAAGACTCTTCCTACAGCTGGCTGCCTGGCCAAACTGAGCAATCAGGGGAGAATGGGCTCAGGTGACAAAGAACCCGATGGTCACTCTGACAGAGCTCCAGAGTTCCTCTGTGGAGATGGGAGAACTTTCCAGAAGGATAGCCATCTCTGCTGCACTCCAGCAATCAGGCCTTTATAGTGGAGGGGCCAGACGGAAGCTACTCCTCAGTAAAAGACACATGACAGCCCACTTGGTGTTTGCCAAAACACTCTCAGACCATGAGAAACAAGATTGTCTGGTCTGATGAAACCAAGATTGTACTCTTTGGCCTGAATGCCAAGCGCCACGTCTGGAGGAAACATGGCACCATCCCGACGGTGAAGCATGGTGGGAGCAGCATCATGCTGATTGGATGTTTTTCAGCGGCAGGGACTGGGAGACTAGTCAGGATCGAGGCAAAGATGAACAGAGCAAAGTACAGAGAGATCCTTGATGAAAACCTGCTCCAGAGCTCTCGGGACCTCAGACTGGACAACGACCCTAAGCACACAGCCAAGACAACGCAGCAGTGGCTTCAGGACAAGTCTCTGAATGTCCTTGAGTTGCCCAGCCAGAGCCCAGACTTGAACCCGATCGATCATCTCTGGAGAGACCTGAAAATAGCTGTGCAGTGACGCTCCCCATCCAACCTGACAGAGCTTGAGAGGCTCTGCAGAGAAGAATAGTAGAAAATCCCCAAACACAGCTTGTAACGTCATACCCAGGAAGACACAATGCTTTCATTTCAGCCAAAGTTGCTTCAACAAAGTACTGAGTAAAGGGTCTGAATAATTACATAAATGTGATATTTCCGTTTTTCTTTTTTTAATAAATTAGCAAAAATTTCTACAAACCATTTTTTTCTTTGTCATTATGGCCTACTGTGTGTAGATTGATGAAAACAAAAACATTTAATCAATTTTAGAATTAGGCTGTAATGTAAATTTTTTGGGGAAAAAGTCAAGGGGTCTGAATACTTACCGAAGGCACTGTATGTTAGGTTTATTTTCGATATTAATTGGCATCAAAATAGCCATTCCTCAAAACATGTCTGAAAAGTGACTCTTTGAAAACAGGTCTGTTTCTGTCTCCAACCGACGGAGTGGGAAAAGGCAAACTAGCAGCTTGAATTACCAGCGGGCTGAGCACAGCTAAATATAGATACCATAGCTAGGTGGTAGGGGTTATCACAGCTAAATATATCTACCATAGCTAGGTGGTAGGGGTTAGCACAGCTAAATATAACTACCATAGCTAGGTGGTAGGGGTTAGCACAGCTAAATAGAGATACCATAGCTAGGTGGTAGGGGTTAGCACAGCTAAATATAGATACGATAGCTAGGTGGTAGGGGTTAGCACAGCTAAATATAACTACCATAGCTAGGTGGTAGGGGTTAGCACAGCTAAATATAGATACCATAGCTAGGTGGTAGGGGTTAGCACAGCTAAATATAGATACCATAGCTAGGTGGTAGGGGTTAGCACAGCTAAATATAACTACCATAGCTAGGTGGTAGGGGTTAGCACAGCTAAATATAGATACCATAGCTAGGTGGTAGGGGTTAGCACAGCTAAATATAGATACCATAGCTAGGTGGTAGGAGTTAGCACAGCTAAATATAGATACCATAGCTAGGTGGTAGGAGTTAGCACAGCTAAATATAGATACCATAGCTAGGTGGTAGGGGTTAGCACAGCTAAATATAGATACCATAGCTGGCGGTAGGGGTTAGCACAGCTAAATATAGATACCATAGCTAGGTGGTAGGGGTTAGCACAGCTAAATATAGATACCATAGCTGGTGGTAGGGGTTAGCACAGCTAAATATAACTACCATAGCTAGGTGGTAGGGGTTAGCACAGCTAAATATAGATACCATAGCTGGTGGTAGGGGTTAGCACAGCTAAATATAACTACCATAGCTGGTGGTAGGGGTTAGCACAGCTAAATATAGATACCATAGCTAGGTGGTAGGGGTTAGCACAGCTAAATATAACTACCATAGCTAGGTGGTAGGGGTTAGCACAGCTAAATATAGATACCATAGCTAGGTAGTAGGGGTTAGCACAGCTAAATATAGATACCATAGCTAGGTGGTAGGGGTTAGCACAGCTAAATATAACTACCATAGCTAGGTGGTAGGCGTTAGCACAGCTAAATATAGATACGATAGCTAGGTGGTAGGGGTTAGCACAGCTAAATATAGATACCATAGCTGGTGGTAGGGGTTAGCACAGCTAAATATAGATACCATAGCTGGTGGTAGGGGTTAGCACAGCTAAATATAACTACCACAGCTAGGTGGTAGGGGTTAGCACAGCTAAATATAGATACCATAGCTAGGTGGTAGGGGTTAGCACAGCTAAATATAACTACCATAGCTAGGTGGTAGGGATTAGCACAGCTAAATATAGATACCATAGCTAGGTGGTAGGGGTTAGCACAGCTAAATATAGATACCATAGCTAGGTGGTAGGGGTTAGCACAGCTAAATATAACTACCATAGCTGGTGGTAGGGGTTAGAGAGGGGACACACCACACACCTAAATATAACTACCATAGCTGGTGGTAGGGGGTTAGAGAGGGGACACACCACACACCTAAATATAACTACCATAGCTGGTGGTAGGGGGTTAGAGAGGGGACACACCACACACCTAAATATAACTACCATAGCTGGTGGTAGGGGAGGGAGAGGGGACATACCACACACCTAAATATAACTACCATAGCTGGTGGTAGGGGATAGAGAGGGGACATACCACACACCTAAATATAAATACCATAGCTGGTGGTAGGGGAGGGAGAGGGGACACACCACACACCTAAATATAACTACCATAGCTGGTGGTAGGGGAGGGAGAGGGGACATACCACACACCTAAATATAACTACCATAGCTGGTGGTTGGGGTTAGAGAGGGGACACACCACACACCTAAATATAACTACCATAGCTGGTGGTTGGGGATAGAGAGGGGACATACCACACACCTAAATATAACTACCATAGCTGGTGGTTGGGGATAGAGAGGGGACATACCACACACCTAAATATAACTACCATAGCTGGTGTTAGGGGTTAGAGAGGGGACATACCACACACCTAAATATAACTACCATAGCTGGTGGTAGGGGTTAGAGAGGAGTCATACCAGCAGTGGAACTCCCAACATCATACCAGGGGAGCTACAGAGCAGCATGACTGAGTGAATATAATTAGAGCTAAGACACACTGAAGTGCCTTTGGTCTCCTGATAATATCAGAGGTGTTTCGACTGAATAAAGTTGATTAAATGTTTACTTAATTGGAAACTTTGTTCTAAAAGAGCGTAGATGAATTCAGTGTAATTTCTGACTCTCTTTGACACTGGAAACCCCAAAGTTGACTACTGTTCAACTTCTAATAGGGCATGTGGTCCTGACCTGGCCATGACACACACACACACACACACACACACACACACACACACACACACACACACACACACACACACACACACACACACACACACACACACACACACACCAAGTCCAGAGGGGCTGGTTGGCCAAATATTTGTTTATGCAAAGTTTTGTCTCTTTTTCAATCCTTCTCTTCCTCTTTGCTTTTTCTTTCCACACGCAAAACAGTTGACCTGCTCACTAAATCGATCTATCTCTCTCCTTCTCCCACCTCTCTCTCTCTCTCCCACCTCTCTCTCTCTTTATCTCTCCCTCCCTCTCCCACCTCTCTCTCTCTCTTTCTCTCCCTCTCCTTCACTCTCTCTCTATCTATCTCTCTCTCTCTCCCACCTCTCTCTCTCTCTCCCTATCTCTCCCTCCCTCTCCCACCTCTATCTCTCCCTCCCTCTTCCACCTCTCTCTCTCTCTCTCTCTATCTCTCCCTCCCTCTCCCTCCTTCACTCTCTCTTCTTCCCTCCCTACCCAGCTAACAATTCTAGGGAGAGAGAAAGAGAACATTTTTGTAATGTTACCCGTACAGTGCTTTTAACATAGTGTTTTCAACTTACATATTTGACACACATGATTACATTGTGCATGTTCATTCATACAGCAATTATTATTCAATATGTTCACACCTTTGATTTGAACTCACAACCTCATGGTTAACGACATTTAGATTGTGTTGCTAAACCACATCTGTGTTAGTTGTCAGTTAATTTGACTATTCTCTCATCAGTAATTTGTTAGTTGTCTAATGATGGTGGAACATATTAAAATGTTTGAATGAAAACTGGACACGGGACTGTTCTTGCATGTGCTTATTGGGCCAGTATAGTTAGGCCCTGTCCAGAAGAAACACTAAACCCTTCTCCCTAGGCAATTGTTTAGATCTGAGACAACTTGATAGGTGTAAGCAATAGGGTGAATCTCAGCTCTGTTAAAAGTACACTCCAGACAAACTATTATTGATCCTAGTGATTCAGGAGGATCATTAAAACAGGTATAACATGCCCCACCAACATTACACAACTATACTGAAAGTCCTTCAATTGCTGAAATAAGTCAATCAAGTCACTGATTAAAGAACAGTCATATTAACTGAAAGATGGTGGTGTAGCAGGAAGATCTGAGTACTCTGAACCTAAACGTTGTAAGTTCAAATCCCAGGTGAGGACATGTTGAATAATAACCACTCTATAAAATAACATGCATCATTTAATTATGTGTGTCAAAGTGTGTCAAATATCTAAGTTGAAAACATTCTATGCGAGAGCATCCTTAACTTTGAAACAGACAAAGAACGATTAACGGATCAGTGGTTCACCAATCAGGGCCTTGATTAGCTCTGCAACAGTAATACATGTTCACCAATCAGGGCCTTGATTGGCTCTGCAACAGTAATACATGTTCACCAATCAGGGCCTTGATTGGCTCTGCAACAGTAATACATGTTCACCAATCAGGGCCTTGATTGGCTCTGCAACAGTAATACATGTTCACCAATCAGGACCTTGATTGGCTCTGCAACAGTAATACATGTTCACCAATCAGGGCCTTGATTGGCTCTGCAACAGTAATGCATGTTCACCAATCAGGGCCTTGATTGGCTCTGCAACAGTAATACATGTTCACCAATCAGGGCCTTGATTGGCTCTGCAACAGTAATACATGTTCACCAATCAGGGCCTTGATTGGCTCTGCAACAGTAATACATGTTCACCAATCAGGGCCTTGATTGACTCTGCAACAGTAATACATGTTCTGGGGTCACATGCTCTGGCAACTCTCCCATGAAACATGTCTAAAACATGAATATCTCATGTTCTGAGAACATGGCAACCACGTTTGATGGAATATTCTCCTAAACTACAGAAACCTGGACGCATGAACATTTCTGCCATGTTTCCATGACATGTGTCTAGAACATTCACAGCTTAAGTTCTGAGAACATAGTAACCACTTTCTGGGTCAATTTGATTTCACATTAAGGGAATGGTCTCTTGGAAACATTCCTGGCACATCACAGGAACATTCCTATGAGGAATCCTTCTATCTGTGTATCTGTTATGGCGATAGACATGTAAACACTCTCCAGATGGAACGGTCTTGTAAAGACAAGGACCTCTGCTAAACTGGCAGAGCATCATTTGCAAGTAATACTGACAAATAATACAGTGACATAATTCAAGAAAATGTCATTGAACTCAACTCTATTTTTATTTAGGATGAATCAAATGTAGGTGAATAATATAGATTATACTGACTGAAAAGTGTCGGACCAGCTGCACCACAGGCTCTGGTCCAGGGCCTCCATGTCCAGAGTGAACTTGGTCACACAGAAGTCAGAGATGGCCCTCCCATAGGCATCGCTGCAGCCGCTCACTGGGGGAAAGCCACGGGCTGCTTCAGAGGGAAGGAACATGTCATCAGATTGTAGTGTAGTTGTTGGAAGCAATCAGGGAGGCAGCAAGTTTATGAAACAGGGGCTAAATGTGTCAAGCGTCTAAGAGTAGGAGTGATGATTTAGGATCAGTTTTGCCTTTAAGATCATAAACAATAAGATTATATGGACAGGGGGCACCAGAACCTAGATCAGCAGTCTCACTCTGAGACGCTTGATGCATACAGACGAAGATCTTTATTCAAATACCCTTCGTTAATAAGTGTTTGATTGAGCCTGCCTGGAGTACCGGATAGGCAAGGTTTGCACTTTTGGGACCATTCCGTTGCATTAGGCAAGGTCATTCTAATGCAGCTTAAAGTATTTTAAAGACAACAAGTACTATTTGAACCCATGTCTTGAAGGAAACATCCTAACCTGACCAGTACGGACCACCAGAATAGACTGTCCCAGTCTGTCATCCATGCATGCTTCAAGATGTCCACCATTGTCCCTGTACTCAAGCAAACAAAGGTAACCTGCCTAAATGACTATCGCTCTGCCTATAGCACTCAGTTTTTTCATCATGAAGTGTTTTGAGAGGCTGGTCAAGGACCACATCAGCTCCACCTTACCTGAAACCCTGGCCCATTCGGATGTGCATACCGACCTAACAGATCCACGGATGACTCAGTGTTCTGAACACGCCCCTATCCCACTTGGACGTGCTGTGAGAATGCTGTTCATCGACTACAGTTCACCACCTATTGACATTGATGGGGCTGCAGTGGAGAGGGTCCAAAGTTCCACTCTGCCAGGGCTCCAACCTCCACCCTGTAGAAGGTCTCCTTGCTGTCTGTAAATGAGCGCTAAGCCACCCAATGTCCACTTACAAGGTCATCTACGCACTAACACAATGTTAGGCAGTCCAAGGTAGAGGATTGTCCATGTGGATAAATGTCCAGCTGGTGAGTTGGTGTGGAGCCCCAGGGGTTTACAGAGGTGTTCTCAACCAGAACTCTGGAATGCAACCAAATGGTTCAGATAGGGGTGGGGGGGTCTGTTACTCTACCAGCTATGGCCTGTGATTGGGTACCCTGGCAACCTGGTCCCTAACATAGAGGTGTGAAGTGCCCCCTGCCTGGATGAAAAAGTCAGGCTAAAGTCGGGGCTCAGTACTTGGTAGCCTACCTCAGCTGTAAGAAGTCCCAAATGTTGTCTCTTAAGTGCCAGAGCCATGGAGAGGGTTTGAATGGTTGATGTCTGAGAGTTTCATGATTAAAGGTAGATGTTTTTGTACAGACAGCACAAAGCACTTTATGGGAAACTCAGTGTCCCAGATCTGTTTTTGCTCTTTCCTTCTCCATTGCTGTCCTTGTCAAGTCAAACATGGTCGTCATGGCAATGAGCACCAAGTTGGCATGATAGCACAACCAGACTGACGCTCAGGCTACTGTACGGGTTCTCCTGACTTCCTCTAGCTAATAGTTCACACTTCTTTTGACCCTGAGAATGAGACCAGCTCCAGGGGTCACCAGGGGTGACAGAAAGGTGGAACAGCAAAGTGCCCAAAGGCAGTTAAATGACCATTGAACAGTAGCAGAATACAGATGGTGCCTTTAAAATCACAAGGTTTACCCAGCAATAACCTTTGATGTGAGTACTCTGACTAATGTCATTCGAGAGCCATCTATAATTAGGCTACTATTAGTAATTATATCCTCCTGTGGGTGAATTGGGGACAACCCACTGGGCACAGATGTCAATTATCAAATCAAACGTTATATGTCACATGCGCTGAAAACAACAGGTGTAGTAGACCTTACAGTGAAAAGCTCTTAACTAACAATGCAGTTTTAAGAAAAATAAGTGTAAAGGAAATATTTACTAAAATAAACTGAAGTAAAATAAATAAATAAATAAAAAAGAGAAGAAAATAGATCAAGAACAAGTAATTAAAGAGCAGTAAAATAACAGTAGTGAGGCTATATACTTGGGTACCAGTACAGAGTCAATGTGCGGGGCACCGGTTAGTCGAGGTAATTGAGGTAATATGTACATGTAGGTGTAAAATGGGAGTCAATGCAAATAGTCCAGGTAGCCATTTGATTGGCTGTTCAGAGTCTTATCCGGCAGAAGCTGTTAATTAAGAAGCCTTTTTGACGGAGACTTGAAATCACGTTGATTCAACCAGTGTGTGCCCATTGGGAAGCGGAATAAATAAGCTTTGTGTCAAATGTATAGAGACCAGTTTATAGAAAGCGTTGCATTGACTTTGACTGCATCTTCATGCATTTGATGCTGCTGATTCATTCAGGTTGGCCCAGATATCCTTCACCTTGGTCAGCTGTTTTGTTTAGTATTGTGCGAACATGTTTTCATATTCATCATGATCATGTGTAAACTCCCAATGAGAAAATATTTGGAAAGACATCTTCCTGAGAAACCTGCTGACCAAAGCTTAGAGACCAGACGCTCTATGTGAATACTGAA
Source organism: Oncorhynchus nerka (assembly GCF_034236695.1). Lineage (NCBI taxonomy): Eukaryota > Metazoa > Chordata > Actinopteri > Salmoniformes > Salmonidae > Oncorhynchus > Oncorhynchus nerka. The sequence continues at coordinate 11,797,744 of NC_088397.1, forward strand.
CAAAATCATAATACTGGACACTTCACTTTTATAACGTCAATAATCGATGAAGTTGAAAATGGTTTAATTTCGAAATATGACATTTTCATCCTTAGCTTCATTCTACAGCACACATTTAAATTGTTATTTATGTTTCCGTAATGGTCAAACGTTTGCATTATGCAATAAGTTGTATAGGCTACATCAAACGAAAAAGGTCAATGTAAGTCATTTGTAGACGACTCGGCTATCTGGTAAGAATAGGAAGTGCGCCAGGGAGGCATATTGCATACAATTAAAAAACAGAAAAACAACCAGCAAACAAAAGCAAAATAACAAATAGCTATTATATATAATTGATCAAATCACACTTACCCGCCACACATAAAACAAGGGTTAGTTTTGTCAGCGATGTACAGTCTAGTGCCATAGCTGCACCGAAGAGACGCGGCAGTAACCTAACTTCTCACTCGTGTTCTCTTCTTCTGTGTATTGATGCGCTAATTCTTCCGTCTCATTGTCCTTTGCATAACTGATTCATCAAATGAATATGCATGCTCCAACTGAAGCCATTGTTCACGACAGTTGGCTATTTTAACCGGGGACAGGAGCGACACCCAAGTCGTGGAGCCATCCATAAATCAGTGGTAAATCGTTGGTTAACTTCCATACATAGCCGCGGGAAGTAGAGGTGTTGAGGGTTCTGCAGCACAACACCTGCGACCCCCCAACTACTTCCCTTGGCTAAAGTTCTACTTCCCTTGGTTAAAGTTCTACTTCCCTTGGCTAAAGTTCTACTTCCCTTGGTTAAAGTTATTATGTTGCTGTTGATAGTCCATATAATATCTATATGCCACATGTAAGTAGCCTATAGTGCCCAAAATATCACAGAGACCGGCGCAGGACTGTTGAGGTAGCACAACGGACATCGTAGGCTTCCACAGCCAGGTAGCCTATAGTGCCCAAAATATCACAGAGACCGGCGCAGGACTGTTGAGGTAGCACAACGGACATCGTAGGCTTCCACAGCCAGGTAGCCTATAGTGCCCAAAATATCACAGAGACTGGCGCAGGACTGTTGAGGTAGCACAACGGACATCGCAGGCTTCCACAGCCAGGTTTGGCTGTATGATATAGATGTTGTATTGTCCTGTTGCCAAGTTATGAGATGTACAATTTATATATATAAATAACCATATTTGACATGTAATTACCTTGTATACAATATCCTGTGCTCTCTCCCACAGGTGGTGCAACCTCCCTAATTTATCCATCGGTTGTTTTATTCCATAATGCATATTACATCTTTATTCCATTGTTCATTTCATAAAGTGGGCAGTGGCCACACTATCAATCATTCTCATGTAATGCACTGGAGTCTGGCTTTGTCTTTAGTATGCAGTGTCTGCTGCAGCTCTGATTCTGGCCATGAGAAACTCCTATTTATTATAAGTCCTGCTGGAGATCAATATGATTGAGGGTTTGTGGTGGAGGACTGGCCAACCCTCAGGGCCTGGTTCCTCTCTACGTTTCTTCCTAGGTTCCTGGCTTTTCTAGGGAGTTTTCCTAGCCACAGTGCTTCTTCATTGCTTGCTGTTTGGGGGTTTAGGCTGGGATTCTGTATAAGCACTTGGTGACATCTGCTGAGGTAAAGGGCGTTATTAATACATTTGATTTGATTTGATATGTGAATGGATCTTGTGTTTCTCCCACCATCCCTGAATCTCTCCAATAAAAGTAGATGTACCTTATTTAGATCCCCTAGATGGCAGCAGATAATAGCCAATGACCAGTATGAGGGGCTCCTGTCATATAAGTTAGACCTGTTGGTGTACAGTGGGTCTCTCTTAGGAATAAAAGTGCTATCTAGAACCTAAAAGGGTTATTTGGCTGTCCCCTAGGGGAACCCTTTCAATAACCCCTTTGGGTTCCATGTAGAACACATTCCACAAAGGGCTCTAAATTGAACCCAGAAGGGTTCTGCCTGAAACCAGAAAAGGTTCTACCTGGAACCAAAAAGGGTTCTCCTATGGGGACCGCTAGATAACCCTTTTGGATCATTTTTCTCTAAGAGTGTAGTGGGTTAGAAGACATACATATTTAACATTACTAAGGCATCAACTACCATACACACACACACACACACACACACACACACACACACACATACACACACACACACACACACACACACACACACACACACACACACACACACACACACACACACACACACACACACACACACACACACACACACACACACACACACACACACACACACACACACACACACACACACATACACACACACATACACACACACACACACACACACACACACACATATATATATATATACACACACACACACACACACACATACACACACACACACACACACACACACACACACACACATATATATATATATACACACACACACACACACACACACACACACACATATATATATATATACACACACACACACACACACATATATATATTTTTTTATTTATTTATTTATTTCACCTTTATTTAACCAGGTAAGCAAGTTGAGAACAAGTTCTCATTTACAATTGCGACCTGGCCAAGATAAAGCAAAGCAGTTCGACACATACAACGACACAGAGTTACACATGGAGTAAAACAAACATACAGTCAATAATACAGTAAAAAAAAAAACAAGTCTATATACAATGTGAGCAAATTAGGTGAGAAGGGAGGTAAAGGCAAAAAGGCCATGGTGGCAAAGTAAATACAATATAGCAAGTAAAACACTGGAATGGTAGTATTGCAATGGAAGAATGTGCAAAGTAGAAATAAAAATAATGGGGTGCAAAGGAGCAAAATAAATAAATAAATTAAATACAGTTAGGAAAGAGGTAGTTGTTTGGGCTAAATTATAGGTGGGCTATGTACAGGTGCAGTAATCTGTAAGATGCTCTGACAGTTGGTGTTTAAAGCTAGTGAGGGAGATAAGTGTTTCCAATTTAAGAGATTTTTGTAGTTCGTTCCAGTCATTGGCAGCAGAGAACTGGAAGGAGAGGCGGCCAAAGAAAGAATTGGTTTTGGGGGTGACTAGAGAGATATACCTGCTGGAGCGTGTGCTACAGGTGGGAGATGCTATGGTGACCAGCGAGCTGAGATAAGGGGGACTTTACCTAGCAGGGTCTTGTAGATGACATGGAGCCAGTGGGTTTGGCGACGAGTATGAAGCGAGGGCCAGCCAACGAGAGCGTACAGGTCGCAATGGTGGGTAGTATATGGGGCTTTGGTGACAAAACGGATAGCACTGTGATAGACTGCATCCAATTTGTTGAGTAGGGTATTGGAGGCTATTTTGTAAATGACATCGCCAAAGTCGAGGATTGGTAGGATGGTCAATTTTACAAGGGTATGTTTGGCAGCATGAGTGAAGGATGCTTTGTTGCGAAATAGGAAGCCAATTCTAGATTTAACTTTGGATTGGAGATGTTTGATATGGGTCTGGAAGGAGAGTTTACAGTCTAACCAGACACCTAAGTATTTGTAGTTGTCCACGTATTCTAAGTCAGAGCCGTCCAGAGTAGTGATGTTGGACAGGCGGGTAGGTGCAGGTAGCGATCGGTTGAAGAGCATGCATTTAGTTTTACTTGTATTTAAGAGCAATTGGAGGCCACGGAAGGAGAGTTGTATGGCATTGAAGCTTGCCTGGAGGGTTGTTAACACAGTGTCCAAAGAAGGGCCGGAAGTATACAGGATGGTGTCGTCTGCGTTGAGGTGGATCAGAGACTCACCAGCAGCAAGAGCAACATCATTGATGTATACAGAGAAGAGAGTCGGTCCAAGAATTGAACCCTGTGGCACCCCATAGAGACTGCCAGAGGTCCGGACAGCAGACCCTCCGATTTGACACACTGAACTCTATCAGAGAAGTAGTTGGTGAACCAGGCGAGGCAATCATTTGAGAAACCAAGGCTGTCGAGTCTGCCGATAAGGATGTGGTGGTTGACAGAGTCGAAAGCCTTGGCCAGATCAATGAATACGGCTGCACAGTAATGTTTCTTATCGATGGCGGTTAAGATATCGTTTAGGACCTTGAGCGTGGCTGAGGTGCACCCATGACCAGCTCTGAAACCAGATTGCATAGCAGAGAAGGTATATACACACACACACACACACACACACACACACACACACACACACACACACACATATATATATATATGCACATGATCTACTTTAGCAGATTAGCCTAATTTGTATCATAATGATATATTAAAACGTATAACCACAGACCTACCTAATAAGATGTTCAACTACCAAGCTTTTCCCCCTGTAAGACACAGGAGTAGGCCTACATCTTACTGATTATAAGCATAACCAGTTGTTCAATTCACTGTGTGGACTACAGGGGATGCTACTGTATTACAGTTGGACCCATGTTGAAATGCATTGTAAGCCTATATAGTTTGGCCCTCTTGTGGATATTGGCAGTATGTTGTTAGAATCCTACAGAGACTGTAACTGTAAAAGTATCAGAGTCCGTATCATATCTTTAACCCACATAGCACTTTGACAGACACAGAGAGACCCAGAGGCAGGGACATATACATCATTCATTCATTACAGTGTTTTGGCCATTTCTCTCACAGCAATGTGTTGACTTTGAGAAAAGATTGTATTCTGATTGACATCGATATAAAAACAATAACGATGCCTAATTGTTTTGACAAAATGATATGAATCGTTTTGCTCTAGACGGCCTATCTGGGTTCTGTGTTTAACCTACTTTGGTTTGGGCACGTCATGCTCTCAATGGACGCAGTAGGCACAATTCTTCTCCTCTATGTAAGGTTACGTGTACTGTAGCCTCAAGGCCTATTCAAATACGTCAAGTCAATGTCAACACCCAGACAACAAATACCATTTCTGAAGAGAAAGTCAAATAGAAACGCACAATACTTTTCGCATATAAACAGTTATTCCGATGCAATTGTTGGCTATGGGCATTTTACGCACACTTAGGGAAGTGTATAGGCCAGGGTCTGAGACAGGTGTACACTGTGCATCAAGAGAACACTGTATATCAATCCTAATGAGCCAATGAGAGAGTGATATGGGCGTGTTTATTAAGCTCAGAGCCTTTCCCTCGACCAATCAGTGGACTGTAGGAGGCGTTAGACGCACTGAAGGGGTGTGTCAAAACCCCCCCAACCGTCTGCTGGATCGTAGTGTGAGGAGTAATGGCATGGAGTATCAGTGGTCAAAACCGGTCAAAACATTGGTCACTATAAGAACTACAAACGAACCTACTGTTTACGTCGCGTTTAACTTGTGCATTGAACTATTTGGGCAAACGGAGGACGCCATGACGCGCGTGTGGGGACACAGTTTCTGAAACTGTCAAGAGCCGATATTTCCTTTTCAATAACGGAATACCTTATTGGACATGTGAGTTACCGGAGTTATCGTCAGCAACCGTGCAAAATGAAGTTTCTCCTGTGTCTTCGATGTCTCCTCATCTCCTTCGTGGTGTTCAGGCCGAGCACAGCACAGTCAGGTGAGTGAGAGCAACAGACAGCGCGCTCATGCGCAAGGTCTTCGGCTATGGTATTTGCCGTTGTAAACTGCCCGTAATAATTGATCTAAAATACAAATAACTGACCACGCTGCTGCTGATATGAAATGTTGTTGTGAAGTAGAACAGTATGTAAATTGACACACTTCAAGCTGGTATGTTATAATAGTCCATGACATTACTGCAGTCGTCTTCGTAAACAAATCTGAAGTTCACAAACACGCATGTCATTCCGCAAAGTGCATCACCGGATGTCAATAAAGCCCACTCACTCAAGATTGTCACTATTAATGAATCCTATCCGATGGCAACCTTTCCCTTAGGGAATAGTCTTGAATTAATATTGTCATTCAACTAGAATAGGCTACCCCACACACAGAGGGTCATGGATTTAATTTAAACAAATCCTAGTTTCTAACGATAAACTCCAGGCATTGATTATTTATTGCTGATCAGGTGCGTCGTATCTGGATGAAACGACTTTCCCCCTTATTTGAGACAGTTGGGCGAGTCATTTTAATTATATAGCCTGAAGTGTTAGAGGCAATTCTTCGTTTTCTGGTTGTTATTGCCATGATTCTGTCGTAACACAGTGATTACACAGGCTACTTGTAATTAGTAATGATATCTAGCCTATATTGATTATTTAACAGTGCTTTAGCCTGTACATTTGGTTTGCGAACAAACTTGACTGCGTCAACAGTTTTCGTTTAAGTGTCCTGTGGACTATTGTCTCATCAGATCATAATGTACTCTAGGCTATTTATTTCAGCGAATCACCTATATGAATAGTAGATTTTGGTCTTATGCTTTCGGCTGAATATCGTTGAGGGGTTCCTTTCCTCTATATTAACAGCAAAATACATTTTATAATGTTACAATATTTAACGTATGTAGCAAATGAAATTGAATAATTCCCCCTTGATGTTCACCTCCCCCCTGTGGTTTCCCTGCAAGCTGAAAATCATTTAGGCGACAGGTGAAACAGTCCCGCAGCCGCCACTTGTTCGGTCAAATGCCCCTGGTAGAGAGGCATTCACATCGGCAGGCACTCGCTGAGGCAAGCGAATAGCTCACGCTCCCCCCTCTCCCTCCCTCCCAGCGCGCGGCCCAGAGCGGGTCCCACGCTCGTCCCTCGGTGTTCTCATACCGTAACCTACGAGCCTGTTTGTCCATTATGCATTTTGGCCTGCTACTGAAATGGAGCCCGTTTATGAATCGGGTTTGTTGTCGTCTCATTTATGTGTGGGGGTTGGCTGTGTCAGCGATCCAATTGAATGTCAAATCCATGGCTAAAATCATTGTTTTCAGAGAATGTGACTTAGCTGGCTACCGTCCATGTTCATTGTCATATCCATTCAACCATTGATAAAGAGGGGGCATTTTAATTACCAAATTATGTTGGCTTTTGAACTTTTCTACTATACCTTCTACTTTTTATGTTGATTAATTGAACTCCCGGGTCTCATCTCAACTCCTCCTCTCCTTTTTTATGGGCTTTGATGAGTTCATTTTAGCAGTGCAAAATATGAGGACCTGAACTATCAGCACAGCCGTGGGAAGTACGGTGCTGCAGCACCCCCTGAAAAATGACAATAATAAAACAATATAAATGTTTGTTTTTTTATGTTTGTTTTTTTCTCACAAAAGTAGTGCACTGGGCCTTTACTATTCCTTTAGAATAAAATTCAAACGTTTCATTCCCTTATAGAACAGTACATCCGTGTTGCATTCAAACACAATATCCTGCGTTTCTTTCAGATCCATTTGTAGGATCCTATCTGGCTCGTCTGAATGCTGCTGTTACATATCTTAGCAGATTTGCCACAACTGAAGATCACCCTGGGAAATCAACATTATTCTATTCTATACAATTCTATTCTGTTCTATTCTATACTACTCTAGTCTATCCTATTCTATTATTTTCTATACAATTTTGTACTACTCTATACAATTCTATTCAATTAAATTCTATTATATACTATTTGATTCTATTCTGTTCTATACTATTCTATTCTATACTATTATATCATATTCTATTTTATACTTTTCTATTCTGTTCTATACTATTCTATTCTATACTATTCTAATTTACACCATTCTATTCGATACCATTCTATTCTATACTATTCTATAATATTCTATACTATTCTATTCTATACAATTCTATTTGATACTATTCTATTATATACTATTTTATACTATTCTATTTTATACTATACTATTCTATTATATGCTATTCTATTCTATACTATTCAATTTTAAACTATTCTATACCATTCTATTCTATACTATTCTATTTTACACTATTCAATATTATTTTATTTTATACTATTCTATTCTATTTCATTCTATATTATATACTTTCTATGGTATTTTATACCATTCTATTCTATACTATTATTTACTATTCTATTCTATAACATTCTATTATATACTATTCTATTCTAGACTATTCTATTCCTAACTATTCTATACCATTCTAATTTATTATGTACCATTCCATTCTAGACTATTCTATATTATTCTATTCTATACCATTCTATTCTGTTTTATTCTATACTATTCTATTCTATACCATTGTTTTATATACTATTCTATTCTATACCATTCCATTCTAGACTATTCTATATTATTCTATACCATTCTATTCTATCCATTCTATTCTATACTATTCTATTCTAGACTATTCTATACTATTATATTCAATACTATACTATACCATTCTATTATGTACTATTGTATTCTATACCATTCTATTCTATACTACTCTATTCTAGACTAGTCTATACTATTCTATTTTAGGACTTGACTTAGGTTCTAATATAGTGTATAAGACAATAGTAACATTGTGGAGGTGCACATTGGTGTCACCATGTTTAGACATCATAACGCTGGTCTCTCGGTGTTGAGGTGAGGAGACGACCTGCTGGTCCTGATTTGGTGGATGTGCAACATATCTGTCTGAAGGCAATATCACTGATATACACATGTCATGAGGACTGGGATGTTCCCCAGCACACCCATGCTTTGTCTTGGTTCTCTAGACTGAGGTAGAGGTGGTGCATGAGGACTGGGAAGCTCCCCAGCACACCCCTGCTGTGTCTTGGTTCTCTAGACTGAGGTAGAGGTGGTGCATGAGGACTGGGAAGCTCCCCAGCATACCCCTGCTGTGTCTTGGTTCTCTAGACTGAGGTAGAGGTGGTGCATGAGGACTGGGATGCTCCCCAGCACACCCCTGCTGTTTCTTGGTTCTCTAGACTGAGGTAGAGGTGGTGCATGAGGACTGGGATGCTCCCCAGCACACCCCTGCTGTGTCTTGGTCCTCTAGACTGAGGTAGAGGTGGTGCATAAGGGCTGGGATGCTCCCCAGCACACCCCTGCTGTGTCTTGGTTCTCTAGACTGAGGTAGAGGTGGTGCATAAGGGTTGGGATGCTCCCCAGCATACCCTGCTGTGTCTTGGTTCTATAGACTGAGGTAGAGGTGGTGCATGAGGACTGTGATGCTCCCCAGCACACCCCTGCTGTGTCTTGGTTCTCTAGACTGAGGTAGAGGTGGTGCATGAGGACTGGGATGCTCCCCAGGACACCCCTGCTGTGTCTTGGTTCTCTAGACTAAGGTAGAGGTGGTGCATGAGGGCTGGGATGCTCCCCAGCACACCCCTGCTGTGTCTTGGTTCTCTGAACTGAGGTGGAGGTGGTGCATGAGGGCTGGGATGGTCCCCAGCACACCTCTGCTGTGTCTTGGTTCTCTGAACTGAGGTAGAGATGGTGCATGAGGGCTGGGATGCTCCCCAGCACACCTCTGCTGTGTCTTGGTTCTCTAGACTGAGGTAGAGGTGGTGCATGAGGGCTGGGATGCTCCCCAGCACACCCCTGCTGTGTCTTGGTTCTCTGGGCTGAGGTAGAGGTGGTGCATGAGG
>NC_088397.1:11809711-11867211 GCF_034236695.1 Oncorhynchus nerka
TCTCTCTCTCTCTCTGTCTCTCTCTCTCTGTCTCTCTCTCTCTCTCTCTCTGTCTCTCTCTCTCTCTGTCTCTCTCTCTCTCTCTGTCTCTCTCTCTCTCTCTCTCTCTCTCTCTCTCTCTCTCTCTCTCTCTCTCTCTATATATATATATATATATATATATATATATATATATAGCTCAGTCTTTGGCAGGACAGGAGAAGCATTAACCCATGTCTCTCTGTGCTTAATGACAAGAATAATGGCTTTAATTGGGCTGAACCATCTCATGCCAACTCCTGGTGGGCATTTTGATTGGCCAGTTGAAGCCTTGCCTGGCACAGATTTCTATAGTTTAGACTGTTTAAAATGCCAGAACAGAATTTTAGACCCTTGTCCTCTGTAGACAATGGAGAACACAGAAAGAGAGATAGAGGGGAGGGGGAAGTACAGTGGGCTAGAATCCACTGCCATTGAGGGAGGGGAGCACTTTGGTTTTGAGGCGACTGGAGGGCTTGTTTTCTCCACCACTTGTAATTCCACTCAGAAACAAACGTCCCCCTTTATGTTGCGGAGAGGGGGTGACCCCGTCCACCTCTCTTCTTCCCCCTCTCCTCCTTACGGTGCTGCCAGCAGCAGCACACTGCAGAACCTCATGCTGGGTTCCCTGTGCCCTTTTCTCTCCGTTCTGTCCTCTTGCCTCTCTTTCTGTGTCGGCCAAGATGTTTGCGTCTCCCTCTCTATCCCTCTCCCTCTCCCTCTCCCTCTCCCTCTCCCTCTCTCTCTCTCTCTCTCTCTCTCTCTCTCTCTCTCCCCCTCTCTCTCTCTCTCTCTCCCCCTCTCTCTCTCTCTCTCTCTCTCTCTCTCTCTCTCTCTCTCTCTCTCTCTCTCCGTCAGCCTGGTTGGTGTCTCTTTAATTATGACGTCCAATTGGCCACGCGGACAATACGCTGTCAGTGACCCCTCTGAGGGATGGGTCTGCCTCTCATCCTATAGTGTGTGTGTGTGTGTGTGTGTGTGTGTGTGTGTGTGTGTGTGTGTGTGTGTGTGTGTGTGTGTATATTAGTCGGCCACCAATTGTGCAAGTTCTCCCACTTAAAAAGATGAGAGAGGCCTGTAATTTTCATCATAGGTACACTTCAACTATGACAGACCAAAAAGGAGAAAAACATTTTCAGAAAATCACATTGTAGGATTTTTAATTAATTAATTTGCAAATTATGGTGGAAAATAAGTATTTGGTCAATAACTAAAGTTTATCTCAATACTTTGTTATATACCCTTTGATGGCAATGACAGAGGTCAAACGTTTTCTGTTAGTCTTCACAAGGTTTTCACACACTGTTGCTGGTATTTTGGCCCATTCCTCCATGCAGATCTTCTCTAGAGCAGTAATGTTTTGGGGCTGTTGCTGGGCAACACAGACTTTCAACTCCCTCCAAAGATTTTCTATGGGGTTGAGATCTGGAGACTGGCTAGGCCACTCCAGGACCTTGAAATGCTTTTTACGAAGCCACTCCTTCGTTGCCCGGGTGGTGTGTTTGGGATCATTGTCATGCTGAAAGACCCAGCCACGTTTCATCTTCAATGCCCTTGCTGATGGAAGGAGGTTTTCACTTAAAATCTCACGATACATGGCCCCATTCATTCTTTCCTTTACATGGATCAGTCGTCCTGGTCCCTTTGCAGAAAAACAGCCCCAAAGCATGATGTTTCCACCCCCATGCTTCACAGTAGGTATGGTGTTCTTTGGATGCAACTCAGCATTATTTGTCCTCCAAACACGACGAGTTGAGGTTTTACCAAAAAGTTATATTTTGGTTTCATCTGACCATATGACATTCTCCAAATCTTCTTCTGGATCATCCAAATGCTCTCTAGCAAACTTCAGACGGGTCTGGACATGTACTGGCTTAAGCAGGGGGACACGTCTGGCACTGCAGGATTTGAGTCCCTGGTGGCGTACTGTGTTACTGATGGTAGGCTTTGTTACTTTGGTACCAGCTCTCTGTAGGTCATTCACTAGGTCCCCCTGTGTAGGAAATATAAATAAAGATCATTCTGGCCCCTGTAACTCCATGTACCTCCCTGTAATTCCTGTAACTCTCAGTAGCTCTTAGTAACTCACAGTAACTCTCAGTAGCTGTCAGTAACTCTCAGTAGTTCTCAGTAACTCTCAGTAGCTCTCAGTAACTCCCTGTAACTTCCTGTAACTCTCAGTAACTCTCAGTAACTCCCTGTAACTCTCAGTAGCTCTCAGTAACTCTCAGTAACTCTCAGTAACTCCCTGTAACTCTCAGTAGCTCTCAGTAACTCATTGTGACCCCTCTCATTAGCTCTCTCTAACTCCTTGTAACTCTCAGTAGCTCTCAGTAACTCATTGTGACTCTCAGTAACTCTCAGTAACTCCCTGTAACTCTCAATAGCTCTCAGTAACTCATTGTGACTCTCAGTAACTCCCTGTAACTCCCAGTAGCTCTCAGTAGCTCTCAGTAACTCTCAGTAACTCCCTGTAACTCTCAGTAACTCTCAGTAACTCTCAGTAACTCCCTGTAACTCTCAGTAACTCTCAGTAACTATCAGTAACTCCCAGTAGCTCTCAGTAACTCTTAGTAACTCTCAGTAACTCTCAGTAACTCTCAGTAACTCCCTGTAACTCTCAGTAACTCCATGTAACTCTCAGTAACTCCCTGTAACTCTCAGTAGCTCTCACTAGCTCTCAGTAACTCCCTGTAACTCCATGTGACTCCCTGTAACTCATTCTGACTCCCTGTAACTCATTCTGACTCCCTGTAACTCCTTCTGACTCCCTTTAACTCCTTCTGACTCCCTTTAACTCCTTCTGACTCCCTGTAACTCCTTCTGACTCCCTGTAACTCATTCTGACTCCCTGTAACTCATTCTGACTCCCTGTAACTCCTTCTGACTCCCTGTAACTCATTCTGACTCCCTTTAACTCCTTCTGACTCCCTTTAACTCCTTCTGACTCCCTTTAACTCATTCTGACTCCCTGTAACTCATTCTGACTCCCTTTAACTCCTTCTGACTCCCTGTAACTCCTTCTGACTCCCTGTAACTCATTCTGACTCCCTGTAACTCATTCTGACTCCCTGTAACTCCTTATGACTCCATGTAACTCCTTCTGACTCCCTGTAACTCCTTCTGACTCCCTGTAACTCATTCTGACTCCCTTTAACTCCTTCTGACTCCCTGTAACTCCTTCTGACTCCCTTTAACTCCATCTGACTCCCTGTAACTCATTCTGACTCCCTTTGACTCCTTCTGACTCCCTGTAACTCCTTCTGACTCCCTGTAACTCCTTCTGACTCCCTGTAACTCCTCCTGACTCCCTGTAACTCCTCCTGACTCCCTGTAACTCCTTCTGACTCCCTGTAACTCCTTCTGACTCCCTGTAACTCCTTCTGACTCCATGTAACTCTCAGTAACTAACTGTGACAGGGGGCTTGTGTGTTTGTCTCCCAGGATATTTCCAAGTAGTTTCTCTCTCTCTCTCTCAATTCAATTCAATTCAATTCAAGGGCTTTATTGGCATGGGAAACATGTGTTAACATTGCCAAAGCAAGTGAGGTAGACAACATACAAAGTGAATATATAAAGTGAAAAACAACAAAAATTAACAGTAAACATTACACATACAGAAGTTTCAAAACAGTAAAGACATTACAAATGTCATATTATACATATATATATATATATATAATGTACAAATAGTTAAAGGACACAAGATAAAATGAATAAGCATAAATATGGGTTGTATTTACAATGGTGTTTGTTCTTCACTGGTTGCCCTTTTCTCGTGGCAACAGGTCACAAATCTTGCTGCTGTGATGGCACACTGTGGAATTTCACCCAAAAGATATGGGAGTTTTTCAAAATTGGATTTGTTTTCAAATTCTTTGTGGATCTGTGTAATCTGGGGGAAATATGTCTCTCTAATATGGTCATACATTGGGGAGGAGGTTAGGAAGTGCAGCTCAGTTTCCACCTCATTGCCTACGGCGGCCTTTCTCAATAGCAAGGCTATGCTCACTGAGTCTCTCTCTCTCTCTCTCTCTCTCTCTCTCTCTCTCTCTCTATATATATATATATATATATATATATATATATATATATATATATACATATTCAATTTAAGGGCTTTATTGGCATGGGAAACATATGTGTACATTGCCAAAACAAGTGAAATAGATAATAACAAAAGTGGAATGCACTCTGTGTCCTCTCCCATGTTATTATCTGCCTGCTAATCCCCTTTCAGATATTCACAGCAGCTATTCTGTTTAATTACTGGCCCATTGATATAGACTGCTTCAACATTCCACACCGTGCTTTTAATCTTGGTTTGGTATGTGAGTGTGTGTCTCTCTCTCTCTGTCTATGTATCTGTGTGTGTGCTTAATATGAAACAGCCCAGATGATTGTGTTATGTTGTGGACAGTAGGGACAACACAACCCCACTTGCTGAATTAAACAGGTAGTATAGTTATTTCACAGGTCAACTTTTAGCCTTCTGATGTAAGCCGGAAAACACATATTAGTCTGTATCTATCAACTGTTTCCTGTGTGTATAACTACTTTAGTAGGACAGTGAGTCCAAACAGTAATGGTAGTAGGGAGAGAGAGGGAGGGAGGGAGGGAGGGAGGGAGGGAGGGAGGGAGGGAGAGGGGGAGAGGGGGAGAGAGGGAGGGAGGGAGGGAGGGAGGGAGGGAGGGAGGGAGAGATGGAGAGGGGGAGAGATGGAGAGGGGGAGAGAGGGAGAGGGGGAGAGGGGGAGAGAGTGAGGGAGGGAGGGAGTGAGAGAGAGAGTGAGAGAGAGAGGGAGGGAGAGGGGGAGAGGGGGAGAGAGGGAGGGAGGGAGGGAGGGAGGGAGGGGGAAGGGAGGGAGGGGGTGAGAGATGGAGGGAGGGAGGGGGTGAGAGATGGAGGGAGTGAGAGAGGAGGGAGAGGGAGGGAGAGGGGAGAGGGGAGAGAGGGAGGGAGGGAGGGGGGAGAGAGATTGAGAGAGGGAGGGAGAGAGGAGAGAGGGAGAGGGGAGAGGGGAGAGAGGGAGGGAGGGAGGGAAGGGGGGTTGAGGGAGGGAGGGAGGGAGAGAGAGATGGAAAGTGATGTTGGGGGTAAAACCTACGACATTATAAGATCCATGTACACAAACAACAAGTGTGAGGTTAACATGGGCAAAAAACACACACATTTCTTCCCACGGGGCCGTGGTGTGAGACATGGATGCAGCTTAAGCCCCACCTTCTTCAACATATATATCAACGAATTGGCGCGGACACTAGAACAGCCTGCAGCATCCGGCCTCACCCTACTAGAATCTGAAGTCAAATGTCTACTGTTTGTTGATGATCTGGTGCTTCTGTCACCAACCAAGGAGGGCCTACAGCAGCACCTAGATCTTCTGCACAGATTCTGTCAGACCTGGGCCCTGACAGTGAATCTCAGTAAGACCAAAATAATGGTGTTCCAAAAAAGGTCCAGTCGCCAGGACCACAAATACAAATTTAATCTAGACCCCATTGCCCTTGAGCACACAAAAAACTATATGGACCTCGGCCTAAACATCAGCGCCACAGGTAACTTCCACAAAGCTGTGAACGATCTGAGAGACAAGGCAAGAAGGGCATTCTATGCCATCAAAAGGAACATAAAATTCAACATACCAATTAGGATCTGGCTAAAAATACTTGAATCAGTCATAGAACCCATTGCCGTTTATGGTTGTGAGGTCTGGGGTCCGCTCACCAACCAAGATTTCACAAAATGGGACAAACACCAAATTGAGACTCTGCATGCAGAATTCTGCAAAAATATCCTCTGTGTACAACGTAGAACACCAAATAATTCACACAGAGCAGAATTAGGCCAATACCCACTAATTATCAAAATCCAGAAAGGAGACGTTCAATTCTACAACCACCTAAAAGGAAGCGATTCCCAAACCTTCCATAACAAAGCCATCACCTACAGAGAGATGAACCTGGAGAAGAGTCCCCTAAGCAAGCTGGTCCTGGGGCTCTGTTCACAAACACAAACAGACCCCGCAGAGCCCCAGGACAGCAGCACAATTAGACCCAAGCAAATCATGAGAGAACAAAAAGATAATTACTTGACACATTGGAAAGAATTAACAAAAAAAACAGAGCAAACTAGAATGCTATTTGGCCCTAAACAGAGAGTACACAGTGGCAGAATACCTGACCACTGTGACTGACCCAAACTTAAGGAAAGCTCTGACTATGTACAGACTCAGTGAGCATAGCCTTGCTATTGAGAAAGGCCGCCGTAGGCAGACATGGCTCTCAAGAGAAGACAGGCTATGTGCTCACTGCCCACAAAATGAGGTGGAAACTGAGCTGCACTTCCTAACCTCCTGCCCAATGTATGACCATATTAGAGAGACATATTTCCCTCGGATTACGCAGACCAACAAAGAATTTGAAAACAAATCCAATGTTGATTAACTCCCATATCTACTGGGTGAAATTCCACAGTGTGACATCACAGCAGCAAGATTTGTGACTTGTTGCCACAAGAAAGGGCAACCAGTGAAGAACAAACACCATTGTAAATACAACCCATATTTATGCTTATTTATTTTCCCTTGTGTACTTTAACCATTTGTACATCATTCCAACACTGTATATATACATAATATGACATTTGTAATGTCTTTATTGTTTTGAAACTTCTGTATGTGTAATGTTTACTGTTCATTTTTATTTTTTATTTCACTTTTGTATATTATCTACCTCACTTGCTTTGGCAATGTTAACACATGTTTCCCATGCCAATGAAGTCCCTTGAATTGAATTGAGAGAGAGAGTGTCTGTGTGTGGGACAGCTTCTCTGTGTAGGTGGGACGTGCCGGGGGCGTGTCCTTTTAAACGGCTCCTCCCTGTAACTCCCTGGTGGCCTGTAATAAATGAGTGTGTGAGGGGAAGTGGCAGCTGTGACAAGGGAGTGGGGAGTGTGGGAATTTAGAGAGAGAGATAGAGAGGGGTAGAGAGAGATGTGTGATAGCCCCCACGCAGGAGGGTGCAGAGAGAGATAGAGAGTAGGACAGAAAATATATTTGTGTAATGTGGGGGTGAGAGGTAATAAAAGGCAGAGGAAAAGAGGCAGGTGAGATAAAATAACCATGTATAGTGTGTATGATAGTACACCACACCACAACCCAACACACCATACCATACCACACCACACCACAACCCAAAACACCATACCACACCACACCACACCACACCACAACCCAACACACCACACCCTACCACACCACAACCCAAAACACCATACCACACCACACCACACCCTACCACACCATACCACACCCTACCACACCCTACCACACCATACCACACCACACCATACCACACCACACCCTACCACACCACAACCCAACACACCATACCACACCACACCACACCACACCATACCATACCACACCACACCCTACCATACCACACCACATCCTACCACACCATACCACACCATACCATACCATACCACACCAAGGCACAACCCAACACACCATACCACACCACACCACTCCCTACCACACCATACCATACCATACCATACCCTACCACACCATACCACACAATACCATACCATGCCATACCACACCCTACCACCCCATACCATACCACACCATACCATACTACACCACACCATAACATAACATACCACACCATACCATACCACACCATACCATACCACACCATACCACACCATACCATACCACACCATACCACACCATACCCTAACATACCACACCATACCCTAACATACCACAACATACCATAACATACCACACCATACCATACCACACCATACCATACCACACCATACTACACCACACCATACCATACCACACCATACCACACCATACCACACCACACCATACCCGAACATACCACACCATACCATAACATACCACACCATACCACACCATACCATACCATAATATAACACACCATACCACACCATACCATACAACACCACACCATACCACACCACACCATACCACACCATACTACACCACTCCATACCATACCAAACCATACCACACCATACTACACCACACCATACCACACCACACCATACCATACCATACCACACCACACCATACCACACCATACTACACCACTCCATACCACACCATACCACACCACACCATACCACACCATACCACACCATACCACACCATACCCGGACATACCACACCATACCATACCACACCATAACACACCATACCATACCACACCATACCATACCACACCATACTACACCACTCCATACCATACCACACCATACCACACCATACCATACCACACCACACCACACCACACTACACCATAACACACCATACTACACCATACTTACACCATACCATACCACACCATACTACACCACACCATACTACACCACACCATACAATACCACATCATACTAACCACAGCATACCATACCACACCATACCACACCACACCATACTACACCACACCATACCACACCATACTTACACCATACCTTACCATACCATACCACACCTTACCATACCACGCCATACCACATCACACCACACCATACCACACCATACAATACCACACCACACCACATCCCAACACACCATACCACACCATACCACACCACACCACAACCCAACACACCATACCATATCACACCATACCACACCATACTACACCATACTACACCACACCACACCATACTACACCATACTACACCATACTACACCACACCACACCATACTACACCACACCCCACCCCAACACACCATACCACACCATACTACACCATATTACACCACACCATACCACACCATACTACACCATACCACACCATACTACACCATACCACAACCCAACACACCATACCATACCACACCACACCATACCATACCACACCTCACCTCACCACACCACACCGTACCACACCATACCATACCACAACCCAACCCAACACACCATACCACACCACACCAGACCACACCATACCACACCTCACCACACCACACCGTACCACACCAGACCATACCACACCACAACCCAACACACCATACCATACCACACCACACAACACCAGACCACATCACACCATACCACACCACACCATACCCGAACATACCACACCATACCATAACATACCACACCATACCATACCATAACATAACACACCATACCACACCACACCATACCCGAACATACCACACCATACCATAACATACCACACCGTACCACACCATACCATACCATAATATAACACACCATACCACACCATACCATACAACACCACACCATACCACACCACACCACACCATACCATACCACACCACACCATACCAGACCATACTACACCACTCCATACCATACCACACCATACCACACCATACCACACCATACCATACAACACCACACCATACCACACCATACTACACCATACTACACCACACCACACCATACTACACCATACTACACCATACTACACCACACCACACCATACTACACCACACCCCAACCCAACACACCATACCACACCATACTACACCATATTACACCACACCATACCACACCATACTACACCATACCACACCATACTACACCATACCACAACCCAACACACCATACCATACCACACCACACCATACCATACCACACCTCACCTCACCACACCACACCGTACCACACCATACCATACCACAACCCAACCCAACACACCATACCACACCACACCAGACCACACCATACCACACCTCACCACACCGTACCACACCAGACCATACCACACCACAACCCAACACACCATACCATACCACACCACACAACACCAGACCACATCACACCATACCACCCCAACCATACCATAACATACCACACCATACCATACCATAACATAACACACCATACCACACCACACCATACCCGAACATACCACACCATACCATAACATACCACACCGTACCACACCATACCATACCATAATATAACACACCATACCACACCATACCATACAACACCACACCATACCACACCACACCACACCATACCATACCACACCACACCATACCAGACCATACTACACCACTCCATACCATACCACACCATACCACACCATACCACACCATACCATACAACACCACACCATACCACACCACACCATACCACACCATACTACACCACTCCATACCATACCAAACCATACCACATCATACTACACCACACCACACCACACCATACCACACCACACCATACCACACCATACTACACCACTCCATACCATACCACACCATACCACACCATACCACACCATACCACACCATACCATACCACACCATACCACACCACACCACACCATACCCGAACATACCACACCATAACACACCATACCACACCATACCATACAACACCACACCATACCACACCACACCACACCATACTACACCACACCATACCACACTACACCATACAATACCACATCATACTAACCACAGCATACCAAACCACACCATACCACACCATACCACACCATACCACACCACACCATACTATACCACACCATACTACACCATACTTACACCATACCTTACCATACCATACCATACCACACCATACCATACCATACCACGCCATACCACATACACACCACCACACCATACCACACCATACAATACACCCACACCACACCACACCATACAATACCACACCACACCATACCACACCATACTACATCACACCACACCACATCCCAACACACCATACCACACCATACCACACCACACCACACCATACTACACCACACCATACCACACCACACCATACCATACCACACCACACCATACCACACCATACTACACCACTCCATACCATACCACACCATACCACACCACACCATACCACACCATACCACACCATACCACACCATACCATACCACACCATACCACACCACACCATACCCGAACATACCACACCATACCATACCACACCATAACACACCATACCACACCATACCATACTACACCACACCACACCATACCACACCACACCATACCATACCACACCACACCATACCACACTACACCATACAATACCACATCATACTAACCACAGCATACCAAACCACACCATACCACACCATACCACACCATACCACACCACACCATACTATACCACACCATACTACACCATACTTACACCATACCTTACCATACCATACCATACCATACCATACCATACCACGCCATACCACATCACACCACACCATACCACACCATACAATACCACACCACACCATACCACACCACACCACACCATACAATACCACACCATACCACACCATACCATACCACACCACACCATACCACACCATACTACATCACACCACACCACATCCCAACACACCATACCACACCATACCACACCACACCACAACCCAACACACCATACCATATCACACCATACCACACCATACTACACCATACTACACCACACCACACCATACTACACCATACTACACCATACTACACCACACCATACTACACCACACCCACCCCAACAAACCATACCACACCATACTACACCATATTACACCACACCATACCACACCATACTACACCATACCACACCATACTACACCATACCATACCACAACCCAACCCAACACACCATACCATACCATACCACACCACACCACACCACACCATACGACACCTCACCTCACCACACCACACCGTACCACACCATACCACACCACAACCCAACCCAACACACCATACCACACCACACCACACCAGACCACACCATACCACACCTCACCACACCACACCGTACCACACCAGACCATACCACACCACAACCAAACACACCATACCATACCACACCACACCACACCATACCACATCACACCACACCATACCACACCACACCATACCCGAACATACCACACCATACCATAACATACCACACCATACCACACCATACCATACCATAACATAACACACCATACCACACCACACCACACCACACCATACTACACCAGACCATACCAAACCATACCACACCATACTACACCACACCATACCACACCACACCACACCATACCATACCACACCACACCATACCACACCATACTACACCACTCCATACCATACCATACCACACCATACCACACCATACCATACAACACCACACCATACCACACCACACCACACCATACCATACCACACCACACCATACCAGACCATACTACACCACTCCATACCATACCACACCATACCACACCATACCACACCATACCATACAACACCACACCATACCACACCATACTACACCATACTACACCACACCACACCATACTACACCATACTACACCATACTACACCACACCACACCATACTACACCACACCCCAACCCAACACACCATACCACACCATACTACACCATATTACACCACACCATACCACACCATACTACACCATACCACACCATACTACACCATACCACAACCCAACACACCATACCATACCACACCACACCATACCATACCACACCTCACCTCACCACACCACACCGTACCACACCATACCATACCACAACCCAACCCAACACACCATACCACACCACACCAGACCACACCATACCACACCTCACCACACCGTACCACACCAGACCATACCACACCACAACCCAACACACCATACCATACCACACCACACAACACCAGACCACATCACACCATACCACCCCAACCATACCATAACATACCACACCATACCATACCATAACATAACACACCATACCACACCACACCATACCCGAACATACCACACCATACCATAACATACCACACCGTACCACACCATACCATACCATAATATAACACACCATACCACACCATACCATACAACACCACACCATACCACACCACACCACACCATACCATACCACACCACACCATACCAGACCATACTACACCACTCCATACCATACCACACCATACCACACCATACCACACCATACCATACAACACCACACCATACCACACCACACCATACCACACCATACTACACCACTCCATACCATACCAAACCATACCACATCATACTACACCACACCACACCACACCATACCACACCACACCATACCACACCATACTACACCACTCCATACCATACCACACCATACCACACCATACCACACCATACCACACCATACCATACCACACCATACCACACCACACCACACCATACCCGAACATACCACACCATAACACACCATACCACACCATACCATACAACACCACACCATACCACACCACACCACACCATACTACACCACACCATACCACACTACACCATACAATACCACATCATACTAACCACAGCATACCAAACCACACCATACCACACCATACCACACCATACCACACCACACCATACTATACCACACCATACTACACCATACTTACACCATACCTTACCATACCATACCATACCACACCATACCATACCATACCACGCCATACCACATCACACCACACCATACCACACCATACAATACCACACCACACCATACCACACCACACCACACCATACAATACCACACCATACCACACCATACCATACCACACCACACCATACCACACCATACTACATCACACCACACCACATCCCAACACACCATACCACACCATACCACACCACACCACACCATACTACACCACACCATACCACACCACACCATACCATACCACACCACACCATACCACACCATACTACACCACTCCATACCATACCACACCATACCACACCACACCATACCACACCATACCACACCATACCACACCATACCATACCACACCATACCACACCACACCATACCCGAACATACCACACCATACCATACCACACCATAACACACCATACCACACCATACCATACTACACCACACCACACCATACCACACCACACCATACCATACCACACCACACCATACCACACTACACCATACAATACCACATCATACTAACCACAGCATACCAAACCACACCATACCACACCATACCACACCATACCACACCACACCATACTATACCACACCATACTACACCATACTTACACCATACCTTACCATACCATACCATACCATACCATACCATACCATACCACGCCATACCACATCACACCACACCATACCACACCATACAATACCACACCACACCATACCACACCACACCACACCATACAATACCACACCATACCACACCATACCATACCACACCACACCATACCACACCATACTACATCACACCACACCACATCCCAACACACCATACCACACCATACCACACCACACCACAACCCAACACACCATACCATATCACACCATACCACACCATACTACACCATACTACACCACACCACACCATACTACACCATACTACACCATACTACACCACACCATACTACACCACACCCCACCCCAACAAACCATACCACACCATACTACACCATATTACACCACACCATACCACACCATACTACACCATACCACACCATACTACACCATACCATACCACAACCCAACCCAACACACCATACCATACCATACCACACCACACCACACCACACCATACGACACCTCACCTCACCACACCACACCGTACCACACCATACCACACCACAACCCAACCCAACACACCATACCACACCACACCACACCAGACCACACCATACCACACCTCACCACACCACACCGTACCACACCAGACCATACCACACCACAACCAAACACACCATACCATACCACACCACACCACACCATACCACATCACACCACACCATACCACACCACACCATACCCGAACATACCACACCATACCATAACATACCACACCATACCACACCATACCATACCATAACATAACACACCATACCACACCACACCACACCACACCATACTACACCAGACCATACCAAACCATACCACACCATACTACACACACCATACCACACCACACCACACCATACCATACCACACCACACCATACCACACCATACTACACCACTCCATACCATACCATACCACACCATACCACACCATACCATACAACACCACACCATACCACACCACACCACACCATACTACACCAGACCATACCAAACCATACCACACCATACTGCACCACACCATACCACACCACACCATACCACACCACACCATACCACACCATACTACACCACTCCATACCATACCACACCATACCACACCACACCATACCATACCACACCATACCACACCATACCATACCAAACCATACCATACCACACCATACCACACCACACCACACCATACCCGAACATACCACACCATACCATACCACACCATAACACACCATACCACACCATACCATACAACACCGCACCATACCACACCACACCACACCATACTACACCAGACCATACCAAACCATACCACACCATACTACACCACACCATACCACACCATACCATACCATACCATACCACACCACACCATACTACACCACACCACACTACACCACACCATACAATACCACATCATACTAACCACAGCATACCAAACCAGACCATACCACACCATACCACACCAGACCATACCAAACCATACCACACCATACTACACCAAACCATAACACACCATACTACACCACTCCATACCATACCAAACCATACCACACCATACTACACCACACCATACCACACCACACCACACCATACCATGCCATACCACACCATACCACACCATACTACACCACTCCATACCATACCACACCATACCACACCACACCACACCATACCACACCATACCACACCATACCACACCACACCACACCATACCCGAACATACCACACCATACCATACCACACCATAACACACCATACCACACCATACCATACAACACCGCACCATACCACACCACACCACACCACACCATACTACACCAGACCATACCAAACCATACCACACCATACTACACCAAACCATACCACACCATACTACACCACACCACACAATACCACACCATACTACACCACTCCATACCATACCAAACCATACCACACCATACTACACCACACCATACCACACCACACCACACCATACCATACCACACCATACCACACCATACTACACCACTCCATACCATACTACACCACTCCATACCATACCACACCATACCACACCACACCATACCATACCACACCATACCAGACCACACCACACCATACCCGAACATACCACACCATACCATACCACACCATAACACACCATACCATACAACACCGCACCATACCACACCACACCACACCATACTACACCAGACCATACCAAACCACACCACACCATACAATACCACACCACACCATACCACACCACACCACACCACACCATACCACACCATACTACATAACACCACACCACATCCCAACACACCATACCACACCATACCACACCACACCACAACCCAACACACCATACCTTATCACACCATACCACACCATACTACACCATACTACACCACACCACACCATACTACACCATACCACACCATACTACACCACACCACACCATACTACACCACAACCCAACCCAACACACCATACCATACCATACCACACCACACCACACCATACCATACCACACCTCACCTCACCACACCACACCGTACCACACCACACCACACCACAACCCAACCCAACACACCATACCACACCACACCAGACCACACCATACCACACCTCACCACACCACACCGTACCACACCAGACCATACCACACCACAACACACCATACCATACCACACCACACCACACCATACCACACCACACCATACCATACCACATCACACCACACCATACCACACACACACCCTCCTCCCCTCCTTACCCCCTCCTCCCTTCTTCCCCTCCTTCCCCCTAATCCCCCTCCTCCCCTCCTTCCCTTCTTCCCCCTCCTCCCTCCTCCTCCCCACTCTTCCTCTCCTTCCCCTAATCCCCACACCATACCACACCACACCACAACCCAACCCAACACACCATACCACACCACACCACACCACACCACACCAGACCACACCATACCACACCTCACCACACCACACCGTACCACACCAGACCATACCACACCACAACCCAACACACCATACCATACCACACCACACCACACCACACCATACCATACCACATCACACCACACCATACCACACACACACCCTCCTCCCTCCTTACCCCCTCCTCCCCTCCTTCCTCCTTCCCCTTCTTCCCCCTTCTTCCTCCTCCTCCCCACTCTTCCCCTCCTCCCCTCCTTCCCCCTCCTTCCCCCTTCTTCCCCCTCCTCCCCACTCCTTCCCTCCTTCCCCCTAATCCCCCTCCTCCTCCCCTCCTTCCCCTTCCTCCCCCTTCTCCCCCCTCCTCCTCCCCACTCCTTCCCTCCTTCCCCCTCTTCCTCCCCCTTCTTCCCCCTCCCCTCCTCCTCCCCTCCTTCCCCCTCTTCACCCCCTCTTCCCCTTCCTTCCCCTTCTTCCCCTCTTCCTTCCCCTTCTTCCCCCCCTCCTTCCCCTTCCTCCCCCTCCTTCCCCTTCCTCCCCCTTCTTCCTCCTCCTCCCCTCCTCCTTCCCCTTCCTCCCCCTTCTTCTCCTCCCCCTTCCTCCCCCTCCCCCTCCTCTTCCCCACTCCTTCCCTCCTTACCCTTCTTCCCCCTCCTCCCTCCACCTTTCCCTTCCTCCCCCTTCTTCCCCCCTCCCTCCTCCTCCCCACTCCTTCCGTCCTTCCCCTCTTCCTCCCCTCCTTTCCCTTCCTCCCCCTTCTTCCCCCCCTCCCCACTCCTTCCCTCCTTCCCCTTCCTTCCCCTTCTTCCCCCTCCTTCCCCTTCCTCCCCCTCCTTCCCCTTCCTCGCCCCTCTTCCCCCCTTCCCCTTCCTCCCCCCTTCCCCTTCCTCCCCCTCCTTCCCCTTCCTCCACCTTCTCCCCCCTCTTCCCCCCTTCCTCCCCCCTCCTTCCCCTTCCTCCCCCCTCTTCCCCCTCCTCCCCACTCCTTCCCCTTCTTCCCCCTCCTTCCCCTTCCTCCCCTTCCTCCCCACTCCTTCCCTTCTTCCCCCTCCTCCCCACTCCTTCCCCTTCTTCCCCCTCCTCCCCCCCCCCTCCCTACTCCTTCCCTCCTCCCCACTCCTTCCCTCCTCCCCCACTCCTTCCCTCCTCCCCTCCTCCTCCCCTCCTCCCCTCCTCCCCCCTCCTTCCCTCCTCCTCCCCCCACTCCTTCCTTCCCCTTCTTCCCCCTCGTCCCCTCTTCCTCCCCCCCTCCTCCCACCTCTTCCCCCAGACTATATTTTCGCTTGGAGTTTTATGTAACATTAAACCCTGAAAAGGAGCAGCCATATTTCTACTGGACTGCAAGGTGACTGTCTGCTACGTTGTGTGGGTGTCTAGGTGTACGTGTGTAGGTGTGTGTAGGTGTGTGTGTCTACATGTGTGTGTGTGTGTGTGTGGGTGGGTGTGTGCATGCGTGTGCGTGTGCGTGCGTGTGTGTGTGAACACTCTAAGGAGCAATTACCAGCGGTGGTCTGCTGCAGAGTACTTAGTGAGTTAGAAATGGAGAGGTGGATCTGAACACAGGACTATCTGATGTTGAGAGAGAGATGGAGCGAGACTGAGGGAGGGCAAGAGAGAGAGGGAACGAGAGAGAGAGAAAGAGAGAGAGAGAAATAGAGAGGGAGAGAAAGAGGGAGAGAGAGAGGGAAAGAGAGAGAGAGACAGACTGGTATAGAGACAGAGAGAGAAAGGCTTTTATGGTGCTCCTATTGTTAGCAATATGTTCCATATATGTCCTTTAGGCAGCTGTGGTGTATAAATGACCACACTGGTTCAATGTACAGTACCACTGGCCCAGTGGCTGTGTTGGCCTGAGGACACATCACCCACATTGTCATCTACTGTAGAACTGATTTATGTCTGGTCATATGTAGACGGTTAGGGGAATAGGTACCTACTGGTTGCACGCACACACACACACACACACACACACACACACACACACACACACACACACACACACACACACACACACGTATCATCCCTCCTGGCAAGGTGAAACTAGGCTGCTGATGTTGAATCATTTGTAAGGAGAGAGAGATGGATAGAGGGAGAGATAGGGGAGAGAGAGAGAGAGAGAGAGAGAGGGATAGACGTAGAGTGTGTGTGTTTACAGAGGGAGGACAGGGTCAGCCTGTTCGGAGTGTGACTACAGTAGAACTATTACCAGCCATCAGCACCCAATTAATCACACCAGCCCCCCACGGGGTGGGGTCAACTAATGTCTGTGACTGTCCTACACAGTGATGTAGGACACGCATGTTACTATTTCCCTCTCACACTATAACTGTGCCAGCTGATGGGCATGCCATGTGTTTGGAGTTGACTCTCTCTACCTCACCCCGCCTCACCCCCCTCTCTCTGTCTTTACCTCACCCCCCCTCTCTCTGTCTCTACCTCATCTCCCTCTCTCTCTGTCTCTACCTCACCCCCTCTCTCTCTGTCTCTACCTCACCCCCTCTCTCTGTCTTTACCTCACCCCCTCTCTCTCTGTCTCTACCTCATCTCCCTCTCTCTCTGTCTCTACCTCACCCCCTCTCTCTGTCTTTACCTCACCCCCTCTCTCTCTGTCTCTACCTCATCTCCCTCTCTCTCTGTCTCTACCTCACCCCCTCTCTCTGTCTGTCTTTACCTCACCCCCTCTCTCTCTGTCTCTACCTCATCTCCCTCTCTCTCTGTCTCTACCTCACCCCCCTCTCTCTGTCTCTACCTCACCCCCCTCTCTCTGTCTCTACCTCACCCCCTCTCTCTCTGTCTCTACCTCACCCCCCTCTCTCTGTCTCTACCTCACCCCCCTCTCTCTGTCTCTACCTCACCCCCCTCTCTCTGTCTCTACCTCACCCCCCTCTCTCTCTCTACCTCATCCCCCTCTCTCTCTGTCTCTACCTCATCCCCCTCTCTCTCTGTCTCTACCTCACCCCCTCTCTCTGTCTCTACCTCACCCCCTCTCTCTCTCTCTCTACCTCATCCCCCTCTCTCTGTCTCTACCTCACCCCCCTCTCTCTGTCTTTACCTCACCCCCCTCTCTCTCTCTCTCTCTACCTCAACCCCCTCTCTCTCTCTCTGTCTCTACCTCACCCCCTCTCTCTCTGTCTTTTGGTCTCTATCTATGTCAGCCCCCCCCACACCCCTCTGCATTCGTCTTCAATCCTCCCTCCTCCTCCTCCTCCTCAGTAATGGGGTCAGATGTAATGCTGCTGTGTGCCAGGGTAGCCTGGAACATCCTGGTGTACTGGAGCCCGGCTGGCATAGCTGCCTGTGCCCATCAGTCTGACAATGTCTCACACACATCCCCTGGCGTGTGTGTGTGTCTCTGAACGTGTATATACTGTGAGTGAGAGAGAGAGAGAGAGAGAGAGAGAGAGAGAGAGAGAGAGAGAGAGAGAGAGAGAGAGAGAGAGAGAGAGAGAGAGAGAGAGAGAGAGAGAGAGAGAGAGAGAGAGAGAGAGAGAGAGAGAGAGAGAGAGAGAGAGAGAGAGAGAGATGAATAGTATCAGTGAATGTAAATACCCTTTCTAACCATGTCAGCACTTGAAACATCGTACACTAATGAGAGAGAGAGGCTTAGTGAGCACAGCCTTGCCATTGAGAAGGGTAGGCACAGGAAAACCTGGCTCCCTGTAGAGGAAAGGCTGTGCAACCACTTCACAACAGCAGAACCTGAGACAGAGCTGCATTTCCTGACAAAATGTCAAAAATATAAAACAATTAGAGAGTGTCATTTCCCCAAATTTAAAACCCTTATTCAAGGATTGAAAGACCTCTCTGATGAGGACAGGCTACCCGTCCTGTTGGGGGAGGAAGCAGAGGGCTGTGGCTTGGCAGCACACTACATTGCTGCCTGCTATAAAATACAGTTGAAGTCGGAAGTTTACATACACTTAGGTTGGAGTCATTAAAACTTGTTTTTCAACCACTCCACAAATGTCTTGTTAACAAACTACAGTTAAAAAATGTAGACCTCCACAAGTCTGGTTCATCCTTGGGAGCAATTTCCAAACACCTGAATGTACCAGGTTCATCTGTACAAACAATAGTACACAAGTATAAACACCATGAGCTGCATAACTGCTGTGGACATCTCCTGCAGGGTAACGTCAGAGTCCAAAGCAGCTCTCTGCTCAGGGCCCAATTGAGGAAGTCCATGTAACAGCTGTTCAGTACACAGAGAATCACAATCCTCCGCCTTATAGAGGGCAGAGTAGAAATCCACGGCATGTTGGCGCATTTCACTGTCATCCGTGGTCACCTTCCCATCAGGGAGACGAAGGCAGACCATCTGTTTACGTTGCAATGTCCACTGTCCTAGGTTTTTTTTTTAAAGAGCTAGGAGCATCCATATCCTCGAGGGAAGCGAAACGAGACCTAATCAAGGCACCCTTCACTCTTTCATGTAGAAACGACCTCAGTTCATGTCTCTTGTCCTGTAAGTTCATGACTAGTCCGGGGTCATTCTGAGTGAGCAACTTCAATTCAATAGATTTGATGTCCTGTTCAAGGGCCCAAGTAGTCTCTTTAACTTCAATTTGGGACAGAGCAGTATACTGTTGACAAAACCATCGTATGTGGGCCTTCCCAACCTCCCACCATTGTCTCAAGGACTCAAAACTCCCTTTTTATAACCCTCCATGTTTCCCAAAACAATAAAAACCTTTCACCAAACATGACATCATGTAACAACTTAACATTAAAATACCAGTAAAGTGACGACCTTCATGGACAAGTGAATATCAACAGACACATTATGATGATCAGAAAAACCCACAGGAGTAATATCACACCTTCCAACCCTACTACAGTAGTGCTCAGATACACACAACCTGTCTAACCTTCCAAACCTACTACAGTAGTGATCAGATACACACAACCTGTCTAACCTTCCAACCCTACTACAGTAGTGATCAGATACACACAACCTGTCTAACCTTCCAACCCTACTACTGTAGTGCTCAGATACACACAACCTGTCTAACCTTCCAACCCTACTACAGTAGTGATCAGATACAACCTGTCTAACCTTCCAACCCTACTACTGTAGTGCTCAGATACATACAACCTGTCTAACCTTCCATCCCTACTACAGTAGTCATCAGATACATACAACCTGTCTAACCTTCCAACCCTACTACTGTAGTGCTCAGATACATACAACCTGTCTAACCTTCCAACCCTACCACAGTAGTGATCAGATACATACAACCTGTCTAACCTTCCAAACCTACTACAGTAGTGATCAGATACATACAACCTGTCTAACCTTCCAACCCTACTACAGTAGTGATCAGATACATACAACCTGTCTAACCTTCCATCCCTACCACAGTAGTGATCAGATACATACAACCTGTCTAACCTTCCAACCCTACTACTGTAGTGCTCAGATACACACAACCTGTCTAACCTTCCAACCCTACTACTGTAGTGCTCAGATACATACAACCTGTCTAACCTTCCAACCCTACTACAGTAGTGATCAGATACATACCACCTGTCTAACCTTCCAACCCTACTACAGTAGTGATCAGATACACACAACCTGTCTAACCTTCCAACCCTACTACAGTAGTGATCAGATACATACAACCTGTCTAACCTTCCAACCCTACTACAGTAGTGATCAGATACATACAACCTGTCTAACCTTGCTGCA
Source organism: Oncorhynchus nerka (assembly GCF_034236695.1). NCBI lineage: Eukaryota > Metazoa > Chordata > Actinopteri > Salmoniformes > Salmonidae > Oncorhynchus > Oncorhynchus nerka. The sequence goes on from NC_088397.1 coordinate 11,832,504, forward strand.
CTGAGATGACCTTCATTAACTTTTAGCAATGTGTACTGCCTAACTGTTGCATTCCTTACTCTCCACACATCAGAAAGCCACAGACCAGACAGCCAAGTGGCTGACCGCAGGTGAGGTTCTTCAGCGGTGCGATCAGCAGTAAAATCCACTGTACAGTTCCAGTCCCCCCTAAAACCATACACCCCTCTTGGTAACACTGTCTTAAGGTTTCCTTTATTTGATCAAATACAGATATACCCTCTGTACCCTCATTAGGAGCATAAACATAAAACAAACATAACATCCACCTTGTCCCTTGACCATCTCTGTAGTAGATACCACAGTCACCCCTGACATGCTGACCAGACTGGACATGCTGACCAGACTGGACATGCTGACCAGACTGGACATGCTGACTAGACTGGACATGCTGACTAGACTGGACATACTGACTAGACTGGACATGCTGACATGCTGACTAGACTGGACATGCTGACTAGACTGGACATGCTGACTAGACTGGACATGCTGACATGCTGACTAGACTGGACATGCTGACATGCTGACTAGACTGGACATGCTGACTAGACTGGACATGCTGACCAGACTGGACATGTTGTATGCGCGAGCGTCGCAAAATACAACACAATCTCTGTTATTCAGTTATTGCCCCACACTGCTCGCGCGCGTCAACGAGCTTCTGCTACGCCAAGGGATAAAATAGAAGTTGTTCCTATTTCTGACGCAGATCGTGCTGCTAGTTCTGCCTCTCCCATCTCCTCATTGGTTTATAGAAGCAGGTACCCACGTGCCATTTCCTTATTGGTTATACCCACGTGGATGATTGAAAGACTAAATGTTTTGCCGGTTGTCGTGGAAACCGGCAATATAAATTCAAAGATGAAAAAGCCTGGGAGGAGAGATGACTAGAAACGATTCGGTTGGCCGTTTTATGTGTGGATTAATTTGTCAGAGTAGAGGACCTTGCGCAGTTCAGGTAAAACAACAACTCAATGTTTATATCCCAGGACAAATTAGCTAGCAACAGCAAACTAGCTAAATAGGAGAAATTAGCTAGCAACAGCAAACTAGCTAAATAGGAGAAATTAGCTAGCAACAGCAAACTAGCTAAATAGGACAAATTAGCTAGCAAGTGCAAGCTAACTAAATAGGACAAATTAGCTAGCAAGTGCAAGCTAACTAGCTAAATTGCCATACATGTTTAATGCTTTTCGACCTGTCCCCAAATTAATGTCATTGGTTCAGAGTTTGTTTAGATATTGTAACCTGTGTGTTGTGATCACGTTTGGTGTAGGGGGACAAAATACATGTATGCACGATGGCACACGAGCGCAGCCGGTTTGGGTTCCGTGTCAGCCTGAGGAAAACAAGATTGGCACCCCAGCACTGAAATTAGTACCATGACTGAGCATATGCTGCCCCTCCCACCACATACCCCAGTCAACCTCATTAGCCTCAACACTATGTGTCTCCTGTAGAAAAACTACATTAAGCCTTTTCTGTTGTATTACTTCTAATACCCAAGCCCTCTTATTCCTGTCCCTTCCCCCATTAATATTGAGAGAACCCACCCGTAGTACCTCCATATAGAAAAGAGAAAGGAAAAGCAGAAGAAACCACAGAGGAACCAGACAAAGAGAAAGAAACACCCTATGAGTCATGATCATGATCATTGTTTTATTTTTCTCTGAACCTGACCACGTTTCCCACTACGTTTTGCTGCAGTGAAAACAGTAACACATTTCCTCAAGTGACAACACCTCTTCACAACCCCATCGTCTTCTGTAACATCACAGCTGGTCTAACCCCATCGTCTTCTGTAACATCACAGCTGGTCTAACCCCATCGTCTTCTGTAACATCACAGCTGGTCTAACCCCATCGTCTTCTGTAACATCACAGCTGGTCTAACCCCATCGTCTTCTGTAACATTACAGCTGGTCTAACCCCATCGTCTTCTGTAACATCACAGCTGGTCTAACCCCATCGTCTTCTGTAACATCACAGCTGGTCTAACCCCATCGTCTTCTGTAACATTACAGCTGGTCTAACCCCATCGTCTTCTGTAACATCACAGCTGGTCTAACCCCATCGTCTTCTGTAACATCACAGCTGGTCTAACCCCATCGTCTTCTGTAACATCACAGCTGGTCTAACCCCATCGTCTTCTGTAACATCACAGCTGGTCTAACCCCATCGTCTTCTGTAACATCACAGCTGGTCTAACCCCATCGTCTTCTGTAACATTACAGCTGGTCTAACCCCATCGTCTTCTGTAACATCACAGCTGGTCTAACCCCATCGTCTTCTGTAACATCACAGCTGGTCTAACCCCACCGTCTTCTGTAACATCACAGCTGGTCTAACCCCATCGTCTTCTGTAACATCACAGCTGGTCTAACCCCATCGTCTTCTGTAACATCACAGCTGGTCTAACCCCACCGTCTTCTGTAACATCACAGCTGGTCTAACCCCATCGTCTTCTGTAACATCACAGCTGGTCTAACCCCATCGTCTTCTGTAACATCACAGCTGGTCTAACCCCATCGTCTTCTGTAACATCACAGCTGGTCTAACCCCATCGTCTTCTGTTACATTACAGCTGGTCTAACCCCATCGTCTTCTGTAACATCACAGCTGGTCTAACCCCATCGTCTTCTGTAACATTACAGCTGGTCTAACCCCATCGTCTTCTGTAACATTACAGCTGGTCTAACCCCATCGTCTTCTGTAACATCACAGCTGACCTCACAAACCTATCAACATAAATAAAATCTGCCAATTTGACAGATTTCCCAAAAGTCTGATCCAGGAACGCATTTACCTCCTCTAGATTGTAAATTGAGTCGTCACCAGCTGCTATCTTATCAATAGAGATATCCTTCTCCTGATCATCCTGAACTGAGGCCACAGACCCCTGACTCCCTTCTACCACATCCCTCTCTACACTCCCCACTTACACCCCATCACTCGTACCAGGTATCTCCCCCACTACCTGGGAGATTAGCTCCACATGAACCCCCTCCTGTACCCCATTACTCGTAGTGGGCATCTCCTCCACTACCTGGGAGACTAGCTCCACATGAACCCCCCCTGTACCACAGCACTCGTTCTGGGCAACTCTTCACCAGTCTGAGGACATGACTCTTCAGATCTGTCCTTACCTTCTACAATAATATTTTTCTGCTGCATAGCATTCCCCTCTGGTACAAGTTGCAACTCCGTGCCCTCAACATGGGCAACTTGTTCCTCAACAACAGGTGTTTTTGGCTGCTCTACCACTGTTGGCCCACCTCTCCCTACAACAGTGGGCCCAGGCGTTACGAGGTCCACCTGCGCCCCTCCCTCTGCCTTCTCCCTTTTCAGGCAAGCATGTCGCTTATCCCCACACTCAAAACACTGTTGACTACCCGTACTGGCATAAGCCATATACAGTCTGTTGTCATACTTGACTTTAACCTGTTAGTACTCTAGGGGCAGTATTTCATTTTTGGATAAAAAGACGTGCCCGTTTTAAGCGCAATATTTTGTCACGAAAAGATGCTCGAATATGCTTGGAATTGATAGTTTTGGAAAGAAGAGACTCTTACGTTTCCAGAACTGCAAAGATTTTCACTGTGAGTCCCTTAGAACAAATGCTTCGGGCAAAACCAAGATGTATGACCGACCAGGAAATGAACAGGATTTTTGAGGCTACGTTTTCCATGATCACCTTATATGGCTGTGAATGCGACAGGAATGAACGGACACTTTATCTTGTTTCCCCAAGGTCTGTGCAGCATTGTGACGTATTTGTAGGCATATCATTGGAAGATTGACCATAAGAGACTACAATTGCCAAGTGTCCTGCTTGGTGTCTGCGTGGCATTTGGTGCGCAAAAGTCAGCTCCCAGTATTTTTCCATTCGAATCAGACAACAAAGCAGGCTTCAAGGACGGTGCTTTCAATGGAGAGATATATGCCAAACCACCTTCAGGATTGATTCAAACAACGTTTTCCATGTTTCAGTCGATATTATGGAGTTAATTCGGAAAAAAGTTCGACGTGTAGGTGACTGAATTTTCGGTTAGTTTCGGTAGCCAAATGCATAGTAACAAAAGGGAACGATGTGTCCTACACAAGAATCTTTCAGGAAAAACTGGACATCTGCTATGTAACTGAGAGTCTCCTCATTGAAACATCTGAAGTTCTTCAAAGGTAAATTATTTTATTTGATTCCTTGGCTGGTTTTTGTGAATATGTTGCGTGCTAAATGCTAACGCTAAATGCTAAGCTAGCTATCACCACTCTTACACAAATTATTGATTTTCTCTGGTTCTAAAGCATATTTTGAAAATCTGAGACGACAGGATTGTTAAGAAAAGGATAAGCTTGAGAGCAGGCATATTTATTTCATTTCATTTGCGATTTTTAGAAATCGCTAACGTTGCGTTATGGTAATGAGCTTGAGGCTGTAGTAACGATACCGCATGCGGGATGGGGCGGACTATGAGGTTAAACGATAACTCTAAAGTCTGCTCCGGTGAGTCCAAAAACATAAACACCTGTCGCCGAAACGACATAACGCAGTGTGTTTGCAACCCAACGGGACAATCTTAATTGAACTTGCAAACTTCCCAAACCTCAATAGCCCGTGCTCCAATAGCTCATTGGGAATATATGGCGGTACATTTGAAATCGTTACCCTTGTTGACAGAGAAAAAAAGTGGCGTAACTTGAATAAACATTCCATTAAGAAGTAGACCATGCTCAACCATACGATCAACAAGACGCTCTTCTTTAAGAAGTACACCATGCTCAACCATACGATCAACAAGACGCTGTTCTTTAAGAAGTACACCATGCTCAACCATACGATCTACAAGACACTCTTCTTTAAGAAGTACACCATGCTCAACCATCCGATCAACAAGACACTCTTCTTTAAGAAGTACACCATGCTCAACCATACGATCAACAAGACGCTCTTCTTTAAGAAGTACACCATGCTCAACCATACGATCAACAAGACGCTCTTCTTTAAGAAGTACACCATGCTCAACCATACGATCAACCAGACACTCTTCTTTAAGAAGTACACCATGCTCAACCATCCGATCAACCAGACACTCTTCTTTAAGAAGTACACCATGCTCAACCATCCGATCAACCAGACACTCTTCTTTAAGAAGTACACCATGCTCAACCATCCGATCAACCAGACACTCTTCTTTAAGAAGTACACCATGCTCAACCATCCGATCTACAAGACACTCTTCTTTAAGAAGTACACCATGCTCAACCATCCGATCAACCAGACACTCTTCTTTAAGAAGTACACCATGCTCAACCATCCGATCTACAAGACACTCTTCTTTAAGAAGTACACCATGCTCAACCATCCGATCAACCAGACACTCTTCTTTAAGAAGTACACCATGCTCAACCATCCGATCAACCAGACACTCAACCATTCACTCTTTTTAAGAAGTACACCATGCTCAACCATCCGATCAACCAGACACTCTTCTTTAAGAAGTACACCATGCTCAACCATCCGATCAACAAGACACTCTTCTTTAAGAAGTACACCATGCTCAACCATCCGATCAAAGACACTCTTCTTTAAGAAGACACTCTTCTTTAAGAAGTACTTTAAGAAGTACACCATGCTCAACCATCCGATCAACCAGACACTCTTCTTTAAGAAGTACACCATGCTCAACCATCCGATCAACCAGACACTCTTCTTTAAGAAGTACACCATGCTCAACCATCCGATCAACCAGACACTCTTCTTTAAGAAGTACACCATGCTCAACCATCCGATCAACCAGACACTCTTCTTTAAGAAGTACACCATGCTCAACCATCCGATCTACAAGACACTCTTCTTTATTAAGAAGTACACCATGCTCAACCATCCAATCAACCAGACACTCTTCTTTAAGAAGTACACCATGCTCAACCATCCGATCAACCAGACACTCTTCTTTAAGAAGTACACCATGCTCAACCATCCCATCAACCAGACACTCTTCTTTAAGAAGTACACCATGCTCAACCATCCCATCAACACCAGACATCCTCTTCTTTTAAGAAGTACACCATGCTCAACCATCCGATCAAACCAGACACTCTTCTTTAAGAAGTACACCATGCTCAACCATCCGATCTACAAGACACTCTTCTTTAAGAAGTACACTCAACCATGCTCAACCATCCTTTAAGATCAACCATCCGACACTCTTCTTTAAGAAGTACACCATGCTCAACCATCCGATCAACCAGACACTCTTCTTTAAGAAGTACACCATGCTCAACCATACGATCAACAAGACACTCTTCTTTAAGAAGTACACCATGCTCAACTATCCAATCAACCAGACACTCTTCTTTAAGAAGTACGCCATGCTCAACCATACGATCTACAAGACTCTCTTCTTTAAGAAGTACACCATGCTCAACCATACGATCAACAAGACGCTCTTCTTTAAGAAGTACACCATGCTCAACCATACAATCAACCAGACACTCTTCTTTAAGAAGTACACCATGCTCAACCATACGATCAACCAGACACTCTTCTTTAAGAAGTACACCATGCTCAACCATACGATCAACAAGACACTCTTCTTTAAGAAGTACACCATGCTCAACCATCGATCAACCAGACACTCTTCTTTAAGAAGTACACCATGCTCAACCACTCTTCTTTAAGAAGTACACCATGCTCAACCATCCGATCACCAGACACTCTTCTTTAAAGAAGTACACCATGCTCAACCATCCGATCAACCAGACACTCTTCTTTAAGAAGTACACCATGCTCAACCATCCGATCAACCAGACACTCTTCTTTAAGAAGTACACCATGCTCAACCATCCGATCAACCAGACACTCTTCTTTAAGAAGTACACCATGCTCAACCATCCGATCAACCAGACACTCTTCTTTAAGTACACCATGCTCAACCATCCGATCAACAAGACACTCTTCTTTAAGAAGTACACCATGCAACCATCCGATCAACAAGACACTCTTCTTTAAGAAGTACACCATGCTCAACCATCCGATCAACCAGACACTCTTCTTTAAGAAGTACACCATGCTCAACCATCCGATCAACCAGACACTCTTCTTTAAGAAGTACACCATGCTCAACCATCCGATCAACCAGACACTCTTCTTTAAGAAGTACACCATGCTCAACTATCCAATCAACCAGACACTCTTCTTTAAGAAAAACCACCACCGCTTTATTCATCTGTGACGAATAAGCAACATTCTCATAACCAAACTCCTCCACAGTGACAGTAGCCTCAGTAACACACCTAAAGCCGTGCCGAAGTGACAGGGACGGCGTCCCCATGTGGCTCGCCATCCCCGCCAAAGCCAACACTATAGTTCATTCTACCACAACAAGTAAATAAAAATAATGATAACCTTAATCATGCGTAGGAAGAAAGATACAGGAAACATGAAAGAAAAAGCAGGATATCTAACTCTACACAGTGTCTGACAGACCAATCAACTCTACACAGTGTCTGACAGACCAATCAACTCTACACAGTGTCTGACAGACCAATCAACTCTACACAGTGTCTGACAGACCAATCAACTCTACACAGTGTCTGACAGACCAATCAACTCTACACAGTGTCTGACAGACCAATCAACTCTACACAGTGTCTGACAGACCAATCAACTCTACACAGTGTCTGACAGACCAATCAACTCTACACAGTGTCTGACAGACCAATCAACTCTACACAGTGTCTGACAGACCAATCAACTCTACACAGTGTCTGACAGACCAATCAACTCTACACAGTGTCTGACAGACCAATCAACTCTACACAGTGTCTGACAGACCAATCAACTCTACACAGTGTCTGACAGACCAATCAACTCTACACAGTGTCTGACAGACCAATCAACTCTACACAGTGTCTGACAGACCAATCAACTCTACACAGTGTCTGACAGACCAATCAACTCTACACAGTGTCTGACAGACCAATCAACTCTACACAGTGTCTGACAGACCAATCAACTCTACACAGTGTCTGACAGACCAATCAACTCTACACAGTGTCTGACAGACCAATCAACTCTACACAGTGTCTGACAGACCAATCAACTCTACAGTGTCTGACAGACCAATCAACTCTACACAGTGTCTGACAGACCAATCAACTCTACACAGTGTCTGACAGACCAATCAACTCTACACAGTGTCTGACAGACCAATCAACTCTACACAGTGTCTGACAGACCAATCAACTCTACACAGTGTCTGACAGACCAATCAACTCTACACAGTGTCTGACAGACCAATCAACTCTACACAGTGTCTGACAGACCAATCAACTCTACACAGTGTCTGACAGAACAAACAACTCTACACAGTGTCTGACAGACCAATCAACTCTACACAGTGTCTGAGAGAGAGAGAGAGAGAGAGAGAGAGAGAGAGAGAGAGAGAGAGAGAGAGAGAGAGAGAGAGAGAGAGAGAGAGAGAGAGAGACAGAGAGAGAGAGAGAGAGAGAGAGAGAGAGAGAGAGAGACAGACAGACAGACAGACAGACAGAGACCAGACAGACAGACAGACAGACAGACAGACAGACAGACAGACAGACAGACTGACAGACAGACAGACAGACAGACAGACAGACAGACAGACAGACAGACAGACAGACAGACAGACAGACAGACAGACAGACAGACAGACAGACAGACAGACAGACAGACAGACAGACAGACAGACAGACAGACAGACAGACAGACAGACAGACAGACAGACAGACAGACAGACAGACAGACAGACAGACAGACAGACAGACAGACAGACAGACAGACAGACAGACAGACAGACAGAGACAGTGAGTTAGAGAGACAGACAGACAGAGAGACAGTGAGACAGTGAGGTAGAGAGACAGACAGACAGAGAGACAGTGAGACAGTGAGTTAGAGAGACAGACAGACAGAGAGACAGAGAGACAGTGAGTTAGACAGACAGAGAGACAGTGAGACAGTGAGGTAGAGAGACAGCTGCAGGTCCTCCAGGGTATTCAGAGAGACAGTGAGTTAGAGAGACAGCTGCAGGTCCTCCAGGGTATTCAGAGAGACAGACAGGTCCTCCAGGGTATTCACAGGAGTGGAACAGGAAGTGTTTCTTATGTCTTTTCTCTCCAACACCATCTGCTTCTCTATTTGTCTCATTTACTTAATGAGAACAACACCACCACCCTACCGGCCGCCGGGGGGTGTTGGAGGGACTGGGGGGTGTATCCCAAGGCTGACCATGTTCAGACAGGATGAAAGGCCCAGGTGATTCTTACTCCCCCACAAACAAACACAACAGATCAAGGCACTGACCTATATTAAAGCAGACACAAATGAATATGTAAAAAAAAGAACATATAGAAGACGGTGTTTTTAAGGCGAACACTGGTTTTAAAGAGTTAAGACTAAGATTTACCACTGAAAAATGATTGTGCACTTTGATTTAAACCCCAAACCTGTGAGTTTAGTCGCCGAATTCAGCAACTTTGTCTGGATGAATATTCCTTTTCATTCCAGTAACAATGGTTATATTGTGGTTGTGATGGGTACTGGTTGTAATGAATGGACATCTACATGAGAAGGTGCATATCCACCTGTTAGTATAACCAGCCTACAGTAATATTGACCTTCCTACTTTTGACTGTGGAACTCTAGGTAGACCAAGTGTACTTCTCAGTAAGGATAATGACTCACAACTCATAACCACTTTTCCCTCTCTGCTCAATCTGAATGATACAGGTGACATCCTTCTGGCCAGCTCAGGTTGGACATACAGTAGGCTACAGTAGAACAAATCACAGGCAACCGGCTAGAACAACTACTCTTCTTAATAATGATAGGGAGTCAAAGGTAAAGCAAGTACTTCCTTAAATATATTACTTGGTCAGGAAAAATCTGGGGCCTCGTTATAGGAGTTGCACTTACCGTAACTATCTTATGAACTTCTTACAGTAACTATCTTATGAACTTCTTACTGTAACTATCTTATGAACGTCTTACAGTAACTATCTTATGAACTTCTTACAGTAACTATCTTATGAACTTACAGTAACTATCTTATGAACCTCTTACTGTAACTATCTTATGAACTTACAGTAACTATCTTATGAACTTCTTACAGTAACTATCTTATGAACTTACAGTAACTATCTTATGAACCTCTTACTGTAACTATCTTATGAACTTACAGTAACTATCTTATGAACTTACAGTAACTATCTTATGAACCTCTTACCGTAACTATCTTATGAACTTACAATAACTATCTTATGAACCTCTTACTGTAACTATCTTATGAACTTCTTACAGTAACTATCTTATGAACGTCTTACTGTAACTATCTTATGAACTTCTTACTGTAACTATCTTATGAACTTCTTATGGTGTTTCTTAAGGAGATTCTTAAGTATTTTCCTGCCACTGGTTTCCTAGCTGACTCTTGAAGGAACCCAGAGTGATGTTTAGACATGAACTGTATTGAAGGCTAAAATGAGGCTGGTAAAGTCCACACTAGGTGGGCTTCCTCCATTCTATCTGCCATCCACAGATTCCACCCAATGGGGGTTCCTTTGACGTGCTGGGTAAAGACCTCCAATTGGTTTAAATCGGTCATTGACAGCACGTGGTTAGCCCGCCTATGGTGGGCTCTAACTCTTCCTCTCCCTCTCTTCCTCTCCACCTCTCCATCACTCCCTCTCTTCCTCTCCAGCTCTCCCTCTCTTCCTCTCCATCTGTCCCTCTCTTCTTCTCCATCACTCCCTCTCTTCCTCTCCATCTCTCCCTCTCTTCCTCTCCAGCTCTCCCTCTCTTCTTCTCCATCTCTCCCTCTCTTCCTCTCCATCACTCCCTCTCTTCCTCTCCAGCTCTCCCTCTCTTCCTCTCCAGCTCTCCCTCTCTTCCTCTCCATCTCTCCCTCTCTTCCTCTCCAGCTCTCCCTCTCTCCCTCTCCATCTCTCCCTCTCTTCCTCTCCAGCTCTCCCTCTCTTCCTCTACATCTCTCCCTCTCTTCCTCTACATCTCTCCCTCTCTTCCTCTCCATCTCTCCCTCTCATCTCCCCCTCTCTTCCTCTCCATCTCTCCCTCTCTTCCTCTCCATCTCTCCCTCTCTTCCTCTCCACCTCTCTTCCTCATCTCCCTCCCTCTCTTCCTCTCCATCTGTCCCTCTCTTCTTCTCCATCACTCCCTCTCTTCCTCTCCATCTCTCCCTCTCTTCCTCTCCAGCTCTCCCTCTCTTCTTCTCCATCTCTCCCTCTCTTCCTCTCCATCTCTCCCTCTCTTCCTCTCCATCTCTCCCTCTCTTCCATCTCCATCTCTCCCTCTTCCTCTTCCCTCTCCATCTCTCCCTCTCTTCCTCTCCAGCTCTCCCTCTCTTCCTCTCCATCTCTCCCTCTCTTCCTCTCCAGCTCTCCCTCTCCAGCTCTTCCTTCCTCTCCAGCTCTCCCTCTCTTCCTCTCCAGCTCTCCTCCATCTCTCTCCTCTCCTCTCCATCTCTCCCTCTCTTCCTCTCCATCTCTCCCTCTCTTCCATCTCTCCCTCTCTTCTCCATCTCTCAGCTCTCCTCTCCATCTCTCCATCTCTCCCTCTCCTCTCCATCTCAGCATCTCCCTCTCTTCTCCATCTCCCTCTCTTCCTCTCCAGCTCTCCCTCTCTTCCTCTCCATCTCTCCCTCTCTCCTCTCCAGCTCTCCCTCTCTTCCTCCATCTCTCCCTCTCTTCCTCTCCATCTCTCCCTCTCTTCCTCTCCATCCCTCCCTCTCTTCCTCTCCAGCTCTCCCTCTCTTCCTCTCCATCTCTCCCTCTTTCTCCCATCTCTCCCTCTCTTCCTCTCCAGCTCTCCCTCTCTTCCTCTCCATCTCTCCCTCTCTTCCTCCCCAGCTCTCCCTCTCTTCCTCTCCATCTCTCCCTCTCTTCCTCTCCATCTCTCCCTCTCTTCCTCTCCATCTGTCCCTCTCTTTTTCTCCATCTCTCCCTCTCTTCTTCTCCATCTCTCCCTCTCTTCTTCTCCATCTCTCCCTCTCTTCCTCTCCATCTGTCCCTCTCTTCTTCTCCAGCTCTCCCTCTCTTCCTCTCCAGCTCTCCCTCTCTTCCTCTCCAGCTCTCCCTCTCTTCTTCTCCAGCTCTCCCTCTCTTCCTCTCCATCTCTCCCTCTCTTCCTCTCCAGCTCTTCTTCTCCATCTCTCCCTCTCTTCCTCTCCAGCTCTCCCTCTCTTCCTCTCCATCTCTCCCTCTCTTCCTCCCCAGCTCTCCCTCTTTTCCTCTCGAGCTCTCCCTCTGTTCCTCTCCAGCTCTCCCTCTCTTCCTCTCCATCTCTCACTCTCCATCTCCCCCTCTCTTCCTCTCCATCTCTCCCTCTCTTCCTCTCCAGCTCTCCCTCTCTTCCTCTCCATCTCTCCCTCTCTTCTTCTCCATCTCTCCCTCTCTTCCTCTCCAGCTCTCCCTCTCTTCCTCTCCATCTCTCCCTCTCTTCCTCCCCAGCTCTCCCTCTCTTCCTCTCAATCTCTCCCTCTCTTCCTCTCCATCTCACCCTCTCTTCCTCTCCATCTGTCCCTCTCTTTTTCTCCATCTGTCCCTCTCTTTTTCTCCATCTGTCCCTCTCTTTTTCTCCATCTCTCCCTCTCTTCCTCTCCATCTGTCCCTCTCTTCTTCTCCAGCTCTCCCTCTCTTCTTCTCCAGCTCTCCCTCTCTTCCTCTCCAGCTCTCCCTCTCTTCTTCTCCAGCTCTCCCTCTCTTCCTCTCCATCTCTCCCTCTCTTCCTCTCCAGCTCTTCTTCTCCATCTCTCCCTCTCTTCCTCTCCAGCTCTCCCTCTCTTCCTCTACATCTCTCCCTCTTTTCCTCTCGAGCTCTCCCTCTTTTCCTCTCGAGCTCTCCCTCTGTTCCTCTCCATCTCTCCCTCTCTTCCTCTCCAGCTCTTCCTCTCTTCCTCTCCCTCTCTTCCTCTCCAGCTCTCCCTCTCTTCCTCTCCAGCTCTCCCTCTCTTCCTCTCTTCCTCTCCCTCTCTTCCTCTCCATCTCTTCCTCTCCAGCTCTCCCTCTCTTCCTCTCCAGCTCTTCCTCTCCAGCTCTCCCTCTCTTCCTCTCCAGCTCTCCCTCTCTTCCTCTCCTCCCCTGGCATGCAAATCCAGCCTACTGATGGGCATCGACCCCTCTGTGTCAGTTTCGTCCCTGTCTTTTCTCCCCCTCCCCTTTTCTTGTGAATGACTGGACAGGCAGAGAAGAAGTTGAAAGCTGATGTGAGTGACTTCAGAAACATGGCTGCAGGTTGCCTCTGCTGTCAGACCTTTAGGAACCATTGACTGTACTAAATGTACAGTAGGTCTATATACTGTACCACCCTAGATAGAGAAACCACTGTGATCACTCTGCTCTCCCTGACTCTGAACACGAGGGGGGGAAGTAGATAGTAAGAAACAGAGCGAGGGGAGGGAGAGAGACAGAATGCGAGATAGTAAGAGAGAGAGAGAATGAGAGCGAGAGAGTTAAAGGGGTATGTCGTACTAATGAGGCTGTTATCAGTGGGAGGGCTGCTGTAATCAGGAGCTTGGTAATGCCATCCAGAGGAGGCTGGCATAAAGGAGACAGCGGGACGTCCCTAAATTAACAACCCATACTGGTATGAAGGCAGAAGTCTGAATGAAGGCCGGCTGGCAGACACCATCACACACACACACACACACACACACACACACACACACACACACACACACACACACACACACACAGACATCGTCCCTACCAATGGAGGCTGCTGAGGGGAGGACAGCAAATAATAATGGCTGGAATGGAGTCAGTGGAATGATATCAACCACATGGAAACCACATGATACCGTTCCAGCCATTATTATGAGCCGTCCTCCCCTCAGCAGCCTCCACTGGTCCCTAGTCAGTTTCAACCATTAAACCCAGTAATCCAGATATTTATCTTGTGTGTTTCTGTTTGTGTGAATCTGGGAGCATCTGTGTTTTTTATGTAACATTTCTATCAGCGCACCTGTTCAATATCCTGCCGTGGAGGATGACTGCCAGAGAGTTTCCTGTTATGGACTCCTGTGAAACGCCAGACGGCCGGAGGCTTGGGGGATACTTAGTCAGGGAGACACACTCCTCCACATACACACAAACTATGTTCGCACGCACACGCACGCACGCACGCCCGCACACGCACACACACACACAACACTCACAAACAAGAAAGTACACACTCTTTTCAGACACACATACACACATTCTGTCCAGCAAAGTAGTCTGCCAATTAGTGGGATTAGCCAGAGATCAAAAGGTCCAATTAAAAGCAGTGTTGAGCCCAGTTCATTTGCATCACAACACGTTAGTGTTGACTGGGGCCCTGCATTATACAGGGGGATGCCATAATATGGAGGGCCCTGCGTTATACAGGAGGATGCCATAATATGGAGGGCCCTGCGTTATACAGGAGGATGCCATAATATGGAGGGCCCTGCCATAATATGGAGGGCCTTTATACAGGAGGTTGCCATAATATGGAGGGCCCTGCGTTATACAGGAGGATGCCATAATATGGAGGGCCCTGCGTTATACAGGAGGATGCCATAATATGGAGGGGATGCCAGGAGGATGCCATAATATGGAGGGCCCTGCGTTATACAGGAGGATGCCATAATATGGAGGGCCCTGCGTTATACAGGAGGATGCCATAATATGGAGGGCCCTGCGTTATACAGGAGGATGCCATAATATGGAGGGCCCTGCGTTATACAGGAGGTTGCCATAATATGGAGGGCCCTGCGTTATACAGGAGGTTGCCATAATATGGAGGGCCCTGCGTTATACAGGAGGATGCCATTTTATATTTTTTTTATTTCACCTTTATTTAACCAGGTAGGCTAGTTGAGAACAAGTTCTCATTTGCAACTGCGACCTGGCCAAGATAAAGCATAGCAGTGTGAACAGACAACACAGAGTTACACATGGAGTAAACAATTAACAAGTCAATAACACAGTAGAAAAAAAAATGGGCAGTCTATATACAATGTGTGCAAAAGGCATGAGGAGGTAGGCGAATAATACAATTTTGCAGATTAACACTAGGGTGATAAATGATCAGATGGTCATGTACAGGTAGAGATATTGGTGTGCAAAAGAGCAGAAAAGTAAATAAATAAATAAAAAAAACAGTATAAAAACAGTATGGGAATGAGGTAGGTGAAAATGGGTGGGCTATTTACCAATAGACTATGTACAGCTGCAGCGATCGGTTAGCTGCTCGGATAGCTGATGTTTGAAGTTGGTGAGGGAGATAAAAGTCTCCAACTTCAGCGATTTTTGCAGTTCGTTCCAGTCACAGGCAGCAGAGTACTGGAACGAAAGGCGGCCAAATGAGGTGTTGGCTTTAGGGATGATCAGTGAGATACACCTGCTGGAGCGTGTGCTACGGATGGGTGTTGCCATCGTGACCAGTGAACTGAGATAAGGCGGAGCTTTACCTAGCATGGACTTGTAGATGACCTGTAGCCAGTGGGTCTGGCGACGAATATGTAGCGAGGGCCAGCCGACTAGAGCATACAAGTCGCAGTGGTGGGTGGTATAAGGTGCTTTGGTGACAAAACGGATGGCACTGTGATAGACTGCATCCAGTTTGCTGAGTAGAGTGTTGGAAGCCATTTTGTAGATGACATCGCCGAAATCGAGGATCGGTAGGATAGTCCATAATACTCCATAATATGGAGGGCCCTGCGTTATACAGGGGGATGCCATAATATGGAGGGCCCTGCGTTATACAGGAGGATGCCATAATATGGAGGGCCCTGCTTTATACAGGAGGATGCCATAATATGGAGGGCCCTGCGTTATACAGGAGGATGCCATAATATGGAGGGCCCTGCTTTATACAGGAGGATGCCATAATATGGAGGGCCCTGCGTTATACAGGGGGACGCCATAATATGGAGGGCCCTGCGTTATACAGGAGGATGCCATAATATGGACATGCTAAAAAGTATCTCTGTGTGTGCATCTTTCTCTCTCTTTCTCTTTCTCTCTCTGTCTTTCTCTGTCTCTATCTCTCGCTCTCTTCTCTCACTCCTTCTCTTTCTCTTTCTCTTTCTCTCTCTCTCTCTCTCTCTCTCTCTCTCTCTCTCTCTCTCTCTCTCTCTCTCTCTCTCTCTCTCTCTCTCTCTCTCAGCACAGCTGAATCACACCCCAGCTTTAATTTAGCAGTCAAATACCATGTTAAACAAATATCATTATGCCCCCTGTCATGACTGTCCTGACCAGGTCAGGTTACAGGAAACCACAACCCTACAGATTGGAGAACCAGCCTCAGAACATTAAACATGAAATAAAGGGACTTTGGAACAAGGGTTTCCGTCAGCCACAATGGTGGTCATGACGATAGATGGAATATGAAAATGTATGTCATTTTTGTTTTGTTATTAAAGGTTAATAGATTACCATATTCTGAAAACACTGTAATGTGAAGAGTTTTCCTAGTTTTCCTAGTAGATGTTTGATGTTTATACATTATATGTTGTATGGAAAATCAAAGAGAATGTTTTGGGGAAGATGAAATGTTAAGTTGTCTAAAATTGGATTTGAATAAAATCTTGACCTTGCCTCATTAACTTGGTACGCCCAGAGAATTGCCCTAAAGGCGGTTACGCCCACTTCTGAGCCAAGGGTATAAAACCTGTGAGTATAGAATTTACAGCAGGACTACGTGACCCCAGCTGCAGCGAGGTCTAAAAAGTCAACGAACCCAGAACGCAACGCAAGTTTGAGGACAACGAAATCCTTTTCTACCCGAGCTACGGATGAGTAGCTGTGTCTAAGCGGGTGAATTCAAGTCGAACCACCTAGACTCCGCCTCCATGCTGTGAGCTCTGAGCTACAGAGCCCCTGACCCCTTCCAGAGCAAAGGGTGAGGGAACAAACTCCTAAGCCAAAAGGACACTGACATCGGGAGGATGGTCAGAGAGGTGTGCCGGAGTAGTGCGTCATCGAGCCGCCTGGACAGTCCACGCAGAGAATCCTCAGAGATCATCCCCACATCATTATATTCTGACTCATAAGAGCTGCAGTTTGGGGCAAGGCTAAGGTTAGAATAGCATAGCTGAAAGATTCACCCAAATGTATATTTCTCTCATGTACTTTCTTTTTTCTCTCTCTCTTTGAAATCCCCATTTTGGGTAATATGCGTCATAGTTCTAATCAATAGCCTATAATGTGTTTTGTCTATTGTCTATCTTTTATCATCATTTTAGCTTTTTAGTAAATAAATATTCAACTAAGATTGGTGTGGTACAAATTCATTGGTGAGACCAACTGGTGAATTAGCGGCTGTTGTAAAATCGATATTCTGATATTCTTTGAGTTAATTTGGGAAATAGAAACTCAATAACAACTAGTTTTCCCATGGTTCCCCAGGTTAATGAGTTAATAATTGCTTGATTCAGTTAATCACGCAATTAGAACCTTTAATCATTCGATGAACAACAGTCGTCACATTAACTAATACAACGTCACGACACCCCAGTCAATCAAGGAAAACACATTGTCTGCAACCCAAATAGCACCCTATTCCCTAGTGCCCACATTTTGACCAGGGCACATAGGGCTCAAACGTAGTGCACTGTGTAGGAAATAGCACCCTATTCCCTAGTGCCCACATTTTGACCAGGGCACATAGGGCTCAAACGTAGTGCACTGTGTAGGAAATAGCACCCTATTCGCTAGTGCACACATTTTGACCAGGGCACATAGGGCTCAAACATAGTGCACTGTGTAGGAAATAGCACCCTATTCCCTAGTGCCCACATTTTGACCAGGGCACATAGGGCTCAAACGTAGTGCACTGTGTAGGAAATAGCACCCTATTCCCTAGTGCCCACATTTTGACCAGGGCACATAGGGCTCAAACGTAGTGCACTGTGTAGGAAATAGGCTACCATTTGGGACGCATCCATTATGTGTTAATGTGGATGCCTGCCACAGAATTAAAATCACTTCCGTCTCTAAAATGTCAACCTTTGTTTCACGCCCTGGCCTTAGTTAGCTTTGTTTTCTTTATTATTTTGGTCAGGTCAGGGTGTGACATGGGGGATTTATGTGTTTCTCTGGTCTAGGGTTTTTTGTATGTTTATGGGGCTGTTTCCTTTCTAGGTAGTTTGTATGTCTATGGTTGCCTAGATTGGTTCTCAATTAGAGGCAGCTGTCTATCGTTGTCTCTGATTGGGAACCATATTTAGGCAGCCATATTCTGTGGGTACTTTGTGGGTGGTTGTCTTCTGTCTTTGTGTCATTGCACCAGATAGGACTGTTTCGGTTTTCACATTTGTTGTTTTGTATTTTGTAGTGTTCTCGTTTATCGTCTATTGAAAACTAATCACGCTGCATTTTGGTCCTCCTCTCCTTCAACGGAAGAAAACCGTTACACTTTGTAAATACAATTTCCTGGATGATCATAGTGCTGTACTGTAATTTGTCAAAGCTCTGTGCTTTCCTGGCCCCTCCCCTCTCCTTATGTAGATTACTGTAGTTTCGTGGCCCCTCCCCTCTACTTATGTAGTTTCCCTGCCCCTCCCCTCTCTTTATGTAGATTACTGTAGTTTCCTGGCCCCTCTCCTTATGTAGATTACTGTAGTTTCCTGGCCCCTCCCCTCTCCTTATGTAGATTACTGTAGTTTCCTGGCCCCTCTCCATATGTAGATTACTGTAGTTTCCTGGCCCCTCCCCTCTCCTTATGTAGATTACTGTAGTTTCCTGGCCCCTCCCCTCGCTTTATGTAGATTACTGTAGTTTCCTGGCCCCTCTCCTTATGTAGATTACTGTAGTTTCCTGGCCCCTCTCCTTATGTAGATTTCTGTAGTTTCCTGGCCCCTCCCCTCGCTTTATGTAGATTACTGTAGTTTCCTGGCCCCTCCCCTCGCTTTATGTAGATTACTGTAGTTTCCTGGCCCCTCCCCTCGCTTTATGTAGATTACTGTAGTTTCCTGGCCCCTCTCCTTATGTAGATTACTTTAGTTTCCTGGCCCCTCTCCTTATGTAGATTTCTGTAGTTTCCTGGCCCCTCCCCTCTCTTTATGTAGATTACTGTAGTTTCCTGGCCCCTCTCCTTATGTAGATTACTGTAGTTTCCCTGCCCCTCCCCTCTCTTTATGTAGATTACTGTAGTTTCCTGGCCCCTCTCCTTATGTAGATTACTGTAGTTTCCTGGCCCCTCTCCTTATGTAGATTACTGTAGTTTCCTGGCCCCTCTCCTTATGTAGATTTCTGTAGTTTCCTGGCCCCTCCCCTCGCTTTATGTAGATTACTGTAGTTTCCTGGCCCCTCCCCTCGCTTTATGTAGATTACTGTAGTTTCCTGGCCCCTCCCCTCTCTTTATGTAGATTACTGTAGTTTCCTGGCCCCTCTCCTTATGTAGATTACTTTAGTTTCCTGGCCCCTCTCCTTATGTAGATTTCTGTAGTTTCCTGGCCCCTCCCCTCTACTTATGTAGTTTCCCTGCCCCTCCCCTCTCTTTATGTAGATTACTGTAGTTTCCTGGCCCCTCTCCTTATGTAGATTACTGTAGTTTCCCTGCCCCTCCCCTCTCTTTATGTAGATTACTGTAGTTACCTGGCCCCTCTCCTTATGTAGATTACTGTAGTTTCCTGGCCCCTCTCCTTATGTAGATTTCTGTAGTTTCCTGGCCCCTCCCCTCGCTTTATGTAGATTACTGTAGTTTCCTGGCCCCTCTCTTTATGTAGATTACTGTAGTTTCCTGGCCCCTCCCCTCGCTTTATGTAGATTACTGTAGTTTCCTGGCCCCTCTCCTTATGTAGATTACTGTAGTTTCCTGGCCCCTCCCCTCTCCTTATGTAGATTACTGTAGTTTCCTGGCCCCTCCCCTCTCCTTATGTAGATTACTGTAGTTTCCTGGCCCCTCCCCTTATGTAGATTACTGTAGTTTCCTGGCCCCTCCCCTCTCTTTATGTAGATTACTGTAGTTCCCTGGCCCCTCTCCTTATGTAGATTACTGTAGTTTCCTGGCCCCTCCCCTCTCTTTATGTAGATTACTGTAGTTTCCTGGCCCCTCTCCTTATGTAGATTACTGTAGTTTCCTGGCCCCTCCCCTCTCTTTATGTAGATTACTGTAGTTTCCTGGCCCCTCTCCTTATGTAGATTACTGTAGTTTCCTGGCCCCTCCCCTCTCTTTATGTAGATTACTGTAGTTTCCTGGCCTCTCTCCTTATGTAGATTACTGTAGTTTCCTGGCCCCTCCCCTCGCTTTATGTAGTTTACTGTAGTTTCCTGGCCCCTCTCTTTATGTAGATTACTGTAGTTTCCTGGCCCCTCTCCTTATGTAGATTACTGTAGTTTCCTGGCCCCTCCCCTCGCTTTATGTAGTTTACTGTAGTTTCCTGGCCCCTCTCCTTATGTAGATTACTGTAGTTTCCTGGCCCCTCTCCTCACTTTATGTAGATTACTGTAGTTTCCTGGCCCCTCTCCTTATGTAGATTACTGTAGTTTCCTGGCCCCTCTCCTTATGTAGATTACGGTAGTTTCCTGGCCCCTCCCCTCGCTTTATGTAGATTACTGTAGTTTCCTGGCCCCTCCCCTGACTTTATGTGGATTACTTTAGTTTCCTGGCCCCTCCCCTCGCTTTATGTAGATTACTGTAGTTTCCTGGCCCCTCTCCTTATGTAGATTACTGTAGTTTCCTGGCCCCTCCCCTCGCTTTATGTAGATTACTGTAGTTTCCTGGCCCCTCCCCTCTCCTTATGTAGTTTCCTGGCCCCTCCCCACTGTGTAGATTTCTGTAGTTTCCTGGCCCCTCCCCTCGCTTTATGTAGATTACTGTAGTTTCCTGGCCCCTCTCCTTATGTAGATTACTGTAGTTTCCTGGCCCCTCCCCTCTCCTTATGTAGATTACTGTAGTTTCCTGGCCCCTCCCCTCGCTTTATGTAGATTACTGTAGTTTCCTGGCCCCTCCCCTCTCCTTATGTAGATTACTGTAGTTTCCTGGCCCCTCCCCTCGCTTTATGTAGATTACTGTAGTTTCCTGGCCCCTCTCCTTATGTAGATTACTGTAGTTTCCTGGCCCCTCCCCTCTCCTTATGTAGATTACTGTAGTTTCCTGGCCCCTCCCCTCGCTTTATGTAGATTACTGTAGTTTCCTGGCCCCTCTCCTTGTGTAGATTACTGTAGTTTCCTGGCCCCTCTCCTTATGTAGATTACTGTAGTTTCCTGGCCCCTCCCCTCTCTTTATGTAGATTACTGTAGTTTCCTGGCCCCTCTCCTTATGTAGATTACTGTAGTTTCCTGGCCCCTCCCCTCGCTTTATGTAGATTACTGTAGTTTCCTGGCCCCTCTCCTTATGTAGATTACTGTAGTTTCCTGGCCCCTCCCCTCTCCTTATGTAGATTACTGTAGTTTCCTGGCCCCTCCCCTCTCCTTATGTAGATTACTGTAGTTTCCTGGCCCCTCTCCTTATGTAAATTACTGTAGTTTCCTGGCCCCTCCCCTCGCTTTATGTAGATTACTGTAGTTTCCTGGCCCCTCTCCTTATGTAGATTACTGTAGTTTCCTGGCCCCTCTCCTTATGTAGATTACTGTAGTTTCCTGGCCCCTCCCCTCTCTTTATGTAGATTACTGTAGTTTCCTGGCCCCTCTCCTTATGTAGATTACTGTAGTTTCCTGGCCCCTCCCCTCGCTTTATGTAGATTACTGTAGTTTCCTGGCCCCTCTCCTTATGTAGATTACTGTAGTTTCCTGGCCCCTCCCCTCTCCTTATGTAGATTACTGTAGTTTCCTGGCCCCTCCCCTCGCTTTATGTAGATTACTGTAGTTACCTGGCCCCTCTCCTTATGTAGATTACTGTAGTTTCCTGGCCCCTCCCCTCTCCTTATGTAGATTACTGTAGTTTCCTGGCCCCTCTCCTTATGTAGATTACTGTAGTTTCCTGGCCCCTCCCCTCGCTTTATGTAGATTACTGTAGTTTCCTGGCCCCTCTCCTTATGTAGATTACTGTAGTTTCCTGGCCCCTCTCCTTATGTAGATTACTGTAGTTTCCTGGCCCCTCCCCTCTCTTTATGTAGATTACTGTAGTTTCCTGGCCCCTCTCCTTATGTAGATTACTGTAGTTTCCTGGCCCCTCCCCTCGCTTTATGTAGATTACTGTAGTTTCCTGGCCCCTCTCCTTATGTAGATTACTGTAGTTTCCTGGCCCCTCCCCTCTCTTTATGTAGATTACTGTAGTTTCCTGGCCCCTCTCCTTATGTAGATTACTGTAGTTTCCTGGCCCCTCCCCTCGCTTTATGTAGTTTACTGTAGTTTCCTGGCCCCTCTCTTTATGTAGATTACTGTAGTTTCCTGGCCCTTCTCCTTATGTAGATTACTGTAGTTTCCTGGCCCCTCTCCTCGCTTTATGTAGATTACTGTAGTTTCCTGGCCCCTCTCCTTATGTAGATTACGGTAGTTTCCTGGCCCCTCCCCTGACTTTATGTAGATTACTGTAGTTTCCTGGCCCCTCCCCTCGCTTTATGTAGATTACTGTAGTTTCCTGGCCCCTCTCCTTATGTAGATTACTGTAGTTTCCTGGCCCCTCTCCTTATGTAGATTACTGTAGTTTCCTGGCCCCTCTCCTCTCCTTATGTAGATTACTGTAGTTTCCTGGCCCCTCCCCTCTCCTTATGTAGATTACTGTAGTTTGTAATGTGTGTTTTTGAGTGAGGTAGTCATTACGAGTGAGTATGTGTGGTGTGTGAGTCCGCTGTCTGCTAAGAGGGCAGCAGTGGACCTCTGCTGTGCTAAATTAAAGTGTCCCCGGCACTGTTAGGCTCCATTCATCAGCCTCACAGAGGAGCCTGGCTGTTGGAGGAATCACCTGGGACAGCCTGCTCTCCCTCATACACACCCCTGTATATCTCTGTCTCTATCGCCCCCGCCTCTCCTCCTATAGAACATTTGTCTCTCATTTTACACGTGTTTGTTGTCTACATCTCTATCCTGGACCTTCGTGTTGTCTACATCTCTATCCTGGACCTTCATGTTGTCTCCATCTCTATTCTGGACCTTCGTGTTGTCTACATCTCTATCCTGGACCTTCGTGTTGTCTGCATCTCTATCTTGGACCTTCTTGTTGTCTACATCTCTATCCTGGACCTTCGTTTAGTCTACATCTCTATCCTGGACCTTCGTGTTGTCTGCATCTCTATCTTGGACCTTCTTGTTGTCTACATCTCTATCCTGGACCTTCGTTTAGTCTACATCTCTATCCTGGGCCTTTGTGTTGTCTACATCTCTATTGTGGACCTTCATGTTGTCTACACCTGTATCCTGGACCTTCGTGTTGTCAACATCTCTATCCTGGACCTTCGTGTTGTCTACATCTCTATCCTGAGCTTTCGTGTTGTCTACATCTCTATTGTGGACCTTCGTGTTGTCTACATCTCTATCCTGGACCTTCGTGTTGTCTACATCTCTATCCTGGACCTTCGTGTTGCCTACATCTCTATCCTGGATCTTCATGTTTACATCTCTATCCTGGACCTTCGTGTTGTCTACATCTCTATCCTGGACCTTCGTGTTGTCTACATCTCTATCCTGGACCTTCGTGTTGTCTCCATCTCTATCCTGGACCTTCGTGTTGTCTACATCTCTATCCTGGACCTTTGTGTTGACCTTCATGTTGTCTACATCTCTATCCTGGACCTTCATGTTGTCTACATCTCTATCCTGTACCTTCGTGTTGTCTACATCTCTATCCTGTACCTTCATGTTGTCTACATCTCTATCCTGGACCTTCGTTTAGTCTACATCTCTCTCCTGGACCTTTGTTTAGTCTACATCTCTATCCTAGATGTTTATGTTGTCTACATCTCTATCCTGGACCTTTGTGTTGACCTTCATGATGTCTACATATCTATCCTGGACCTTCGTGTTGTCTACATCTCTATCCTGGACCTTCGTGTTGTCTACATCTCTATCCTGGACCTTCACTCTTCCAGCTACACTATAGCAAGCCTGTACTCCCACCGTGTCAGCTAGCTAGGCTATAGCAAGCCTGTACTCCCACAGTGTCAGCTAGCTAGGCTATAGCAAGCCTGTACTCCCACCGTGTCAGCTAGCTAGGCTATAGCAAGCCTGTACTCCCACCGTATCAGCTAGCTAGGCTATAGCAAGCCTGTACTCCCACCGTGTCAGCTAGCTAGGCTATAGCAAGCCTGTACTCCCACCATGTCAGCTAGCTAGGCTATTGCAGGCCTGTACTCCCACCGTGTCAGCTAGCTAGGCTATAGCAAGCCTGTACTCCCACCGTGTCAGCTAGCTAGGCTATAGCAAGCCTGTACTCCCACAGCGTGCGCCATCAGGGTGTAGGTCTGGTTTCCACAGGAGGAGACTGTTGGCTGTTCAACTCCAAGACAGTTTGGCTGAAAGCTGCTCATCATCACTACCACACCAAGCATTCTCTCACTTCAGCACAGGGGAAGACATTTGTACGACTTCAGGTGACCTTCGCTTGCGCTTGTAAAGTGTTTATTTTTTGTTGTTAAATGTCACTGTTTTATACTCTGGCACCGAAGATTGTAGAACAGGAGGAGGCAAGAGGAAAAGGGGGGAGAAGAGAAACAGAGTGGAGGATAGAGAGAGAGAGAAACAGAGTGGAGGAGAGAGAGAGAAACAGAGTGGAGGAGAGAGAGGGAAACAGAGTCGAAGGAGAGAGAGGGAAACAGAGTGGAGGATATGGAGAGAAACAGAGTGGAGGGGAGAGAGAGAAACAGAGTGGAGGATAGAGAGAGAAACAGAGTGGAGGAGAGAGAGAGAGAGAGAAACAGAGTGGAGGAGAGAGAGAGAGAGAGAAACAGAGTGGAGGAGAGAGAGAGAAACAGAGTGGAGGAGAGAGAGGGAAACAGAGTGGAGGATATGGAGAGAAACAGAGTGGAGGGGAGAGAGAGAAACAGAGTGGAGGATAGAGAGAGAAACAGAGTGGAGGAGAGAGAGAGAGAGAAACAGAGTGGAGGATAGAGAGAGAAACAGAGTGGAGGAGAGAGAGAGAAACAGAGTGGAGGAGAGAGAGAGAAACAGAGTGGAGGATAGAGAGAGAAACAGAGTGGAGGAGCGAGAGAGAAACAGAGTGAAGGAGAGAGGGAAGCAGAGTGGAGGATATGGAGAGAAACAGAGTGGAGGAGAGAGAGAGAAACAGAGTGGAGGATAGAGAGAGAAACAGAGTGGAGGAGAGAGAAACAGAGTAGAGGGAAGAGAGAGAAACAGAGTGGGGGATAGAGAGGGAAACAGAGTGGAGAATAGAGAGAGAAACAGAGTGGAGGAGAGAGCGGGAAACAGAGTGGAGGATAGAGAGAGAAACAAAGTGGAGTATAGAGAGAGAAACAGAGTGGAGGATAGAGAGAGAAACAGAGTGGAGGATAGAGAGAGAAACAGAGTGGGTGAGAGAGAGAGAAACAGAGTGGTGGAGAATAGAGAGAGAAACAGCGTGGAGGATAGAGAGAGAAACAGAGTGGAGGATAGAGAGAGAAACAGAGTGGAGGTAAGAGAGAGAAACAGAGTGGAGGATATAGAGAGAAACAGAGTGGAGGATATAGAGAGAAACAGAGTGGAGGATAGAGAGAGAAACAGAGTGGAGGATAGAGAGATAAACAGAGTGGAGGATAGAGAGAGAAACAGAGTGGAGGATAGAGAGAGAAACAGAGTGGAGGAGAGAGAGAGAAACAGAGTGGGGGATAGAGAGGGAAACAGAGTGGAGGATAGAGAGAGAAACAGAGTGGAGGATAGAGAGGGAAACAGAGTGGAGGATAGAGAGAGAAACCGAGTGGAGGATAGAGAGAGAAACAGAGTGGAGGATAGAGAGAGAAACAGAGTGGAGGATAGAGAGATAAACAGAGTGGAGGATAGAGAGAGAAACAGAGTGGAGGATAGAGAGGGAAACAGAGTGGGTGAGAGAGAGGGAAACAGAGTGGAGGAGAGAGAGAAACAGAGTGGAGGATAGAGAGAGAAACAGAGAGCATATGCTATTGAAAAAGGCCGCTGTAGACAGACATGGCTCTCAAGAGAAGACAGGCTATGTGCTCACTGCCCACAAAATGAGGTGGAACCTGAGCTGCACACCTATCTTCCTGACAAATATATGGCCATATTAGAGGCACATATTTCCCTCAGATTACACAGAACCACGAAGAATACATGATATGACATTTGTAATGTCTTTATTCTTTTGGAACTTCTGTGAGTGTAATGTTTACTGAACTTTTATTGTTTATTTCACTTTTGTATATTATCTACTCCACTTGCTTTGGCAATGTTAACACGTTTCCCATACCAAAAAAGCCATTAAATTGAATTGAGAAACAGAGTGAAGGATAGTGAGAGAAAAAGAGAGTGTGTGTGTGTGTGTGTGTGTGTGTGTGTGTGTGTGTGTGTGTGTGTGTGTGTGTGTGTGTGTGTGTGTGTGTGTGTGTGTGTGTGTGGGTTTTGAGTTTGTGGGACTGACTATAAAACCCAAAGATAAGACCCAATAGTCCATCAGGAATCTAACTTGTTTTGCAGATTTGCTCTTGGAAATGTTATTGCATTCTTTCTGAATTCAATTCAAAGGGGCTTTATTGCCCAAACTCCCCCCCTCTCCCTCTTTCTCTCTCTCTCTCTGTCTCTGTCTGTCTCTCGGCCTCTCGGTCTCTGTCCATGTCTCTGTCTCTGTCTCTGCCTCTGCCTCTGCCTCTCTCTCTCTCTCTCTCTCTCTCTCTCTGTCTCTCTCTCTCTCTCGGTCTCTGTCTCTGTCTCTGTCTCTCTCTCTGTCTCTCTCTCTCTCTCTGTCTCTGTCTCTGTCTCTCTCTCTGTCTCTCTCTCTGTCTCTCTCTCTCTGTCTCTGTCTCTGTCTCTCTCTCTGTCTCTCTCTCTGTCTCTCTCTCTGTCTCTCTCTCTCTCTCTGTCTCTGTCTCTGTCTCTCTCTCTGTCTCTCTCTCTGTCTCTCTCTCGGTCTCTGTCTCTGTCTCTGTCTCTGTCTCTCTGTCTCTGTCTCTGTCTCTCTCTCTCTCTCTCCCCCCTCTCTCTCTCTCTCTCTCTCTCTCTCTCTCTCTCTCTCTCTCTCTCTCTCTCTCTCTCTCTCTCTCTCTCTGTTCACAATGAAAAGGTTAAGCAGATGGTCAGGGGTCCGGAACATAATTACAAATAATTTGTAGACTGCCATTTTTTTTACTAAAACATAATTTCAACCTGTGCTTACATTTGTATACATTCATGTGTGGGAATACTTTGGAACTGATGTCCAAAATGAATATATTTTTACAGTCAGTTTATGACGGAACCCTGACCTTGATTGAAACGGTTGGCAGCCTTTACCTGACCTGTGGTTGTGCTCTTATTCTAATGAGGTTACCCATATTGTGGAGGTCATTTCTTCGTTTTGGGGGAAAGATCAACGCGTGTTGTGTTTAAACAAACACGTTTACTGTTGCCAAGCGATACGTGCCGTGTGATCCAGCTGGACTTCTTTGTCACCACAAACATGGTTAGTAACTGATGCTGTGACAGAGATACAGCAATAACATGCTTCTCATATGTAACTTCTCTGCTCTTCATGCAGTCAGTAATAGTTGGTGAAACCAGAGAGGAGAAAGAAACCCACGGTGGCTATTTTCAAGTTTCTCCTTCATGAGGGCTGTGGAATTCTTCTTCTTCTTCTTCTGGCTGTTTACCGTTGAAAAGAATGGTCACGGTTCCATTCTGCTGGGTGGCTCTTCCATAGGTACTACCAGTCCAGTGGCAGCTTCGTTCATTGACTGTATATGAAACAGAAAAAAGGAGCCAGTGAGATGTCTCACTTAGCGGTTGGAGCACTGGACCAGTAACTTTAAGGTTGCAGGTTTGAATACCCGAGCCGACAAGGTGAGAAATCTGTCGATGTGCCCTTAAGCAAGGCACTTAACCATCATTTGCTCCAGGGGTGTTGTACTACCATGCCTGACTACTACACATTTCACCTCTGTGTGTCACAATGACACTTCTTTATTTTACTGCCTGTCAGTCCACTAGACAATCTGGACCCTCTCTTTCTAAAACTATCCGCCGCCATTGTTGCAGCCCCTATTACCAGTCTGTTCAACCTCTCTTTCGTATCATCCAAGATCCCTAAAGATTGGAAAGCTTCCGCGGTCATCCCCTTCTTCAAAGGGGGTGACACTCTAGACCCAAACTGTTATAGACCTATATCCATCCTGCCCTGCCTCTCTAAAGTCTTCGAAAGCCAAGTTAATAAATAGATCACTGACCATTTTGAATCCCACCGTACCTTGTCTGCTGTGCAATCTGGTTTCCGAGCCGGTCACGGGTGCACCTCAGCCACGCTCAAGGTACTAAACGATATTATAACCGCAATCGATAAAAAACAGTACTGTGCATCCATCTTCATCGACCTGGCCAAGGCTTTCGACTCTGTCAATCACCGTATTCTTATCGGCAGACTCAATAGCCTTGGTTTCTCAAATGACTGCCTCACCTGGTTCACCAACTACTTCTCAGACAGAGTTCAGTGTGTCAAATCAGGGGGCCTGTTGTCTGGACCTCTGGCCGTCTCTATGGGGTGCTACAGGGTTCAATTCTCGGACACACTCTTTTCTCTGTATATATATCAAAGATGTTGCTCTTGCTGCTGGTGATTCCCTGATCCACCTCTACGCAGACGACACCATTCTGTATACATCTGGCCCTTCTATGGACACTGTGCTAACTAACCTCCAAACAAGCTTCAATGCCATACAACACTCCTTCCGTGGCCTCCAACTGCTCTTAAATGCTAGTAAAACCAAATGCATGCTTTTCAACCGTTTGCTGCCTGCACCCACCCGCCCGACTAGCATCACTACCTTGGACGGTTCTGACCTAGAATATGTGGACAACTACAAATACCTAGGTGTCTGGCTAGACTGTAAACTCTCCTTCCAGACTCATATTAAACATCTCCAATCCAAAATCATATCTAGAATCAGCTTTCTATTTCGCAACAAAGTCTTCTTCCCTCACGCCGCCAATTTTACCCTAGTAAAACTGACTATCCTACCAATCCTCGACTTCGGCGATGTCATCTACAAAATAGCTTCCAATACTCTACTCAGCAAACAAGATGCAGTCTATCACAGTGCCATCCATTTTGTTACCAAAGCCCCTTATACCACCCACCACTGCGACCTGTATGCTCTAGTCGGCTGGCCCTCGCTACATATTCATCACCAGACCCACTGACTCCAGGTCATCTATAAGTCTATGCTAGGTAAAGCTCCGTCTTATCTCAGCTCACTGGTCACGATAACAACACCCACCTGTAGCACGCGCTCCAGCAGATATATCTCACTGGTTATCCCCAAAGCCAAAACCTCATTTGGCCGCCTTTCCTTCCAGTTCTCTGCTGCCAGTGACTGGAACGAATTGCAAAAATCGCTGAAGCAGGAGATTTATATTTCCCTCACTAACTTTAAACATCAGCTAACCGATCGCTGCAGCTGTACATAGCCCATCTGTAAATAGCCCACCCAATCTACCTACCTCATCCCCATATTGTTTTTATTTACTTTTCTGCTCTTTTGCACACCAGTATCACTACTTGCACATCACCATCTGCTCATTTATCACTCCAGTGTTAATCTGCTAAATTGTAATTACTTCGCTGCTATGGCCTATTAATTGCCTACCTCCTCACAACATTTGCACACACTGTATATAGACTTTATTTTTTTCTATTGTGTTATTGACTGTACGCTTGTTTATTCCATGTGTAACTCTGTGTTGTTGTTTGTGTCGCACTGCTTTGCTTTATCTTGGCCAGGTCGCAGTTGTAAATGAGAACTTGTTCTCGACTAGCTTACCTGGTTAAGTTGTCCAGAGGTTTGAATGAGAGGTAGAAATGAATAGTTTCATTGGAGTGAAATCGATAGCCGTCGAATGCGATGTTAGTTTGTGTTCAGAGATTCTGCACCTTGCCTTCCAAAATGATGACTCATTTGCACCAACTTGGATTGGCTACTTTAACAATGGGTTCTGGTGACACTTTTGTAAACGTGGTAATATTTCATCCACAACCACTGTTGTTTTTCGTGCAGGTTTCTTTCTTTTCTGTGGTTTATTCATGTCCTATTGTTCTTGGTCAGGCTTGTCAGGGCCGTTCTGATAGCCTCTCTGGTATGTTCGTAGTGACTTTCTCTGTTCGTCTCATGCTAGAAAACTCAGTGCATACGGACATCCTGCCAAGCTGAGAGGAGGAGACTCTATGACACTACAGCCCCTTTCACAAGGAAATATATTTGAATGTTATCTCTCCACTTTGACACCCGAAACAATGAGGGATGTCCAGACACTCCTTCATTGTGTGTGTGTGTGTGTGTTTGTGTGTGTGTGTGTGTGTGTGTGTGTGTGTGTGTGTGTGGGGGGTATTTTCTATTTAATCGCATACTCAGACACACTCACTCTCACCCCGTAGTTTCCACTACAGCTCCTCTCCTCTCCTAACCCAGCCATAATAGACTGGGTTGTAGCTAGCTCCTAATTAGCGTTGCTGGCGCCTCTTGGGAGGCAGGCCTGCTAATTTCAATAAGGGTAAACAAGCCATTCCCTCTGACGGGCTATGGACTAATTAGAGCCGCTCGGCCACATGTGCTGACTGAGCGGCGCGCCGGAGAGGGTGTGTGGGGGGTGGAATATAAAACATATCAAACAAGAGAAGGAAACAGAAAGACGGAGAGAGAAGACAGAGAAAAAGAGAGGAAAAAGAAGAGACGTAAACTATTTCTGTCAAAAAACAACCCGGAGACACAACCGCGCTCATTTTAGGAAATTACCATCACGTTAGTTTGCCAAGGCTGTTCCCCATCCTCCTCTTCTACAAGGAACTCTCACTGAGGCCTTGAATGAAAGTGTCCTGAATGTGTTGCTGTTCACAACATTTCTTTATCAAACTCAAATCATTCATGCCTTGGGTTGCAAAGCTACCGGTAATTATCAAAGTTACCGGAATCTACATGAGGCTGCCCACAGGAGGGAATGCAGTCCAAAGGTTGCTTCTAGGAGCATGGGGGTAATGGAGACGTTGGAGGTTATGGGAAACAATATGGCCGCCTGCCTCCTCGGCTGTACCACCTCCTTGCCTTTAGTTTCTGTTGTGTTATTTGGTGTGTTTAATATGTTTATTTATTGATTCTAAATGTGATTTAGATTTATTTTTAAAGCTTTTTCTTCACATTTTAAAACAGGTTTATTTCTCGCCTGATTAGCCTCGTTTCACTGCCAAAAATAAAATGAAACCATCTAGTGTTCAGTGAAATAACAACACAATGTCAAATGTTTTATTGTTTTATTTCAGCTTTATTCAACCAGGTTGGTCAGTTGAGATCAAGTTCTCATTTACAACTGCAACCTGGCCAAGATAAAGCAAAGCAGTTCGACACATACAACAACACAGAGTTACGCATGGAGTAAAACAAACATACAGTCAATAATACAGTAGAAACATAAGTCTATATACAATGTGAGCAAATGAGGTGAGATAAGGGAGGTAAAGGCAAAAAAAGGCCATGGTGGCAAAGTAAATACAATATAGCAAGTAAAACACTGGAATGGTAGATTTGCCGGTAGCCTAGTCAAATAATGAACATCCAATCGCAGGAAACCTTCCCTCTTGCACAGACATTTAGAAATGAAACATGACCATTTGAAAAATAAGCCATGGGGGTATTTTGAGCGAGAATAAAGACAACATTTGAGTAGTAAGACGTATAAAAGCAACAGATACCATTAATAAGAGGCTAGAAGTGTCTTGTAAGGTGAGCTACTGAGTGGCTAGGACAGGCAAGACCCATACTATTGAGGAGGACTTCATTCTTCCTGCTGCCGCGGATATGGCTGGAACAATGCTGGGGGGAAAGGCCCAAAAAACTAAACAGCCTTCATCAAACAACACTGTTTCACGACGCATCAGTGACATGGCAGAAGATGTTTTGAAACCATTACTGCTTCACATACAAGCCAGTGAATTCTATGTGTTACAGCTGGATGAGTCAACAGACGTGGTGGGCCTGGTACAGCTCCTGGTATATGTCTGTTACAGCTGGATGAGTCAACAGGCCTGGCACAGCTCCTGGTATATGTCTGTTACAGCTGGATGAGTCAACAGACATGGTGGGCCTGGCACAGCTCCTGGTATATGTCCGTTACAGCTGGATGAGTCAACAGGCCTGGCACAGCTCCTGGTATATGTATGTTACAGCTGGATGAGTCAACAGACATGGTGGGCCTGGCACAGCTCCTGGTATATGTCCGTTACAGCTGGATGAGTCAACAGACATGGTGGGCCTGGCACAGCTCCTGGTATATGTCTGTTACAGCTGGATGAGTCAACAGACATGGTGGGCCTGGCACAGCTCCTGGTATATGTCTGTTACAGCTGGATGAGTCAACAGACGTGGTGGGCCTGGCACAGCTCCTGGTATATGTCTGTTACAGCTGGATGAGTCAACAGACATGGTGGGCCTGGCACAGCTCCTGGTATATGTCTGTTACAGCTGGATGAGTCAACAGACATGGTGGGCCTGGCACAGCTCCTGGTATATGTCTGTTACAGCTGGATGAGTCAACAGACGTGGTGGGCCTGGCACAGCTCCTGGTATATGTCTGTTACAGCTAGATGAGTCAACAGACATGGTGGGCCTGGCACAGCTCCTGGTATATGTCTGTTACAGCTAGATGAGTCGACAGACGTGGCGGGCCTGGCACAGCTCCTGGTATATGTCTGTTACAGCTAGATGAGTCGACAGACGTTGAGGGCCTGGCACAGCTCCTGGTATATGTCTGTTACAGCTGGATGAGTCAACAGATGTGGTGGGCCTGGCACAGCTCCTGGTATATGTCTGTTACAGCTGGATGAGTCAACAGATGTGGTGGGCCTGGCACAGCTCCTGGTATATGTCTGTTACAGCTGGATGAGTCAACAGACGTGGTGGGCCTGGCACAGCTCCTGGTATATGTCTGTTACAGCTGGATGAGTCAACAGACATGGTGGGCCTGGCACAGCTCCTGGTATATGTCTGTTACAGCTGGATGAGTCAACAGGCCTGGCACAGCTCCTGGTATATGTCTGTTACAGCTGGATGAGTCAACAGACTGGATGAGCTCAACAGACAGCTGAGTCTGTTACAGGGCCTGGCACAGCTCCTGGTATATGTCTGTTACAGCTGGATGAGTCAACAGGCCTGGCACAGCTCCTGGTATATGTCTGTTACAGCTGGATGAGTCAACAGACATGGTGGGCCTGGCACAGCTCCTGGTATATGTCTGTTACAGGTATATGTCTGTTACCTATATGTCTGTTACAGCTGGATGAGTCAACAGGCCTGGTGGGCCTGGCACAGCTCCTGGTATATGTCTGTTACAGCTGGATGAGTCAACAGACAGGCCTGGCACAGCTCCTGGTATATGTCTGTTACAGCTGGATGAGTCAACAGGCCTGGCACAGCTCCTGGTATATGTCTGTTACAGCTGGATGAGTCAGACAGGCCTGGCACAGCTCCTGTTACAGCTGGATGTCTGTTACAGCTGGATGAGTCAACAGATGGAGTCAACAGACATGGCCTGGCACAGCTCCTGGTATATGTCTGTTACAGCTGGATGAGTCAACAGACATGGTGGGCCTGGCACAGCTCCTGGTATATGTCTGTTACAGCTGGATGAGTCAACAGACATGGCAGGCCTGGCACAGCTCCTGGTATATGTCTGTTACAGCTGGATGAACAGACGTGGTGGGCCTGGCACAGCTCCTGGTATATGTCTGTTACAGCTGGATGAGTCAACAGGCCTGGCACAGCTCCTGGTATATGTCTGTTACAGCTGGATGAGTCAACAGACGTGGTGGGCCTGGCACAGCTCCTGGTATATGTCTGTTACAGCTGGATGAGTCAACAGACATGGTGGGCCTGGCACAGCTCCTGGTATATGTCTGTTACAGCTGGATGAGTCAACAGACATGGCAGGCCTGGCACAGCTCCTGGTATATGTCTGTTACAGCTGGATGAGTCAACAGGCCTGGCACAGCTCCTGGTATATGTCTGTTACAGCTGGATGAGTCAACAGACGTGGTGGGCCTGGTACAGCTCCTGGTATATGTCTGTTACAGCTGGATGAACAGACGTGGTGGGCCTGGCACAGCTCCTGGTATATGTCTGTTACAGCTGGATGAGTCAACAGACATGGTGGGCCTGGCACAGCTCCTGGTATATGTCTGTTACAGCTGGATGAGTCAACAGACGTGGTGGGCCTGGCACAGCTCCTGGTATATGTCCGTTACGTTTATGGGGGGTCAATTAAGGAAGACATCCTCTTCTGTAAACCACTGGGGTATGGGACTATAACACGTTTGGGGTGTAGACAAAGGAGAGCTCTCCAGTAGGTACCAAAACATTCAAAGGCCACTTTCCCAAAAGTGGGGTTACAAGTTTATCAACTTTCAAAGCAGAATTACTTTCCCATTGTTCCTCAAAAATACAGTGTATGATCTACCATTCTGTAGCTCTGACTCTCTACTTTTATCCAATGTAAAAAACACCAGGTCATATTTTGCTACATAAGACTGATTTGAGCCGGTCGGTCATACATGGGGGAGGGAATGCTGTCACCTCCAGGTAGGTGTGTGTGCTGAGGGTGTCGGGTTCTTGTCC
>NC_088397.1:11874711-11892211 GCF_034236695.1 Oncorhynchus nerka
ACACACACACACACAGAAAACCCGCCTCTCCTGCACACACAAACACACACAGACAGACAGGCTACCTTCCCTAGACTGACCTAGACATAAGCCTAGACATCCGACACCTCACCTGGCCTAACATAGCTCCCCTTCGGCTCGAAGGGCTATATCAACCGCAGAAAAACTAACTACGGCGAGACTTGGCAGAACACTTACACTACAGGGATTCAGGCACTGCAGCTAGAGTTCAGGGGTTCAGGCACTGCAGCTAGAGTTCAGGGGTTCAGGCACTGTAGCTAGAGTTCAGGGGTTCAGGCACTGCAGCTAGAGTTCAGGGGTTCAGGCACAGTAGCTAGAGTTCAGGGGTCCAGCCACTGCTGCTAGAGTTCAGGGGTTCAGCCACTGTAGCTAGAGTTCAGGGGTTCAGGCACTGCTGCTAGAGTTCAGGGGTTCAGGCACTGTAGCTAGAGTTCAGGGGTTCGGGCACTGCTGCTAGAGTTCAGGGGTTCAGGCACTGCAGCTAGAGTTCAGGGGTTCAGGCACTGCTGCTAGAGTTCAGGGGTTCAGGCACTGCTGCTAGAGTTCAGGGGTTGAGGCACTGCAGCTAGAGTTCAGGGGTTCAGGCACTGTAGCTAGAGTTCAGGGGTTCAGGCACTGTAGCTAGAGTTCAGGGATTCAGGCACTGCAGCTAGAGTTCAGGGGTTCAGGCACTGTAGCTAGAGTTCAGGGGTTCAGGCACTGTAGCTAGAGTTCAGGGGTTCAGGCACTGCTGCTAGAGTTCAGGGGTTCAGGCACTGCTGCTAGAGCTCAGGGGGTCAGGCACTGCAGCTAGAGCTCAGGGGTTCAGGCACTGCTGCTAGAGTTCAGGGGTCCAGCCACTGCTGCTAGAGTTCAGGGGTTCAGCCACTGTAGCTAGAGGTCAGGGGTTCAGGCACTGCAGCTAGAGTTCAGGGGTCCAGGCACTGCTGCTAGAGTTCAGGGGTTGAGGCACTGCAGCTAGAGTTCAGGGTTCAGGCACTGTAGCTAGAGTTCAGGGGTTCAGGCACTGTAGCTAGAGTTCAGGGGTTCAGGCACTGCTGCTAGAGTTCAGGGGTTCAGGCACTGCAGCTAGAGTTCAGGGGTTCAGGCATTGCTGCTAGAGTTCAGGGGTTCAGGCACTGCTGCTAGAGTTCAGGGGTTCAGGCACTGCAGCTAGAGTTCAGGGGTTCAGGCACTGTAGCTAGAGTTCAGGGGTTCAGGCACTGCAGCTAGAGTTCAGGGGTTCAGCCACTGTAGCTAGAGTTCAGGGGTTCAGGCACTGCTGCTAGAGTTCAGGGGTTCAGGCACTGTAGCTAGAGTTCAGGGGTTCGGGCACTGCTGCTAGAGTTCAGGGGTTCAGGCACTGCAGCTAGAGTTCAGGGGTTCAGGCACTGCTGCTAGAGTTCAGGGGTTCAGGCACTGCTGCTAGAGTTCAGGGGTTGAGGCACTGCAGCTAGAGTTCAGGGGTTCAGGCACTGTAGCTAGAGTTCAGGGGTTCAGGCACTGTAGCTAGAGTTCAGGGATTCAGGCACTGCTGCTAGAGTTCAGGCGTTCAGGCACTGCAGCTAGAGTTCAGGGGTTCAGGCACAGTAGCTAGAGTTCAGGGGTTCAGGCACTGCAGCTAGAGTTCAGGGGTTCAGCCACTGTAGCTAGAGTTCAGGGGTTCAGGCACTGCTGCTAGAGTTCAGGGGTTCAGGCACTGTAGCTAGAGTTCAGGGGTTCGGGCACTGCTGCTAGAGTTCAGGGGTTCAGGCACTGCAGCTAGAGTTCAGGGGTTCAGGCACTGCTGCTAGAGTTCAGGGGTTCAGGCACTGCTGCTAGAGTTCAGGGGTTGAGGCACTGCAGCTAGAGTTCAGGGGTTCAGGCACTGTAGCTAGAGTTCAGGGGTTCAGGCACTGTAGCTAGAGTTCAGGGATTCAGGCACTGCAGCTAGAGTTCAGGGGTTCAGGCACTGTAGCTAGAGTTCAGGGGTTCAGGCACTGTAGCTAGAGTTCAGGGGTTCAGGCACTGCTGCTAGAGTTCAGGGGTTCAGGCACTGCAGCTAGAGCTCAGGGGGTCAGGCACTGCAGCTAGAGCTCAGGGGTTCAGGCACTGCTGCTAGAGTTCAGGGGTCCAGCCACTGCTGCTAGAGTTCAGGGGTTCAGCCACTGTAGCTAGAGGTCAGGGGTTCAGGCACTGCAGCTAGAGTTCAGGGGTCCAGGCACTGCTGCTAGAGTTCAGGGGTTGAGGCACTGCAGCTAGAGTTCAGGGGTTCAGGCACTGTAGCTAGAGTTCAGGGGTTCAGGCACTGTAGCTAGAGTTCAGGGGTTCAGGCACTGCTGCTAGAGTTCAGGGGTTCAGGCACTGCAGCTAGAGTTCAGGGGTTCAGGCACTGCTGCTAGAGTTCAGGGGTTCAGGCACTGCTGCTAGAGTTCAGGGGTTCAGGCACTGCAGCTAGAGTTCAGGGGTTCAGGCACTGTAGCTAGAGTTCAGGGGTTCAGGCACTGCAGCTAGAGTTCAGGGGTTCAGCCACTGTAGCTAGAGTTCAGGGGTTCAGGCACTGCTGCTAGAGTTCAGGGGTTCAGGCACTGTAGCTAGAGTTCAGGGGTTCGGGCACTGCTGCTAGAGTTCAGGGGTTCGGGCACTGCAGCTAGAGTTCAGGGGTTCAGGCACTGCTGCTAGAGTTCAGGGGTTCAGGCACTGCTGCTAGAGTTCAGGGGTTGAGGCACTGCAGCTAGAGTTCAGGGGTTCAGGCACTGTAGCTAGAGTTCAGGGGTTCAGGCACTGTAGCTAGAGTTCAGGGATTCAGGCACTGCTGCTAGAGTTCAGGCGTTCAGGCACTGCAGCTAGAGTTCAGGGGTTCAGGCACTGTAGCTAGAGTTCAGGGGTTCAGGCACTGCTGCTAGAGTTCAGGGGTTCAGGCACTGCAGCTAGAGCTCAGGGGGTCAGGCACTGCAGCTAGAGCTCAGGGGTTCAGGCACTGCTGCTAGAGTTCAGGGGTCCAGCCACTGCTACTAGAGTTCAGGGGTTCAGCCACTGTAGCTAGAGGTCAGGGGTTCAGGCACTGCAGCTAGAGTTCAGGGGTCCAGGCACTGCTGCTAGAGTTCAGGGGTTGAGGCACTGCAGCTAGAGTTCAGGGGTTCAGTCACTGTAGCTAGAGTTCAGGGGTTCAGGCACTGTAGCTAGAGTTCAGGGGTTCAGGCACTGCTGCTAGAGTTCAGGGGTTCAGGCACTGCAGTTAGACTTCAGGGGTTCAGGCACTGCTGCTAGAGTTCAGGGGTTCAGGCACTGCTGCTAGAGTTCAGGGGTTCAGGTACTGCTGCTAGAGTTCAGGGGTTCAGGCACTGCAGCTAGAGCTCAGGGGGTCAGGCACTGCAGCTAGAGTTCAGGGGTTCAGGCACTGCTGCTAGAGCTCAGGGGTTCAGTCACTGTAGCTAGAGTTCAGGGGTTCAGGCACTGCAGCTAGAGTTCAGGGGTTCAGGCACTGCAGCTAGAGTTCAGGGGTTCAGGCACTGCTGCTAGAGTTCAGGGGTTCAGGCACTGCAGCTAGAGTTCAGGGGTTCAGGCACTGCTGCTAGAGCTCAGGGGTTCAGGCACTGTAGCTAGAGTTCAGGGGTTCATGCACTGCAGCTAGAGTTCAGGGGTTCAGGCACTGCAGCTAGGGTTCAGGGGTTCAGGCACTGCAGCTAGAGTTCAGGGGTTCAGGCACTGCAGCTAGAGTTCAGGGGTTGAGGCACTGTAGCTAGAGTTCAGGGGTTCAGGCACTGCAGCTAGAGCTCAGGGGTTCAGGCACTGCAGCTAGAGTTCAGGGGTTCAGGCACTGCTGCTAGAGCTCAGGGGGCTCTTCAGGGGTTCAGGCACTGCAGCTAGAGTTCAGGGGTTCAGGTACTGCAGCTAGAGTTCAGGGGTTCAGGTACTGCAGCTAGAGTTCAGGGTTCAGGTACTGCAGCTAGAGTTCAGGGGTTCAGGCACTGCTGCTAGAGCTCAGGGGTTCAGGCTATGTAGCTAGAGTTCAGGGGTTCAGGCACTGCAGCTAGAGTTCAGGGGTTCAGGCACTGCAGCTAGAGTTCAGGGGTTCAGGTACTGCAGCTAGAGTTCAGGGGTTCAGGTACTGCAGCTAGAGTTCAGGGGTTCAGGTACTGCATCTAGAGTTCAGGGGTTCAGGCAGTGCAACTATCAGATCCAATGTTATTTGTCACATGCTTAGTAAACAACATGTGCAGACTAACAGTGAAATGCTTACTTACGGGCCCTTCCCAACAATGCAGACAGAAAAAAGAGAATTGTAATTAAAATCAAATCAAATGTTAATTGTCACATGCACCGGATACAACCTTACAGTGAAATGCTTACTTAAATGCCCTTAACCAACAACGCAGTACAAGAAATAGAGTTGAGAAAATATTTACTAAATATATTAAAGTAAAAAATTAAATAAAAAGTGAAATAATAAAATAACAATAACGAGGGTATATACAGGGGGTACCGAGTCAATGTGCGGGGGTACAGGTTAGTCGAGGTACTATGTACATGTAGGTATGGGTAAAGTGACTATGCATATACACATATAGATGAAAACTCTCTTGGTAAATAGTATGGTCTGCATCTTATCATGAAGTATTCTAACTCAGACGAGAAGAACCTCGAGACTTCTTTAATATTAGAGATGGCGCCCCAGTTCTTGTTAACCAAGAGATACACCCCCTCCTCTCAGCTTCCTGGACGCCACCGTTCTGTCCTGCAGATGTATAGAAAGACCAGGATTTATATTTACCATGTTCTCGTTCAGCCACGACTCAGAGAAACACAGGATATTACAGTTCTTCAGATCACGCTGACAGGATAGTCTCCAACGGAGCTCATCCACTTTATTCTCCAGTGATTGCACATTCGCCAATAGACCCGGTAGAGGGTAGAGGCGATTCACCCACTCTCTGGCTTCTATAGCGCTGTCTCCTTCTTCGAGTGTCGGGGATATGGGGCCTGGTCTGCAATAATCAATGTCTTACGCCTCTGAAAAGAGGAAAACTTTTCTCAATTTGAATTTTTGGTAGTCCTCTGCTCATTTGAACTTATCCCGCGGGTCGAAGCATCTGCATAACATTTCCATAGGGATGCAGACATTTTGGCACTAGGGAGTACTGTTTAGGAGGTGGCGGAGACGTCTCGCAGCACTCTGGGGCT
The DNA here is from genome assembly GCF_034236695.1 of Oncorhynchus nerka. Taxonomy (NCBI): domain Eukaryota; kingdom Metazoa; phylum Chordata; class Actinopteri; order Salmoniformes; family Salmonidae; genus Oncorhynchus; species Oncorhynchus nerka. The sequence goes on from NC_088397.1 coordinate 11,879,875, forward strand.
AATGGGTGGAGTGTTGCCTGGTTGAAGGACATGTGTTAACCATGATGAATGCTGTGTCACTAACATTGAACACGGCAGGGTGTGAAATTCGGCAAAATGAGTCACAGAGAGGTAGAGAGGGAGGGGGAGGGAGAGAGGGGAGGGAGAGAAGGGCAGAGGGAGAGAGAGAGCTAGAGAAAGGGGGAAGAGAGAGAGAGAGCTAGAGAAAGGGGGAAGAGAGAGAGAGAGAGCTAGAGAAAGGGGGAAGAGAGAGAGAGAGAGAGAGCTAGAGAAAGGGGAAAGAGAGAGAGAGAGAGAGAGAAAGAGTGAGAAAGGGGAGAGAGATAGAGAGCTAGAGAAAGGGGAGAGAGAGAGAGAGAGAGAGAGCTAGAGAAAGGAGAGAGAGAGAGAGCTAGAGAAAGGGGAGAGAGGGAGAGAGCTAGAGAAAGGGGAAAGAGAGAGAGAGAGCAGATAGGTCTCTAAAGCAGAGAGCTCTGCTAAAGCGTGATAACCAGTGGCTCCTCTGAACACATTTCACTTGTGGCAGAGCGTGCTGTCAAGGAACCCTGAGACTCAGTGATGTCATGACTCTGCTGCCTTTTGAAGGATCTGAAAAATGCAGCCGTTTTCTTTTAACAAAAGGAGGCTTACTTTTATTTGTACACAAACAGACACAGCCTTGACCTTCGCTGTTGAACTGGCTCCAGAGAAAAGAGTGTGACAGGTGTGTGTGTGTGTGTGTGTGTGTGTGTGTGTGTGTGTGTGTGTGTGTGTTTGATGTGTTTGATGTCTCAGAACCATAATTCCCGTTTGGTATGTTTCCAAGAAATCAGGTTCACTCTCTCAACATTACTAGGCCAACTTGTTTTCGTGCAACGTAACGATGCAGCCGGGGCCTATTTGTGAAATACTTGTCTGGACAATCTCTCTTTTTCAACTGAAAAGTGTCACGTCGGAAAGAGGAGTACTCTGGGTATGATTTACTCTGGGCATAAAAAACAATCATCATCTATTTACACTCGGCAAAACAATCATCATAAATTACACATTTGTACCAGTACTTAGAAAACGTGCGCTCGGATGCTCTTTGTTTACGATAAAACAAATACGGTCCCTCGGCTCGCCATCACTGTGGTGGAGTCTGAACAACGAGCTGTCTCTTGTTTTGGAAGACGATGCCTTCCCTTTTTTAATGAAGCGCGGGCCCCTTTGAATGAAGACTCAATGGGCCGTGGAAAGGGGCCCTCCTTCCTCACTCCTTTCACTCTTCTCCGGCTTCTGAACCGGCGACCCCCCTCATCTTGTTGGAGGATTAGAGGAAGAAGGGGCCATTACCCTCTGTCTAGGGCCCGTCCTTAGAGGGGAGACGGATGGGGGCCCTAGCACTCACGTGCACACACACACACACACACTATTGTCTCACAATCCATATAGGTCTCCTCGCGGACAGGAATGCTGCTCCCCTTCAGAATCGCCCATATCTCTTTCTCCTGTCTCTGAGAGACAGATTAAATTGAGAACACAGAGAGGTGTTGTGTATGGTGTCCAAAAGAGGACAGCCGATGTGAACATCCCCCTACTATAGACCTCCCTCCCTACAAACCTGCTCCAACCTCCCTCCCTACAGACCTGCTCCAACCTCCCTCCCTATAGACCTGCTCCAACCTCCCTCTCTACAGACCTGCTCCAACCTCCCTCCCTACAGACCTGCTCCTACCTCCATCCCTACAGACCTGCTCCAACCTCCCTCCCTACAGACCTGCTCCAACCTCCCTCCCTATAGACCTGCTCCAACCTCCCTCCCTACAGACCTGCTCCTACCTCCCTCCCTACAGACCTGCTCCAACCTCCCTCCCTACAGACCTGCTCCAACCTCCCTCCCTACAGACCTGCTCCAACCTCCCTCCCTACAAACCTGCTCCAACCTCCCTCCCTACAGACCTGCTCCTACCTACCTCCCTACAGACCTGCTCCAACCTCCCACCATACAACCTGCTCCAACCTCCCTCCCTACAAACCTGCTCCAACCTCCCACCATACAGACCTGCTCCAACCTCCCTCCCTACAGACCTGCTCCAACCTCCCTCCCTACAAACCTGCTCCAACCTCCCACCATACAGACCTGCTCCAACCTCCCACCATACAGACCTGCTCCAACCTCCCTCCCTACAGACCTGCTCCATCCTCCCTCCCTACAGGGTGAGATACCTCCTCCAACCTCCCTCCCTACAAACCTGCTCCAACCTCCCTCCCTACAGACCTGCTCCAACCTCCCTCCCTACAGACCTGCTCCAACCTCCCTCTCTACAGACCTGCTCCAACATCCCACCATACAAACCTGCTCCTACCTCCCTCTCTACAGACCTCCTCCAATCTCACTCCCTACAGACCTCCTCCAATCTCACTCTCTACAGACCTGCTCCAACCTCCCTCCATACAGACCTCCTCCAACCTCCCTCTCTACAGACCTCCTCCAATCTCACTCCCCACAGACCTGCTCCAACCTCCCTCTCTACAGACCTGCTCCAACCTCCCTCTCTACAGACCTCCTCCAATCTCACTCTCTACAGACCTGCTCCAACCTCCCTCCATACAGACCTCCTCCAACCTCCCTCCCTACAGGGTGTGACCTGCTCCAATCTCCCTCCAAACAGGATATTTGTGTGCGTGTGTGTGTGTGTGTGTGTGTGTGTGTGTGTGTGTGTGTGTGTGTGTGTGTGTGTGTGTGTGTGTGCATGCTAGTGTGCGGTGGGTGTGCGTGGGTAGGTGGGTGTTGTGTGTGTGTGTGTGTGTGTGTGTGTGTGTGTGTGTGTGTGTGTGTGTGTGTGTGTGTGTGTGTGTGTGTGTGTGTGTGTGTGTGTGTGTGTGTTTGTGTGTGTGTACGTGTCTGGTCTGGGAAGACAGAGAAACGTCTCAATGTGTCCACCATCTTTTTTCCATGGTCTTTATTTATCATCCCTCTGTGTCTCTATTTATCATCCCTCTGTGTCTCTATTTATCATCCCCCTGTGTCTCTATTTATCATCCCTCTACTGTGTCTCTTTTCATCATCCCTCTACTGTGTCTCTATTTATCATCCCTCTGTGTCTCTATTTATCATCCCTCTACTGTGTCTCTATTTATCATCCCTCTACTGTGTCTCTATTTATCATCCATCTACTGTGTCTCTAATTATCATCCCTCTGTGTCTCTATTTATCATCCCTCTACTGTGTCTCTATTTATCATCCCTCTACTGTGTCTCTATTTATCATCCCTCTTTGTCATAATTTATCATCCCTCTACTGTGTCTCTATTTATCACCCCTCTGTGTCTCTATTTATCATCCCTCTACTGTGTCTCTATTTATCATCCCTCTACTGTGTCTCTATTTATCATCCCTCTACTGTGTCTCTATTTATCATCCCTCTACTGTGTCTCTATTTATCATCCCTCTGTGTCTCTATTTATCATCCCTCTACTGTGTCTCTATTTATCATCCCTCTGTCTCTATTTATCATCCCTCTGTCTTTATTATCATCCCTTTGTGTCTCTATTTATCATCCCTCTACTGTGTCTCTATTTATCATCCCTCTGTGTCTTTATTTATCATCCCTCTGTGTCTCTATTTATCATCCCTCTGTGTCTCTATTTTTCATCCCTCTACTGTGTCTCTATTTATCATCCCTCTACTGTGTCTCTATGTATCATCCCTCTACTGTGTCTCTATTTATCATCCCTCTACTGTGTCTCTATTTATCATCCCTCTGTCTCTATTTATCATCCCTCTACTGTGTCTTTATTTATCATCCCTCTGTGTCGCTATTTATCATCCCTCTGTGTCTCTATTTATCATCCCTCTACTGTGTCTCTATTTATCATCCCTCTGTCTTTATTTATCATCCCTCTGTGTCTCTATGTATCATCCCTCTACTGTGTCTCTATTTATCATCCCTCTACTGTGTCTCTATTTATCATCCCTCTGTCTTTATTTATCATCCCTCTGTGTCTCTATTTATCATCCCTCTGTGTCTCTATTTATCATCCCTCTACTGTGTCTCTATTTATCACCCCTCTGTGTCTCTATTTATCATCCCTCTACTGTGTCTCTATTTATCACCCCTCTGTGTCTCTATTTATCATCCCTCTGTCTTTATTTATCATCCCTCTGTGTCTCTATTTATCATCCCTCTGTGTCTCTATTTATCATCCCTCTATGGTGTCTCTATTTATCATCCCTCTACTTCGTGTCTATTTATCATCCCTCTGTGTCTTTGTCCCATGCTTTGACCAGCCTCTGGGGAAAGGTAGGGCACTATGTAGGGATTTGGGTGCCATTTGGGACACAACCTGTGTGTAGTAGTCGTGGTGTATTGATCGAGCGGTGACCTCTAACCTCACCTGTGAGTAATGGAATTCTCCCCCTTTGTGGCTAGGTCAAGGTCTCACCACTGAACACCACACATGCTCTGTACAGCCATTGATTGATCCCTTGAGAGGAGTCAAACACACACACACACACACACACACACACACACACACACACACACACACACACACACACAATACATAGAACCCCATCTCTTTGCTTTTGTGTTTTTAAAGTCTCAAGTTGTCGAGTCAGCGTTTGTGAGAACATTTTTTTGATCTTGAATTCCCCTCTCCTCCACCCCTAATTACTACATGTCTTTTATTTTTGATATTCTGACATGGCAGATATTGTCTTTCCTTCACCTTGACATGAGGTGAAGAACCCATAGGTCCCATGTAAAGATAACATGGAGAAAGGACCTGTGTTCTCCCACACTTTCCATACTAAGCAGACAGGGGTGGATAGGGAAGGTGAGGCCTGTTGATGCTGAGGGGGAAGTGTTTGTTGGAGAGAGGCCTGTTAATGCAGAGGAGGAAGTGTTTGTTGGAGAGAGGCCTGTTGATGCTGAGGGGGAAGTGTTTGTTGGAGAGAGGCCTGTTGATGCTGAGGGGGAAGTGTTTGTTGGAGAGAGGCCTGTTAATGTAGAGGAGAAAGTGTTTGTTGGAGAGAGGCTTGTTGATGCAGAGGAGGAAGTGTTTGTTGGAGAGAGGCCTGTTAATGCAGAGGAGGAAGTGTTTGTTGGAGAGAGGCTTGTTGACGTAGAGGAGGAAGTGTTTGTTGGAGAGAGGCCTGTTAATGCAGAGAAGGAAGTGTTTGTTGGAGAGAGGCTTGTTGACGTAGAGGAGGAAGTGTTTGTTGGAGAGAGGCTTGTTGACGTAGAGGAGGAAGTGTTTGTTGGAGAGAGGCTTTTTGACGTAGAGGAGGAAGTGTTTGTTGGAAAGAGGCCTGTTGATGCTGAGGGGGAAGTGTTTGTTGGAGAGAGGCCTGTTAATGCAGAGGAGGAAGTGTTTGTTGGAGACCGGCTTGTTGACGTAGAGGAGGAAGTGTTTGTTGGAGAGAGGCTTGTTGACGTAGAGGAGGAAGTGTTTGTTGGAGAGAGGCTTGTTGACGTAGAGGAGGAAGTGTTTGTTGGAGAGAGGCCTGTTAATGCAGAGGAGGAAGTGTTTGTTGGAGAGAGGCCTGTTGATGCTGAGGGGGAAGTGTTTGTTGGAAAGAGGCCTGTTGATGCTGAGGCGGAAGTGTTTGTCGGAGAGAGGCCTGTTGATGCTGAGGGGGAAGTGTTTGTTGGAGAGAGGCCTGTTGATGCTGAGGGGGAAGTGTTTGTTGGAGACAGGGCTGTTGATGCTGAGGGGAAAGTGTTTGTTGGAGAGAGGCCTGTTGATGCTGAGGGGGAAGTGTTTGTTGGAGAGAGGCCTGTTAATGCAGAGGAGGAAGTGTTTGTTGGAGAGAGGCCTGTTGACGTAGAGGAGGAAGTGTTTGTTGGAGAGAGGCCTGTTGATGCTGAGGGGGAAGTGTTTGTTGGAGAGAGGCTTGTTGACGTAGAGGAGGAAGTGTTTGTTGGAGAGAGGCCTGTTGATGCTGAGGGGGAAGTGTTTGTTGGAGAGAGGCCTGTTGATGCTGAGGGGGAAGTGTTTGTTGGAGAGAGGCCTGTTGATGCTGAGGGGGAAGTGTTTGTTGGAGAGAGGCCTGTTAATGCAGAGGAGGAAGTGTTTGTTGGAGAGAGGCCTGTTAATGCAGAGGAGGAAGTGTTTGTTGGAGAGAGGCTTGTTGACGTAGAGGAGGAAGTGTTTGTTGGAGAGAGGCCTGTTGATGCTGAGGGGGAAGTGTTTGTTGGAGAGAGGCCTGTTGATGCTGAGGGGGAAGTGTTTGTTGGAGAGAGGCCTGTTGATGCTGAGGGGGAAGTGTTTGTTGGAGAGAGGCCTGTTAATGCAGAGGAGGAAGTGTTTGTTGGAGAAAGGCTTGTTGACGTAGAGGAGGAAGTGTTTGTTGGAGAGAGGCCTGTTGATGCTGAGGGGGAAGTGTTTGTTGGAGACCGGCCTGTTGATGCTGAGGGGAAAGTGTTTGTTGGAGACAGGGCTGTTGATGCTGAGGGGAAAGTGTTTGTTGGAGACCGGCCTGTTGATGGTTTGGGAAAAGAGCTGAGTCTGGGTTGAGGCTGGTTGGAGGTCTAGCCTCATGTGACATGGAAAATCTGCACACCGCAATCTCAGACACGCAAACACACACACACACACACACACACACACACACACACACACACACACACACACACACACACACACACACACACACACACACACACACACACACACACACACACACACACACACACACACACACACTTGTCCTTGTACACACACACACTTCGGAGCCCTCGGTGATCCCAGGAATCCGGGCAGGGGAGAGGGCCCACACCCGGAATAGCAGCACAGCCACATTTAGCAGCATACACCACATTCCCATTCCCAGCTGCCTCCAATGCCCCACACAAATCACTCAATGACCAGCACACACACACACACACATGCGCAAGAAAGCACACAAGAATGCGTTCACATAACCATGCACACACACACACACACACACACACACACACACACATAAACACACACACACACACACACACACACATAAATACACACAAATCAAATCAAATCAAATTTATTATATAGCCCTTCGTACATCAGCTGATATCTCAAAGTGCTGTACAGAAACCCAGCCTAAAACCCCAAACAGCAAGCAATGCAGGTGTAAAAGCACGGTGGCTAGGAAAAACTCCCTAGAAAGGCCAAAACCTAGGAAGAAACCTAGAGAGGAACCAGGCTATGTGGGGTGGCCAGTCCTCTTCTGGCTGTGCCGGGTAGAGATTATAACAGAACATGGCCAAGATGTTCAAATGTTCATAAATGACCAGCATGGTCGAATAATAATAAGGCAGAACAGTTGAAACTGGAGCAGCAGCACAGTCAGGTGGACTGGGGACAGCAAGGAGTCATCATGTCAGGTAGTCCTGGGGCACGGTCCTAGGGCTCAGGTCCTCCGAGAGAGAGAAAGAAAGAGAGAATTAGAGAGAGCATATGTGGGGTGGCCAGTCCTCTTCTGGCTGTGCCGGGTGGAGATTATAACAGAACGTGGCCAAGATGTTCAAATGTTCATAAATGACCAGCATGGTCGAATAATAGTAAGGCAGAACAGTTGAAACTGGAGCAGCAGCATGGCCAGGTGGACACACACACACACACACACACACACACACACACACACACACACATAAACACACACGCATACACACACACACACACACACACACACACACACACACACACACACACACACACACACACACACACACACACACACACACACACACACACATACACACACACACACATAAACACACACACACACACATGCACACAAACACACACACACACACACCATTCCACTTTCCACCATAACTTCCAAACAACATGTTTTCAGTGTTATTGGTCTGAATAATATGAACGACCCTGAACAGACTCCAAACACTCCATGCAGTATGTATCTCCTGCCCCATTACACAGCACAGATAAAGACTGGGAGGACTAATCCTACAACCATCTGGTGTGGCCGCTGCTGGCGGGGTGGAGGCAGCAGCAGAGACCTGCTGGAATACACCCTGGCTACTCCCACTGATCTGGAGGGCACTGATCCACACAGTAGTCTGTCAGTCAAGTCTGGTAGAGAGGGAGGGGGGGAGGGAGGTAGACTGGGAGGGATTGAGAGAGGGAGGGAGGGAGGGAGGGAGGTAGACTGGGAGGGAGGGAGAGGGAGGGAGAGAGGGAGACAGGGAGGGAGGGAGGTAGACTGGGAGGGAGGGAGAGAGGGAGGGAGAGAGGGAGACAGGGAGGGAGGGAGGGAGGTAGACTGGGAGGGAGGGAGAGGGTAGACAGGGAGGGAGGGAGAGAGACAGGGAAACATGGGGAAAGTGGGGACGGAGGGAGGGAGGGAGACAGGGAGGGAGGGAGGTAGACAGGGAGGGAGGGAGAGAGGGAGACAGGGAAATATGGAGAAAGTGGGGACAGAGGGAGGGAGGAAGACAGGGAGGGAGGAAGACAGGGAGGGAGGGAGGGAGGGAGGGAGGGAGGGGAGACAGGGAGGGAGGGAGAGAGGGAGACAGGGAGGGAGGGAGAGAGGTAGACGGGGAGGGAGGGAGGTAGACAGGGAGGGAGGGAGGGAGACAGGGAGGGAGGGAGGGAGACAGGGAAACATGGAGAAAGTGGGGACGGAGGGAGGGAGGGAGGCAGGGAGGTAGACAGGGTAGACAGGGAGGGAGGGAGCCCTAGAGTACAGCAGCTACATCATGGACAGATGCTTGATATTGGGGCATTGTGAAACAAACAACTCAAAGTGTTAATATTGGAGATTAATATGTACAAACTCAGCAAAAAAAGAAACATCCCTTTTTCAGGACCCTGTCAAAGATAATTAGTAAAAATCCAAATAACTTCACAGATCTTCACTGTAAAGGGTTTAAACACAGTTTCATGCTTGTTCAATGAATCATAAACAATTAATGAACATGCACTTGTGGAATGTTTGTTAAGACACTAACAGTTTACAGACGGTAGGCAGACGGTAGGCAATTAAGGTCACAGTTATGAACACTTAGAACACTAAAGAGGCCTTTCTACTGACTCTGAAAAACACCAAAAGAAATATGCCCAGGGTCCCTGCTCATCTGCATGAACATGCTTTAGGCATGCTGCAAGGAGGCATGAGGACTGCAGATGTGGCCAGGGCAATAAATTGCAATGTCCGCACTGTGAGATGCCTAAGACGGGACAGACAGGGAGACAGGACAGACAGCTGATCATCCTCGCAGTGGCAGACCACATGTAACAACACCTGCACAGGATCAGTACATCCGAACATCACACCTGCGGGACAGGTACAGGATGGCAACAACAACTGCCCGAGTTACACCAGGAACGCACAATCCCTCCCTCAAATCAAATCAAATGTATTTATAAAGCCCTTCTTACATCAGCTGATATCTCAAAGTGTTGTACAGAAACACAGCCTAAAACCCCAAACAGCAACCAATGCAGGTGTAGAAGCACTCCATCAGTGCTCAGACTGTCTGCAATAGGCTGAGAGAGGCTGGGCTGAGAGCTTGTAGGCCTGTTCTAAGGCAGGTCCTCACCAGACATCACCGGCAACAACGTCGCCTATGGGCACAAACCCATAGGCGCCGTCGCTGGACCAGACTGGTCTGGCAAAAGGTGCTCTTCACTGACGAGTCACGGTTTTGTCTCACTAGAGGTGATGGTCGGATGTGCATTTATCGTCGAAGGAATGAGCGTTACACCGAGGCCTGTACTCTGGAGCGGGATCGATTTGGAGGTGGAGTGTCTGGGGCGGTGTGTCACAGCATCATCGGACTGAGCTTGTTGTCATTGCAAGCAATCTGAACGCTGTGCGTTACAGGGAAGACACCCTCCTCCCTCATGTGGTAGCCTTCCTGCAGGCTCATCCTGACATGACCTCCAACATGACAATACCACCAGCCATACTGCTCGTTCTGTACTGGATTTCCTGCAAGACAAGAATGTCAGTGTTCTGCCATGGCCAGCGAAGAGCCCCGATCTCAATCCCATTGAGCACGTCTGGGACCTGTTGGATTGGAGGGTGAGGGCTAGGGCCATTCCCCTCAGAAATGTCCGGGAACTTGCTGGTGCCTTGGTGGAAGAGTGGGGTAACATCTCACAGCAAGAACTGGCAAATCTGGTGCAGTCCATGAGGAGGAGATGCACTACAGTACTTAATGCAGCTGGTGGCCACACCAGATACTGACTGTTACTTTTGATTTTGACTCCCCCTTTGTTCAGCGACACATTATTCGATTTCTGTTAGTCACATGTCTGTGGAACTTCAGTTTATGTCTCAGTTCTTGTTATGAATCTTGTTATGTTCATACAAATATTTACACATGTTAAGTTTGCTGAAAATAAACGCAGTTGACAGTGAGAGGACGTTTCTTTTTCTGCTGAGTTTATATAGTAAACTTGTAAGTATTAAACTTGAACTTGAAATAGTATACATCAATCCGGGCGGTAAATATGACACCTTAGTTTGATCTGGGCTCCTAATGTCACCAGCTGCCACCTATCATGAGACAGGGCATAAAACAGGTAGCGGTCGCAGACATCAGATCTGAGCATGTAAACTCGACCTGAGTCACAACGCTAGCGCTGTCCTCCTCCTCCTGCTCCTCCTACTCCGCCTGCTCCACCTGCTCCACCTTCTCCACCTGCTCCCCCTGCTCCTCCTCCTCCACCTGCTCCACCTCCTCCGCCTCCTCCTCTTCTTTCTCCCCCCCTTGCTCCTCCTCCGCCTCCTCCTCCTCCTCCGCCTGCTCCGCCTGCTCCTCTTCTTTCTCCCCCCCTGCTCCTTGGTGGTGGTCATAAAGAGCTCATTTTCCTCCTACCGTGGTACATAGCTGAATTAAACCCCATTATGAAATGTGACGGGCCATTAATAAGATGGATGGCCGGCGGCCACAGGGCCCCCACCCAGCTCTTTGTCTTGCCTGCAGGCCCTCACTAACAATAGGGTTAGTCCCTGGCAGGGGCCCCGTGGGTAGGGATTACTGACCTGGAGCACTGGTTGGAAGGGGTGGGGGTGGGGGGGGGGGGGGGATTTATGCCCCGACAGCAAGGTGGGGGCCATGGGGGTGGGGAGAGATAAATGCGTCCAGTAATTGAGTTTGTTTGGGCAGTGACTTGTGGTCACCATGGTTGGGACTGGATCTGCTGGTGGCAGCAGTATGGTCTTGCCGGGGGCACCATGGGCCCGGGGATGTGGTGGGGGGACACATCCCCCCCCCCCCCCGGTGCTCTTCACACACTGTCCTCCAGACTTCCCGGGGGACATGATGGAGGACAGGTGGAGAGGGAGGGGGGATGAAGGATGAGATGGTTTGAGGCTGTTCAGGTCAGAGCTCTCTCTCTACGAGGATGGACGTGTAGGACAGGTAGAGAGGTAGGGGGGATGAAGGATGAGATGGTTTGAGGCTGTTCAGGTCAGAGCTCTCTCTCTACGAGGATGGACGTGTAGGACAGGTGTTATTGGAGTATCTTGTCAGAACTGTCTGTATCGTCTGTGCTCTGGGCTGTGCCTTGGTGTTGTGGCTCAGGGTTTATGTGACACTGTTGTGGCTGAGAAGGGGTGCTTTGTCTGTGGATATTCTTTATGTCTGTGGATATGTGCTTTGTCTGTGGATATTCGTTATGTCTGTGGATATGTGCTTTGTCTGTGGGTATGAGTTTTGTCAGCGGATGCATTCTTTGTCTGTGGTTGTATGTTTTGAATAAACATTTTGCATATGGATACTATTTTGTGTTTGTTCTGTGGATGTGTGTTGTGTCTGTGGATGTGTGTTGTGTGTGTGGATATGTGTTGTGTCTGTGGATATGTGTTGTGTTTGTGGATGTGTGTTTTGTGTGTGTATATGTGTGTGTGGATGTGTGTTGTGTCTGTGGATATGTGTTGTGTTTGTGGATATGTGTTGTGTGTGTGGATGTGTATATGTGCTGTGTGTGTGTATATGTGTTGTGTATGTGTGTTGTGTATGTGTATGTGTGTTGTGTGTGTGTGTATGTGTGTTGTGTGTGTGTATATGTGTGTGTGTATGTGTGTTGTGTGTGTGTATGTGTGTTGTGTGTGTGTATATGTGTTGTGTATGTGTGTTGTGTGTGTGTATATGTGTTGTGTATGTGTGTTGTGTGTGTGTATATGTGTGTGTGTATGTGTGTTGTGTGTGTGTATGTGTGTTGTGTGTGTGGATGTGTGTTTGCTGGTGTGTCTCCCCTCTGGTGCTCTTCACTGGGCTCAGGTGTGCTATGTTGAAAGGTGTCTTCGGGCTTTCAAGGTTTATGCATTGATTTCTGTTTCCAGGCCAACTGTTCATGTTGGATACCAAGGGCCAATGGGCTTCCTTGACACTCTCTCAGGCTGGATGAAGCTG
>NC_088397.1:11897211-11900103 GCF_034236695.1 Oncorhynchus nerka
TGAACACACAGACAGATGAACACACAGAAACAGACAGATAAACACACAGACAGACATATAAACACACAGACAGATGAGCACACAGACACAGACAGATAAACACAGAGACAGATAAACACAGACACAGACATATAAACACACAGACACAGACAGATAAACACAGACAGACAAACTCACAGACAGAAGAACACACAGAAAAAGACAGATTAACAAACAGACAAATTAACAGACAGACAGATTAAAAAACAAACAGATGAACTCACAGACAGATGAACGCACAGACAGATGAACACACAGACAGATAAACACACAGACAGATGAACACACAGACATATGAACTCACAGACAGCTGAACTCACAGACAGATGAACACACAGACAGATGAATGCACAGACAGATGAACACACAGACAGATAAACACAGACAGATGAACACACAGACACAGACAGATGAACACACAGACACAGACAGATGAACACACAGACAGATGAGCACACGGACAGATGAACACACAGAAAAACAGACAGATGAACACAATGACAAATGAACAGACAGATGAACGCACAGACAGATGAACACACAGACAGATGAACACACAGACAGATGAACACACAGACAGATTAACACACAGACAGATGAACACACAGACATATGAACACACAGACAGATAAACACAGACAGATAGATGAACACACAGACAGATGAACACACAGACAGATAAACACACAGACACAGACAGATGAGCACACGGACAGATGAACACACAGAAAAAGACCGATTAACAGACAGATGAAAAACAGACAGATTAACTCACAGACATATGAACACACAGACAGATGAACACACAGACACAGACAGATGAGCACACGGACAGATGAACACACAGAAAAAGACCGATTAACAGACAGACATAGACAGACAGATGAAAAACAGACAGATTAACTCACAGACATATGAACACACAGACAGATGAACACACAGACAGATGAACACATAGACAGATGAACACATAGACAGATGAACACACAGACAGATGAACACAGACCGATGAATACACAGACAGATGAACACAGACAGATGAACACACAGACAGATGAACACACAGACACATTATTTAATGGTGAACTCTTGCAGAGGTCAAAAGTGGCTGGCGCTCAACTCTCTGGCACAGTCATAATAACTGACCGTGTGTGTGTGTGTGTGTGAGCATTTCCCCCGCCGCGGCCTCCCCTATCCCGAGCATTCATATTCTCTGTCTGGACCGGGCTAAACACACAGGGGAAATGAAAAGAATCAGAAACCAAATTTCCGTGCCACTGCAAATCTCTAGCGACTCTAGCAGCGGTAAGGGGAAGTAGTGCAGTGTTGTCTCACGGGGCGCCAGCAGTCAAACAGCAGACCACTGAGATGGATATCAAGATGACATCTCACAGTTAGAACCCACTGTCAGTTTAAGTTCAGGTTTTACATGAACTTAGAGCTGACGCATAACACACACACACACACACACACACACACACACACACACACACACACACAGAGACACACACAGAGACACACACACACAGACACACACATAGACACACACACACACAGATACACACACACACACACTGCAGACCTACATCATCTTGCAACTGTGGTCTCTATCGGTAATGTATTCACAGCACTGTTGAGTCAATGCAAAGTACGTCTGGCTGGATACATTTGGTGACATCATCAGCGGAGCTGTCCAATGTCAAACTAGCTACACGTCCATTCGCTTGGGGTGTGTGTGTTTGTGTGTGGTACATATGTCCGTTCTCTGCAGGATAATACATTAAGGAATTCTTCCATTGTCCTGTCTTCCAGAGGTTTATGATTGGGTGACGAGACATTTTAAAGAATTCTTCCACTGTCCTGTCTTCCAGAGGTTTATGATTGGGTGACGAGACATTTTAAAGAATTCTTCCACTGTCCTGTCTTCCAGAGGTTTATGATTAGGTGACGAGACATTTTAAAGAATTCTTCTATTGTCCTGTCTTCCAGAGGTTTATGATTAGGTGACGAGGCATTTTAAAGAATTCTTCTATTGTCCTGTCTTCCAGAGGTTTATGATTGGGTGACGAGACATTTGTTAGCGACGTTAGCATTAACGGTCAAATATCCACTACTGTCCTGACAGCTATTCAAACAAGGGTGGACACACAAGTGGCACCCTATTCCCTATATAGTACACTACTTTTGACCAGAGCATGATGGGTTCTGGTCCAAGTAGTGCACTATGAAGGGAATAGGGTGCCATTTGGGAAAGCAGTAAGAGAGAGAGAGGGTGACTTTTTCTACGTGTTAGTAAATTAGCCTCCGTATCTCACAGCACACTGTAACTCTCTATTCCATGTGAGTAAACTGGAGTTAATGAGGCTTGTACAGCCTGTCTCTCCATGTCTGTCAGTGGACTCACACAGTGGAGGGGATCTGATGGATTTCAAGTGGTGCAACACGGCAAATACTGTTACAGTACATGCTGGGAATGGAAAGCAAGTGTGTGTGTGTGTGTGTGTGTGTGTGTGTGTGTGTGTGTGTGTATTTATGATCATGTGAGTGTATTTGTATTTGTACACTGAATTATGAGGGTGAATCTTGGAAGAAAGATAAACTGAATATGAGGGTGAATATTAATATGAGGAATATCATTGGAAGAGATACACTGAATTATGAGGGTGAATATCATTGGAAGAAAGATACTGAATTATGAGGTGAATATCTGAATTAATGAGGGTGAATATCATTGGAAGAAAGAGATAAACTAAACTGAATTATGAGGGTGAATATCATGGGAAGAAAGATAAGACTGAATTATGAAATATTATTGGAAGAAAGATACACTGAATTATGAGGGTGAATATCATT
>NC_088397.1:11900603-11955603 GCF_034236695.1 Oncorhynchus nerka
TGCATGCTGGGTGTTTTGGAGTTTGAGTGTTTGGTGTGGAAAGCTCTATCCTAACTAACTTTCTTGATTCTTTTCTTTACATGTTATTTTCTATGGTGGAGGGTTAATGCAATATTTGTTTTTAGCGGTATCCAAAGTTTTTTTCAAAGTTAGGGTGGAAGAGGACAGAGAAACTTTCCGGGGGTGGAAGGTGTAGTGTGCGCAATGGCTTCTCAGCCTAGCGGAGGAGACGCTGTCGATACAGCATGGATTCAGGTGTGTTCCTGAGAACGGAGTTAAGGTGGAGGAGGTTCTGCTCGCGGTCGGTGAACAGGTAGGAGCTGAGTTTATACATTCTGCTTCTAGAATGAACAAAGCTGTGGTTGTGTTCATGAAAAGGGCAAATTTGGTCGGTAGGCTAATTGCTAGCGGAATATTTGTAAGGGATGTGTTGGTGTCAATTTCACCTCTCTCTACCCCTTCAACAAGAGTTGTAGTGGCAAATTTGCCTCCGTTTATTACGGACGATCAAATTAGGAAAGAGCTGAGTCGTTTTGGTAAGTTTGCTAGCGGTTTCCGTGTACTGTCAGCAGGTTTTCAGGCAGATGCCGTTAAGCACGTTGTTTCGTTCAGGAGGCAAGTGTTTATGTTTCTGAACAATAATGAGCAACAGCTAAATGTGCATTTCAAAGTGAGGCATGGGGAGGGGCTCTATGCAGGTTTTGCCAGCACAGATAGTCTACGGTGTTTTGAATGTGGGGATTTGGGGCACAAGAGCTTTGCGTGCCCACATAAAGGCCATAGACGAGGTGAGGGTGCAAGTGGGGGAAATCGAGGTCAAAATGCAGGGGGTAAGGAGATGCAGACAGCAGAGGCTGGGCCTAGTCAGTCTAGAGATGGTGGTGTAGATGAGGCTGGGTCTAGTCAGGCTAGAGATGGTGGAGAAGCAGAGGCTGGGTCTAGTCAGGCTAGAGATGGTGGGGTAGCTGAGGCTGGGCCTAGACATGCTATGGAGGGTGGTGCAGATGATGCTGGGCCTAGTCATGCTATGGAGGGTGGTGTAGCTGAGGCTGGCCCTAGTCATACTATGGAGGGTGGTGTAGCTGAGGCTGGCCCTAGTCATACTATGGAGGGTGGTGTAGCTGAGGCTGGCCCTAGTCATACTATGGAGGGTGGTGCAGATGAGGCTGGCCCTAGTCATACTATGGAGGGTGGTGCAGATGAGGCTGGCCCTAGTCATGCTATGGAGGGTGGTGCAGATGAGGCTGGCCCTAGTCATACTATGGAGGGTGGTGTAGCTGAGGCTGGCCCTAGTCATACTATGGAGGGTGGTGCAGATGAGGCTGGCCCTAGTCATGCTATAGAGGGTGGTGCAGATGATACTGCGTCTAGTCAGGTTATTCTAGTGGATGAGGAGAGTATAGTGGGGAAGTGTAAGAGATTAGGGGGGGAGGAGGAGGGTGTCAAGAGGAAAAGGAAAAAGGATGTGGACAAAGGTACCATGGAAATGTTGCCTGTTGCTGTGGGTGAGGCCCTAACCAGAGAGAAAGGGCAGGTGGTCAGGGTGGGAGATAGAGAAGAGGAGGAAAGTGAGTCTGAGGAAGAGGATGAGGAGTTATTTTTTTCAGACTCCTCTTCAATTGGCCCGGAGCTGACAGCCAGTCAACCAGAGGGTCTAAGTACACGTTGAGAGAACTGACAAGGTTCCTGAATGAGACTAAGGGAAAAAAGTTAATCTTGAGGCTTTTTTTCCTGATCCTAGAAAGTTTGTAAGATCAGTACAACATGCTATGAGAAATGAGGGGCATGGTGTCCTCTCACCCAGGAAACGGTTTAGGTTGAGGAAGTAGGTCACAACAGTGCGTAAAGGTTTACCTTCAGACACTGTTTAAATGTTTAATTTCTTACTGACACTGGGGCTTTTTGAGCTTTGCTATTGGTCTATTTCTCTGCCAACTTTTCTCCCACTTCTTATGGAGACTCTTCGGGTAGGCTCGCTCAATATAAATGGCGCCAGAGATGCGGGAAAGAGGAGTGTGTTGGGTGAATATGTAAAACAAAAAAAAGTACAGGTGTTGTTTCTGCAGGAGACGCATAGTGATGTGGTGAATGAAGTTGATTGGGGGCTCTGGTGGAAAGGGGCAAGTGTGTTGAGCCATGGGACAAATCTTAGTGCAGGGGTGGCAGTCCTTTTTGCACCGGGTCTGGCTGTAAAAATTTGCTCCTCAAAGGAGGTGTGTAGGGGTAGGTTGCTTGTTGTTAAAGCAGAAATTAACAACATGGTTTTTGTCTTTATAAATGTGTATGCGCCTAACACAGGGAGAGAAAGAGGGGTTCTATTTGGGAGACGCTGGTGATCGGAGGTGACTGGAACTGTACAATGGATTTTACAAAAGACAGAAATGGGGAAGAGCCTCATTCAGTGTCAGTGGGAGTGTTAAGGGACATCGTTAATCAGTTTGACCTAGTGGATGTTTGGAGAACTAAACATCCAAACACAAGACAGTATACGTGGGTGAAGGTTTTTGGGGCTAGGGTGAGTGCAGCTCGACTTGATCGTTTTTACATGTCCAGGAATCAGAGCAATAGGCTGCTGGGTGCTACCATTCTCCCAGTGGGGTTTTCGGATCACCACATAACCATGGCTCGGCTGTCTATTTCACCAGGGCCCCGGCAGGCATCTTATTGGAAGTTTAATGTAAAGCTCTTACAAGATGCCACTTTTTGCTCAGGTTTCCAGACTTTTTGGGAAAGATGGGGGCAGCGAAGAGAGGAGTATGAGTCTCTGAGTCAATGGTGGGATGTGGGGAAAGTGCAAATTCGGCTTTTCTGTCAACAGTACACAGCTCTCTCATCCTCAGAGGCTAGGAGAGTATTGGGGGAACTAGAGCGGTGTATTAGTGAGATGGAGGTAGAGATGGTGGGGCAAGGCAATGTAGGCCTCCAGGCTAACTTAGCCGAATGCGTAGGGACCTGGGCAGTTTTTTCCAGGTTAAAGCAAAGGAGCACTTGTAAGAGCTAGGTTCTCCATGCTCAAGGAGATGGATGCTCCCAGCTCCTTCTTCTTTGGTTTGGAAAGACAGAGCAGTGAAGCCAAGGGTATGCATTGTCTACGGCTGTCTGATGGGCGGGTGACCTCTGTGGTGGGGGAGTTGCGGGAGCGGACTGTGGAGTTTTATACTGAATTGTATAGGGCAGAAATGTGTGATCCTATGTGTGCTCAGGTCTTGTTCGCAGGACTCCCTAAGCTCTCTCGGGCACAGAGGGATGAAATGGACATTCCTCTGTTGTCACATGAACTGGCAGAGGCAGTAACCCAGATGTCCCCCGGTCGTGCACCCGGGTCGATGGACTTCCAGTGGAATTTTACAAAAATTCTGGGGAACAATTGGACAGGATTTCTTTTTGTTGCGTGAATGCGTCGGGGTAGGAGAGTTGCCGATGAGCTGCCGTCGGGCGGCTCTGACTCTCCTGCCCAAAAAAGGGGACTTGTGTGAACTTAAGAACTGGAGGCCTGTGGCATTACTCTGTGCGGACTACAAGATTTTTGCCAAGGTCCTCTCTAACAGACTGAAGTCCCATCTGGACTCTATAATACACAAGGACCAGACATATTGTGTACCGGGACGCTCAATCACGGACAACTTGTTCTTGATTAGGGACATGTTGGACTTGTCGAGAGGTTCTAATGTGAACTTTGGACTGGTCTCTTTAGATCAAGAGAAGGCTTTTGATAGAGTGGATCATGAGTATCTGTTTAATGTGATGTCTGTGTTTGGGTTTGGGAAGAGTTTTGTGACCTGTGTGAAGCTGTTGTATGCTGGGGCGTCATGTATGGTTAAGGTGGGAGGGGGGCTCAGTAGGCCAGTCTGGGTGAGACGGGGGATTAGACAAGGATGCCCTCTATCTGGGCAGCTGTACACACTAGCCATTGAGCCTTTTTTAGGACTGCTACGCAGGAGACTGCGGGGAGTGTGCTGGACAGGCATGGATGTGGTGACAGGAATAGCAGTCTCAGCATATGCAGATGATGTTTCTGTGATGGTCAGGGATGGGCAAGATATGCAGGAACTAGAGACCAGTCTGAAGGTGTACGAGGGAGCTTCATCAGCTAAGGTAAACTGGGGAAAGAGCAATATAGGGCTCCTCCTCTGCTTCCAGGGGGTTTGCAGTGGGGTTGTGAAGGGCTTAAAGTGTTGGGGGTGTACCTGGGCTCGGAGAGGTGGGTCAGCAAGAACTGGGAGGGGCTGTCACAGGCAGTGGTGTCAAGACTGGCCAGGTGGAGGTGGCTCCTGTCCCAAGTGTCATATAGAGGGAGGGTGCTGATAATCAACAACCTGGTGGCATCTTCCTTGTGGCATAAACTGGCTGTCCTCAACCCCCCCGCCGGTCTGCTTGCAGACCTGCAACGCAAGCTGGTGGACTTCTTTTGGTCGGGACATCACTGGCTGAAGGCAGCAGTTTTGTACATGACCGTCCACGAAGGAGGACAGGGCCTGGTGGAACTGGAGAGCAGGATGGCTGCTTTCCGACTAAAGGCGGTGCAGAGACTGCTGTACCACACTGATGTTGGCTGGAGGGAACCAGCATGCGCTGCTGAGGAGAGCTGGCGGATTAGGTTTGGACCGGCAGCTGTTCCTCATGAAGCTGGAGAGGCTGAGTACAGCAGGTCTCTCAGAGTTTTACTCTGCGGTGCTGAGGGCCTGGCAGCTGCTAAGGCCCACACGAGAAGGGGGTGTGGAGCCTGGGCAGTGGGTGTGGGAGGAGCCTATCTTCCACAACCCAGCCATCCCTTTGAGATCGGTTCAGTCGGCCAACCTGCAGAGGCAACTGATGGCAGGGTGTTTACAAAGGCTGGGTGACCTGAGACTGCTGGGAGAGGAGGGGTGGAAAACCCGGAGGTCTTGGCGCAACAAACAGGAATAACGTCTCTTAGGCTGCTGGAGAGATTCCTGGAGGAGGTCCAGGAGGCACTGTCTGAGCCGGTAAGGGGGTGTTTGAGAGGCCAAAGGGAGAGGGGCCACCAATGTTCCCGCCACTGCAGGTGACGGCAGAGACTGGAGACTGGCAAGGGGGTCTGGAGGACTTGTTAGATTTTAACACTCCGAGCCTGGGGGAGTTTGAGGGGGTGGGAGGTAAAGCCCTCTACAACCTCTGCGTTAAGGTTAGGAGCATTAGAAGCCTAACAGGAGTGAAGGCACATCAGTGGCAGGGGGTATGTGGGGCGGAGAGTATGGTGGGTTTTAGATGGAGGGCGCTCTACAAACCCCCAGTACCAAAGAGGTCAGGGGACCTCCAGTGGAGGGTTCTTCATGGAGCCCTGGCCACTAACAGCTGGTTGGCACGGGTTGATCCGGGAATTGGGCAGGGGTGTCCTTTCTGTCAAATGAAAGAAACTGTAATTAATGTGTTTTCTGTGTGCACCAGGTTAATACCATTAATGTCTCTGTTGGAATGTCTGTGTGACAGGTTGGGGGTGGTTTTTGCTGTTGGGATGTTTATAATGGGATACAGGTATTCGAGTAAGGAGAAAGAAAAATGTGTTTTGTTGAATTTTCTGTTTGCTCAGGCAAAGTTAGCTATTTGGCTAACAAGGAGGAACAGGGTCAAGGTGGGGGATAACAGACCCTTTACTACTGTTTAATGGGATGGTCTCTGCGCGCCTTAGGGTTGAGTTTGAGTTCTATGAAATGATCAAATGTGTGGAGATGTTTGAGGAGATATGGTGTGTTGGGGGGGCTGTCTGTATTGCTGGGGAAGATGTTTTGGATATACTATTTTAAGGGGTGGGGGGGATGAGTTTTAGGAGTGGGGGGGGTGAGTTTTAAATGAATTGAGAATGTTTCAATAAAGAAAGACCAAAAGTCAAAGTCTCTCTCTCTCTCTCTCTCTCTCTCTCTCTCTCTCTCTCTCTCTCTCTCTCTCTCTCTCTCTCTCTCTCTCTCTCTCTCTCTCTCTCTCTCTCTGTGCTTCCTCTAGTCTATCCGAGAGGTGACAGGCTATGTGCTGGTAGCTCTGAACCAGTTTGACTCCCTGCCCCTGGAGAACCTTCGCATCGTGCGGGGCACCAAGCTTTACGAGGGACGCTACGCCCTGGCCATCTTCCTCAACTACCGCCGCGACGGCTTCTACGGCCTCAGACAGCTGGGCCTTCGCAACCTCACAGGTCAGGGGCCCAGTGCAGACTACTCTAAACTCACCTGTCTGACTCAGTCACACCATCTTTCCATTTCTCTCACGTCCTCCTTCTCTCTATCTCTCTAGCCTGCTTATTGTTCTGTCCTTCTCTCCATTTCTCTAGCCTGCTTATTGTTCTGTCTATATCTCTCTAGCCTGCTTATTGTTCTGTTCTTCTCTCTATCTCTCTAGCCTGCTTATTGTTCTGTTCTTCTCTCTATCTCTCTAGCCTGCTTATTGTTCTGTCTATATCTCTCTAGCCTGTTTATTGTTCTGTCCTTCTCTCCATCTCTCTAGCCTGCTTATTGTTCTGTTCTTCTCTCCATCTCTCTAGCCTGCTTATTGTTCTGTCTATATCTCTCTAGCCTGCTTATTGTTCTGTTCTTCTCTCTATCTCTCTAGCCTGCTTATTGTTCTGTCTATATCTCTCTAGCCTGCTTATTGTTCTGTTCTTCTCTCTATCTCTCTAGCCTGCTTGTTGTTCTGTCTATATCTCTCTAGCCTGCTTATTGTTCTGTCTATATCTCTCTAGCCTGCTTATTGTTCTGTTCTTCTCGCCATCTCTCTAGCCTGCTTATTGTTCTGTCTATATCTCTCTAGCCTGCTTATTGTTCTGTCTATATCTCTCTAGCCTGCTTATTGTTCTGTTCTTCTCTCTATCTCTCTAGCCTGCTTATTGTTCTGTCCTTCTCTCCGTCTCTCTAGCCTGCTTATTGTTCTGTCTATATCTCTCTAGCCTGCTTATTGTTCTGTTCTTCTCTCTATCTCTCTAGCCTGCTTATTGTTCTGTGCTTCTCTCCATCTCTATCACTTCCTCCTCTCTATCTATCACTTCCTCCTTCTCTCTATCTCTCTAGCCTGCTTATTGTTCTGTCCTTCTCTCCATCTCTCTATCACTTCCTCCTTATCTCTATCTCTCTATCACTTCCTCCTTCTCTCTATCTCTCTAGCCTGCTTATTGTTCTGTCCTTCTCTCCATCTCTCTATCACTTCCTCCTTCTCTCGATCTCTCTATCACTTCCTCCTTCTCTCTATCTCTATAGCCTGCCTATTGTTCTGTCCTTCTCTCTATCTCTCTAGCCTGCTTATTGTTCTGTCCTTCTCTCTATCTCTCTAGCCTGCTTATTGTTCTGTCCTTCTCTCCATCTCTCTATCGCTTCCTCCTTCTCTCTATCTCTCTAGCCTGCTTATTGTTCTGTCCTTCTCTCTATCTCTCTAGCCTGCTTATTGTTCTGTCTATATCTCTCTAGCCTGCTTATTGTTCTGTTCTTCTCTCTATCTCTCTAGCCTGCTTATTGTTCTGTCTATATCTCTCTAGCCTGCTTATTGTTCTGTCCTTCTCTCTATCTCTCTAGCCTGCTTATTGTTCTGTCTATATCTCTCTAGCCTGCTTATTGTTCTGTCTATATCTCTCTAGCCTGCTTATTGTTCTGTTCTTCTCTCTATCTCTCTAGCCTGCTTATTGTTCTGTCCTTCTCTCCGTCTCTCTAGCCTGCTTATTGTTCTGTCTATATCTCTCTAGCCTGCTTATTGTTCTGTTCTTCTCTCTATCTCTCTAGCCTGCTTATTGTTCTGTGCTTCTCTCCATCTCTATCACTTCCTCCTTCTCTCTATCTATCACTTCCTCCTTCTCTCTATCTCTCTAGCCTGCTTATTGTTCTGTCCTTCTCTCCATCTCTCTATCACTTCCTCCTTCTCTCTATCTCTCTATCACTTCCTCCTTCTCTCTATCTCTCTAGCCTGCTTATTGTTCTGTCCTTCTCTCCATCTCTCTATCACTTCCTCCTTCTCTCTATCTCTCTATCACTTCCTCCTTCTCTCTATCTCTCTAGCCTGCCTATTGTTCTGTCCTTCTCTCTATCTCTCTAGCCTGCTTATTGTTCTGTCCTTCTCTCTATCTCTCTAGCCTGCTTATTGTTCTGTCTATATCTCTCTAGCCTGCTTATTGTTCTGTTCTTCTCTCTATCTCTCTAGCCTGCTTATTGTTCTGTCCTTCTCTCTATCTCTCTAGCCTGCTTATTGTTCTGTCCTTCTCTCCATCTCTCTATCGCTTCCTCCTTCTCTCTATCTCTCTAGCCTGCTTATTGTTCTGTCCTTCTCTCTATCTCTCTAGCCTGCTTATTGTTCTGTCTATATCTCTCTAGCCTGCTTATTGTTCTGTTCTTCTCTCTATCTCTCTAGCCTGCTTATTGTTCTGTCTATATCTCTCTAGCCTGCTTATTGTTCTGTCCTTCTCTCTATCTCTCTAGCCTGCTTATTGTTCTGTCTATATCTCTCTAGCCTGCTTATTGTTCTGTCTATATCTCTCTAGCCTGCTTATTGTTCTGTTCTTCTCTCTATCTCTCTAGCCTGCTTATTGTTCTGTCCTTCTCTCCGTCTCTCTAGCCTGCTTATTGTGTTCTGTCTATATCTCTCTAGCCTGCTTATTGTTCTGTTCTTCTCTCTATCTCTCTAGCCTGCTTATTGTTCTGTGCTTCTCTCCATCTCTATCACTTCCTCCTTCTCTCTATCTATCACTTCCTCCTTCTCTCTATCTCTCTAGCCTGCTTATTGTTCTGTCCTTCTCTCCATCTCTCTATCACTTCCTCCTTCTCTCTATCTCTCTATCACTTCCTCCTTCTCTCTATCTCTCTAGCCTGCTTATTGTTCTGTCCTTCTCTCCATCTCTCTATCACTTCCTCCTTCTCTCTATCTCTCTATCACTTCCTCCTTCTCTCTATCTCTCTAGCCTGCCTATTGTTCTGTCCTTCTCTCTATCTCTCTAGCCTGCTTATTGTTCTGTCCTTCTCTCTATCTCTCTAGCCTGCTTATTGTTCTGTCTATATCTCTCTAGCCTGCTTATTGTTCTGTCCTTCTCTCTATCTCTCTAGCCTGCTTATTGTTCTGTCTATATCTCTCTAGCCTGCTTATTGTTCTGTTCTTCTCTCTATCTCTCTAGCCTGCTTATTGTTCTGTCTATATCTCTCTAGCCTGCTTATTGTTCTGTCCTTCTCTCTATCTCTCTAGCCTGCTTATTGTTCTGTCTATATCTCTCTAGCCTGCTTATTGTTCTGTCTATATCTCTCTAGCCTGCTTATTGTTCTGTTCTTCTCTCTATCTCTCTAGCCTGCTTATTGTTCTGTCCTTCTCTCCGTCTCTCTAGCCTGCTTATTGTTCTGTCTATATCTCTCTAGCCTGCTTATTGTTCTGTTCTTCTCTCTATCTCTCTAGCCTGCTTATTGTTCTGTGCTTCTCTCCATCTCTATCACTTCCTCCTTCTCTCTATCTATCACTTCCTCCTTCTCTCTATCTCTCTAGCCTGCTTATTGTTCTGTCCTTCTCTCCATCTCTCTATCACTTCCTCCTTCTCTCTATCTCTCTATCACTTCCTCCTTCTCTCTATCTCTCTAGCCTGCTTATTGTTCTGTCCTTCTCTCCATCTCTCTATCACTTCCTCCTTCTCTCTATCTCTCTATCACTTCCTCCTTCTCTCTATCTCTCTAGCCTGCTTATTGTTCTGTTCTTCTCTCTATCTCTCTAGCCTGCTTATTGTTCTGTCCTTCTCTCTCTAGCCTGCTTATTGTTCTGTCTATATCTCTCTAACCTGCTTATTGTTATGTTCTTCTCTCTATCTCTCTAGCCTGCTTATTGTTCTGTCCTTCACTCCATCTCTCTATCACTTCCTCCTTCTCTCGATCTCTCTATCACTTCCTCCTTCTCTCTATCTCTATAGCCTGCCTATTGTTCTGTCCTTCTCTCTATCTCTCTAGCCTGCTTATTGTTCTGTCCTTCTCTCTATCTCTCTAGCCTGCTTATTGTTCTGTCCTTCTCTCCATCTCTCTATCGCTTCCTCCTTCTCTCTATCTCTCTAGCCTGCTTATTGTTCTGTCCTTCTCTCTATCTCTCTAGCCTGCTTATTGTTCTGTCTATATCTCTCTAGCCTGCTTATTGTTCTGTTCTTCTCTCTATCTCTCTAGCCTGCTTATTGTTCTGTCTATATCTCTCTAGCCTGCTTATTGTTCTGTCCTTCTCTCTATCTCTCTAGCCTGCTTATTGTTCTGTCTATATCTCTCTAGCCTGCTTATTGTTCTGTCTATATCTCTCTAGCCTGCTTATTGTTCTGTTCTTCTCTCTATCTCTCTAGCCTGCTTATTGTTCTGTCCTTCTCTCCGTCTCTCTAGCCTGCTTATTGTTCTGTCTATATCTCTCTAGCCTGCTTATTGTTCTGTTCTTCTCTCTATCTCTCTAGCCTGCTTATTGTTCTGTGCTTCTCTCCATCTCTATCACTTCCTCCTTCTCTCTATCTATCACTTCCTCCTTCTCTCTATCTCTCTAGCCTGCTTATTGTTCTGTCCTTCTCTCCATCTCTCTATCACTTCCTCCTTCTCTCTATCTCTCTATCACTTCCTCCTTCTCTCTATCTCTCTAGCCTGCTTATTGTTCTGTCCTTCTCTCCATCTCTCTATCACTTCCTCCTTCTCTCTATCTCTCTATCACTTCCTCCTTCTCTCTATCTCTCTAGCCTGCTTATTGTTCTGTTCTTCTCTCTATCTCTCTAGCCTGCTTATTGTTCTGTCTATATCTCTCTAGCCTGCTTATTGTTCTGTCTATATCTCTCTAACCTGCTTATTGTTATGTTCTTCTCTCTATCTCTCTAGCCTGCTTATTGTTCTGTATATATCTCTCTAGCCTGCTTATTGTTCTGTCTATATCTCTCTAGCCTGCTTATTGTTCTGTCCTCTCTATCTCTCTATCACTTCCTCATTCTCTCTATCTCTCTAGCTTGCTTATTGTTCTGTTCTTCTCTATCTCTCTAGCCTGCTTATTGTTCTGTATATATCTCTCTAGCCTGCTTATTGTTCTGTCCTTCTCTCTATCACTTCCTCATTCTCTCTATCTCTCTAGCTTGCTTATTGTTCTGTTATTCTCTATCTCTCTAGCCTGCTTATTGTTCTGTCTATATCTCTCTATCTCTCTATCACTTCCTCATTCTCTCTATCTCTCTAGCTTGCTTATTGTTCTGTTCTTCTCTATCTCTCTAGCCTGCTTATTGTTCGGTCTATATCTCTCTAGCCTGCTTATTGTTCTGTCTATATCTCTCTAGCCTGCTTATTGTTCTGTTCTTCTCTCTATCTCTCTAGCCTGCTTATTGTTCTGTCCTTCTCTCCAACTCTCTAGCCTGCTTATTGTTCTGTCTATATCTCTCTAGCCTGCTTATTGTTCTGTCCTTCTCTCCATCTCTCTAGCCTCCTTATTGTTCTGTCTATATCTCTCTAGCCTGCTTATTGTTCTGTTCTTCTCTCTATCTCTATAGCCTGCTTGTTGTTCTGTCTATATCTCTCTAGCCTGCTTATTGTTCTGTTCTTCTCTCTATCTCTCTAGCCTGCTTATTGTTCTGTCTATATCTCTCTAGCCTGCTTATTGTTCTGTCCTTCTCTCTATCTCTCTAGCCTGCTTATTGTTCTGTCTATATCTCTCTAGCCTGCTTATTGTTCTGTCTATATCTCTCTAGCCTGCTTATTGTTCTGTTCTTCTCTCTATCTCTCTAGCCTGCTTATTGTTCTGTCCTTCTCTCCGTCTCTCTAGCCTGCTTATTGTTCTGTCTATATCTCTCTAGCCTGCTTATTGTTCTGTTCTTCTCTCTATCTCTCTAGCCTGCTTATTGTTCTGTGCTTCTCTCCATCTCTATCACTTCCTCCTTCTCTCTATCTATCACTTCCTCCTTCTCTCTATCTCTCTAGCCTGCTTATTGTTCTGTCCTTCTCTCCATCTCTCTATCACTTCCTCCTTCTCTCTATCTCTCTATCACTTCCTCCTTCTCTCTATCTCTCTAGCCTGCTTATTGTTCTGTCCTTCTCTCCATCTCTCTATCACTTCCTCCTTCTCTCTATCTCTCTATCACTTCCTCCTTCTCTCTATCTCTCTAGCCTGCTTATTGTTCTGTTCTTCTCTCTATCTCTCTAGCCTGCTTATTGTTCTGTCTATATCTCTCTAGCCTGCTTATTGTTCTGTCTATATCTCTCTAACCTGCTTATTGTTATGTTCTTCTCTCTATCTCTCTAGCCTGCTTATTGTTCTGTATATATCTCTCTAGCCTGCTTATTGTTCTGTCTATATCTCTCTAGCCTGCTTATTGTTCTGTCCTCTCTATCTCTCTATCACTTCCTCATTCTCTCTATCTCTCTAGCTTGCTTATTGTTCTGTTCTTCTCTATCTCTCTAGCCTGCTTATTGTTCTGTATATATCTCTCTAGCCTGCTTATTGTTCTGTCCTTCTCTCTATCACTTCCTCATTCTCTCTATCTCTCTAGCTTGCTTATTGTTCTGTTATTCTCTATCTCTCTAGCCTGCTTATTGTTCTGTCTATATCTCTCTATCTCTCTATCACTTCCTCATTCTCTCTATCTCTCTAGCTTGCTTATTGTTCTGTTCTTCTCTATCTCTCTAGCCTGCTTATTGTTCGGTCTATATCTCTCTAGCCTGCTTATTGTTCTGTCTATATCTCTCTAGCCTGCTTATTGTTCTGTTCTTCTCTCTATCTCTCTAGCCTGCTTATTGTTCTGTCCTTCTCTCCAACTCTCTAGCCTGCTTATTGTTCTGTCTATATCTCTCTAGCCTGCTTATTGTTCTGTCCTTCTCTCCATCTCTCTAGCCTCCTTATTGTTCTGTCTATATCTCTCTAGCCTGCTTATTGTTCTGTTCTTCTCTCTATCTCTATAGCCTGCTTGTTGTTCTGTCTATATCTCTCTAGCCTGCTTATTGTTCTGTCTATATCTCTCTAGCCTGCTTATTGTTCTGTTCTTCTCTCTATCTCTCTAGCCTGCTTATTGTTCTGTCTATATCTCTCTAGCCTGCTTATTGTTCTGTCTATATCTCTCTAGCCTGCTTATTGTTCTGTTCTTCTCTCTATCTCTCTAGCCTGCTTATTGTTCTGTCCTTCTCTCCATCTCTCTAGCCTGCTTATTGTGCTGTCTATATCTCTCTAGCCTGCTTATTGTTCTGTTCTTCTCTCTATCTCTCTAGCCTGCTTATTGTTCTGTCCTTCTCTCCATCTCTCTATCACTTCCTCCTTCTCTCTATCTCTCTATCACTTCCTCCTTCTCTCTATCTCTCTAGCCTGCTTATTGTTCTGTCCTTCTCTCCATCTCTCTATCACTTCCTCCTTCTCTCTATCTCTCGATCACTTCCTCCTTCTCTCTATCTCTCTAGCCTGCCTATCGTTCTGTCCTTCTCTCTATCTCTCTAGCCTGCTTATTGTTCTGTCCTTCTCTCCATCTCTCTATCACTTCCTCCTTCTCTCTATCTCTCTAGCCTGCTTATTGTTCTGTCCTTCTCTCTATCTCTCTAGCCTGCTTATTGTTCTGTCTATATCTCTCTAGCCTGCTTATTGTTCTGTCTATATCTCTCTAGCCTGCTTATTGTTCTGTCTATATCTCTCTAGCCTGCTTATTGTTCTGTTCTTCTCTCCATCTCTCTAGCCTGCTTATTGTTCTGTCTATATCTCTCTAGCCTGCTTATTGTTATGTTCTTCTCTCTATCCTCTAGCCTGCTTATTGTTCTGTATATATCTTTCTAGCCTGCTTATTGTTCTGTTCTTCTCTCTATCTCTCTAGCCTGCTTGTTGTTCTGTCTATATCTCTCTAGCCTGCTTATTGTTCTGTCTATATCTCTCTAGCCTGCTTATTGTTATGTTCTTCTCTCTATCTCTCTAGCCTGCTTATTGTTCTGTCTATATCTCTCTAGCCTGCTTATTGTTCTGTCTATATCTCTCTAGCCTGCTTATTGTTCTGTTCTTCTCTCTATCTCTCTAGCCTGCTTATTGTTCTGTCCTTCTCTCCATCTCTCTAGCCTGCTTATTGTTCTGTCTATATCTCTCTAGCCTGCTTATTGTTCTGTTCTTCTCTCTATCTCTCTAGCCTGCTTATTGTTCTGTGCTTCTCTCCATCTCTATCACTTCCTCCTTATCTCTATCTCTCTATCACTTCCTCCTTCTCTCTATCTCTCTAGCCTGCTTATTGTTCTGTCCTTCTCTCCATCTCTCTATCACTTCCTCCTTCTCTCGATCTCTCTATCACTTCCTCCTTCTCTCTATCTCTCTAGCCTGCCTATTGTTCTGTCCTTCTCTCTATCTCTCTAGCCTGCTTATTGTTCTGTCTATATCTCTCTAGCCTGCTTATTGTTCTGTTCTTCTCTCTATCCTCTAGCCTGCTTATTGTTCTGTATATATCTCTCTAGCCTGCTTATTGTTCTGTTCTTCTCTCTATCTCTCTAGCCTGCTTATTGTTTTGTCCTTCTCTCCATCTGTCCATCACTCTTCTTCTCTTGATCTCTCAAACATTTCCTCATGGTCTTATGTTCTATCTCAATCAAAACTGTGGCCTCCATGGTTTGCTGAGGGATGAGGCTGGGGGAATGATAACTCTGGCCTCTCCATGGTTTGCTGAGGGATGGGGCTGAGGGAATGATAACTCTGGCCTCTCCATGGTTTGCTGAGGGATGGTGCTGGGGGAATGATAACTCTGGCCTCTCCATGGTTTGCTGAGGGATGGGGCTGGGGGAATGATAACTCTGGCCTCTCCATGGTTTGCTGAGGGATGGGGCTGGGGGAATGATAACTCTGGCCTCTCCATGGTGTGCTGAGGGATGGGGCTGGGGGAATGATAACTCTGGCCTCTCCATGGTTTGCTGAGGGATGGGGCTGGGGGAATGATAACTCTGGCCTCTCCATGGTTTGCTGAGGGATGGGGCTGGGGGAATGATACCACTAACATATCCATTGACTGAGCTATGGATGCAAAGACTGTCAGTCCTAGATATTTTCATGAAAGGTGTACAAATAAATATTTGTAAGGCATTAAAAGAGAGTTAAATATGAGGTTATTATAGCCTAAGGCAGCTTAAGCCCATAAGGTGTTTATACTCTTCAAAACCAATGGCTGTACAAATGACCATTGAACAGCAGTGGGTGTCACGGATTGTGCTTTTACGAAACCAAGCAAATTGTAATAATGTAGAATCTTTAGCTTTGCTAAGTGGCGGAATAGTATCAGAATACACAGAAAATGTATTATAATGTCATAGAATAGAAGAATCCTCTGACATTTCTTTTAAAATAAATGTTTGTGTTCAACCTTCGCTTCACACATTTTGACATTTAAAATGTCGTTCGTTTAGCAGATGCTCTTATGCAGAGTGACTTAGTGCAGAGTGACTTAGTGCAGAGTGACTTAGTGCAGAGTGACTTATAGTTAGTGCATTCATCTTAAGGTAGCTAGGTGGGACAACCACAGAGTCTCATAGTAAGTCAAATGTTCAAAGTAGCTATCAGAAAAATCAGCGCTAGTAGGCTAAAGGTCAAGTGCGAGTGTTAGTTCACGAAAGGCAAGGGTGATATTTATTATATTTATTTTTGTTATGGGGGGGGTAGTGGGACAGATCAGGACAAGTAGTTTTTTTCAGGGGGGACTCTGCTGTCCTAGCGTCAGGGGGACAGAGAAAAAGAGAAAAGCTTGGACTGGAGCGGGAGCTGGCAGAACAGAGTGCTCGGTTTGGGGTGTAAGGTTTAAGCCTAACCTGAAAGTAGGGCGGGGCAGTTCCCCTGGCTGCTCCGTAGGCAAGCACCATGGTCTTATAGTGGATGTGAACTTCGACTGGAAGCCAGTGTGTGGAAGAGGGGGGAGACATGGGAGAATTTGGAAATGTTGAACACCAGGTGGGTTGCGGCATAAGTTGCAGGGGTTTGATGGCACAAGCTTGGAGCCCAGCCAACAGTGAGTTGCAGTAGTCCAGACAGGAGATGACAAGTACCTGGATTAGGACCTGCACCACTTCCTGTGTGAGGTAGTGTCATACTCTGCAGATATTGTAGAGCATGAATCTGCAGTCACTGCTTTGATGTTTGCAGAGAACATCAGGGTGTTGTCCAGGGTCACGCCAAGGTTATTTGCACTCTGGGAGGGGGACACCATTGAGTTGTCAACCGTGATGGAGAGGTCTTGGAGTGGGCAGGCCTTCCTCGGGAGGAAGAGCATCTCTGTCTTGTCGAGGTTGAGCTTGAGATGGTGGCCTGACATCCAAGCAGAGATGCGAGTCGCCACCTGGGGAAGGTAGTTGAGTGTCATACACATAACAATGATAGGAGAGACCATGTGAAGATATGACGGAGCCAAGTGAATAGAGAGCAAAG
Organism: Oncorhynchus nerka; assembly: GCF_034236695.1. Taxonomy (NCBI): domain Eukaryota; kingdom Metazoa; phylum Chordata; class Actinopteri; order Salmoniformes; family Salmonidae; genus Oncorhynchus; species Oncorhynchus nerka. Next base: position 11,916,924 of record NC_088397.1, read on the forward strand.
GAGAGGGCCTAGAACCAAGTCCTGGGGGACACCAGTAGTGAGAGCATGTGGTGCAGACACAGATCCTCTCCACGTCAGTTGGTAAGAGCGGCCCGCCAGGAATGATGCAATCCAAGAATGTGCAGAGCCTGAGACACCCAGCCCTGAGAGGGTTGAGAGGGGGATAAGATGGTTCACGGTTGTCCAAGGCAGCAGATAGATCTAAGAGGATGAGAACAGAGAGGGAGTCAGTTTTGGCAGTGCGGAGAATATCCGTGACACAGAGGAGAGCGGTCTCGGTTGAGTGACCAGTCTTGAAACCTGACTGGTTAGGGTCAAGAAGGTCATTCTGGGAGTGATAGCGAGAGAGGTGGTCAGAGTTTGGGAAAAAAATAAAGAAGGGATTACCGGTCTGTAGAGGGTTTGTGTGTTGGTATCTTGAGGAGGGGAGGGGACGCAGCCAGTGGTCAGAGGGGACGCAGCCAGTGGTCAGAGAGGACGCAGCCAGTGGTCAGAGGGGACGCAGCCAGTGGTCAGAGGGGACGCAGCCAGTGGTCAGAGGGGACGTAGCCAGTGGTCAGAGGGGACGTAGCCAGTGGTCAGAGGGGACACAGCCAGTGGTCAGAGGGGACACAGCCAGTGGTCAGAGGGGATGCAGCCAGTGGTCAGAGGGGACGCAGCCAGTGGTCAGGGATGAGTTGATGAGGGAAGTGAGGAATAGGCAAAGACCTCCAGAGATAGTCTGAAGAAGGGAAGAGGGAAAGGGGTTGAGTGGGTAGGTTGTCAGGGGGCCGGACATCACTAGTCACATGATTTCATCTGGAGATAGAGGGGAGAAAGAGGTCAAGGCGAAGGGTAGTTCTGTGTGAGTGGGACCAGTGGACTCAATAGAGTAAATGGAAAGCGGATGTTGTCAACCTTCTTTTCGAAGTGGTAGACAAAGTGGTCCACAGAGCGGGAGGAGGGAGGGGGAGGAGGTGGAGGGTTAAGGAAGGAGGAGAATGTAGCAGAGAGTTTCCCACCGTTACACCCACCCACAGCTAAAGCCAATTTAATACCCCACTCTTTTAATATATTTTTTTGCACCCAAATTTAATATTTAGACAAATTAAGTCGGACGCCCTTTTGTGCAGGGAGATGAAATGGCTCATGTTTCAGTTAATGAACTTTTCTGTTTACAGAGTAGCCGGCTCGGATACTAGGTTGTTTCATGGAGCAGTTTGAACTGTGAGTCACAACGAATGGCCCATGACGTGGCTGTAACGGCGTTCTTCGTTTGTAGAAAGAGAGTCGGACCGAAATGCAGCGTGTAGGTTACTCATGACTTAAATGAAAGAATCGCGGTACATGAAATAACTGAAACTAAATACAAAAAACAACAGAACGGAACGTGAAACTAATTACAGCCTATCTGGTGACTACAACACAGAGACAGGTACAAACACCCACAAAAAACAACGCGAACTCAGGCTACCTAAATACGGTTCCCAATCAGAGACAACGATAAGCAGCTGACTCCAATTGAGAATCGCCTCAGGCAGCCAAGCCTAACTAGACACACCCCTAATCAACACAATACCAATTACTACAAACCCCAATACGAAACACAACATATAAACCCATGTCACACCCTGGTTTACCCAAACATATACCAAAAACACAAAATATAATGACCAAGGCGTGACAGTGGCATGTTCTGTAACCAAGATGAATTAAAGATAGTTGTGCCGTCTGTGGCCTAGTCACACACCTGGAGCTATCAAATGTATCTCATCCCAGAGACCGGGGTTCAATCCCTGCCTCTGCCTTTGGTGGATCTGTAGACACCGTAGATTGAAATGGCTTACATTGAGCAGTAGCCCTGGTTCTTACGGACACAGGAGTGTATCTCTTCTGCCTGTTTCACGTAGAATGTGAAATCTGATGCCACTTGAAGCTGGGCTGTCCCTCCTACCGTTTAATTCGCTCTTGCAACTGTCCATCAACTCCTGGCTGAACCTTACGTCACAGCTACTGGCAAAGCACAGGTCTGCAATCCTTACAGTGTGCCTTGTTTTTGTCACTCTAGGACATTCAGAGATAGATTTATAGACAACTTTATCAAAGTAATCCAAAGTAATCCATATATTTTATACCCAGTCTATTAAGTCAGGTGTCTGGCTATACCCAGTCTATTAAGTCAGCTGTCTGGCTATACCCAGTCTATTAAGTCAGGTGTCTGGCTATACCCAGTCTAATAAGTCAGCTGTCTGTGGTGTCTGGCTATACACAGTCTAATAAGTCAGCTGTCTGGCTATACCCAGTCTATTAAGTCAGGTGTCTGGTTATACCCAGTCTATTAAGTCAGGTGTCTGGCTATACCCAGTCTATTAAGTCAGGTGTCTGACTATACCCAGTCTATTAAGTCAGGTGTCTGGCTATACCCATTCTAATAAGTCAGCTGTCTGTGGTGTCTGGCTATACCCAGTCTATTAAGTCAGGTGTCTGGCTATACCCAGTCTAATAAGTCAGCTGTCTGTGGTGTCTGGCTATACCCAGTCTAATAAGTCAGCTGTCTGTGGTGTCTGGCTATACACAGTCTAATAAGTCAGCTGTCTGGCTATACCCAGTCTATTAAGTCAGGTGTCTGGTTATACCCAGTCTATTAAGTCAGGTGTCTGGCTATACCCAGTCTATTAAGTCAGGTGTCTGACTATACCCAGTCTATTAAGTCAGGTGTCTGGCTATACCCATTCTAATAAGTCAGCTGTCTGTGGTGTCTGGCTATACCCAGTCTATTAAGTCAGGTGTCTGGCTATACCCAGTCTATTAAGTCAGGTGTCTGGTTATACCCAGTCTAATAAGTCAGCTGTCTGTGGTGTCTGGCTATACACAGTCTAATAAGTCAGCTGTCTGGCTATACCCAGTCTATTAAGTCAGGTGTCTGGTTATACCCAGTCTATTAAGTCAGGTGTCTGGCTATACCCAGTCTATTAAGTCAGGTGTCTGGCTATACCCAGTCTAATAAGTCAGCTGTCTGTGGTGTCTGGCTATACACAGTCTAATAAGTCAGCTGTCTGGCTATACCCAGTCTATTAAGTCAGGTGTCTGGTTATACCCAGTCTATTAAGTCAGGTGTCTGGCTATACCCAGTCTATTAAGTCAGGTGTCTGACTATACCCAGTCTATTAAGTCAGGTGTCTGGCTATACCCAGTCTAATAAGTCAGCTGTCTGTGGTGTCTGGTTATACCCAGTCTATTAAGTCAGGTGTCTGGCTATACCCAGTCTAATAAGTCAGCTGTCTGTGGTGTCTGGCTATACACAGTCTATTAAGTCAGGTGTCTGGTTATACCCAGTCTATTAAGTCAGGTGTCTGGTTATACCCAGTCTATTAAGTCAGGTGTCTGGCTATACCCAGTCTATTAAGTCAGGTGTCTGACTATACCCAGTCTATTAAGTCAGGTGTCTGGCTATACCCAGTCTAATAAGTCAGCTGTCTGTGGTGTCTGGCTATACCCAGTCTAATAAGTCAACTGTCTGTGGTGTCTGGCTATACCCAGTCTAATAAGTCAGGTGTCTGTGGTGTCTGGTTATACCCAGTCTAATAAGTCAGGTGTCTGGTTATACCCAGTCTAATAAGTCATGTGTCTGGTTATACCCAGTCTATTAAGTCAGGTGTCTGGTTATAACCAGTCTATTAAGTTAGGTGTCTGGTTATACCCAGTCTAATAAGTCAGGTGTCTGGTTATACCCAGTCTATAAAATTAGGTGTCTGTTTATACCCAGTCTATAAAGTTAGGTGTCTGTTTATACCCAGTCTATAAAGTCAGGTGTCTGGTTATAACCAGTCTATTAAGTCAGGTGTCTGGTTATAACCAGTCTATAAAGTCAGGTGTCTGGTTATACCCAGTCTATTAAGTCAGGTGTCTGGTTATACCCAGTCTAATAAGTCAGGTGTCTGGTTATACCCAGTCTATAAAGTCAGGTGTCTGGTTATAACCAGTCTATAAAGTCAGGTGTCTGGTTATACCCAGTCTATTAAGTCAGGTGTCTGGTTATAACCAGTCTATTAAGTCAGGTGTCTGGTTATACCCAGTCTATTAAGTCAGGTGTCTGGTTATAACCAGTCTATTAAGTCAGGTGTCTGGTTATACCCAGTCTATTAAGTCATGTGTCTGGTTATAACCAGTCTAATAAGTCAGGTGTCTGGTTATACCCAGTCTATTAAGTCAGGTGTCTGGTTATACCCAGTCTATTAAGTCAGGTGTCTGGTTATAACCAGTCTATAAAGTCAGGTGTCTGGTTATAACCAGTCTATAAAGTCAGGTGTCTGGTTATACCCAGTCTATAAAGTCAGGAGTCTGTGGTGTCTGGTTATAACCAGTCTATTAAGTGTCAGTGGTGTCTGTTTATAACCAGTTGGCAATGCATTTCCTATATCATAGAAGCTTAGATAAGATTGCATTGGTTGGTAGATGGACTGCAGTCTGAGACTCATGTGTAACACAGACAGCTCTTTCAAAGGCGAGCAAGAGCCTTAAAGTGGTCTGTAACTTGGTCTCAAAATAAGGTTCTCACAATCAACAAATGTGTGTATGTATGATATGATCACAATTCTAAGGAAGAAAAGCTTTTATTTAATTACAATACACTTTATTTAAAAGAGTTTTGCTGTCATAATCAAATCAAATCAAATTGTATTTGTCACATGTGCCGAATACAACAGTTGTAGACCTTACAGTGAAATGCTTACTTACAACCTGTTGCTTCTACCCTCTACTTTTTTGAACATTCTGTTAAAAATCGCGCAACATTTCAGCGCCCTGCTACTCATGCCAGGAATATAGTATATGCATTTGCTTAGTCTGTGTGGATAGAAAACACTCAGACGTTTATAAAACTGGTTAAATCACTGCTGTGGCTTTACCAGAACGGCATTTACATCGAAAAGCACAGGAAAAACTGATCACTGAAAATGGGAAAATATATCCATGCGCTACTTGAACCCATTGATAAAGGTGAACCACAATTAATTGACTGAGGTTGCAGTACCTACAGCTTCCACACGGTGTCTAGAGTCTTGTCATTTCCCTTCGAGTTTTTTCTTGGTCAAACACATGCAGGGCACCGTATTTCTTCAGGTCTAGGACCGGATATTTTCGTTGAGTTTCTAGCCGGACATTTTTCCAGACGGACAGCTAATGATCTTTACATCGCCTCCTGATGAATTTTATCGCTTATTAACGTTTACTAATACCTAAAGTTGCATTACAAACGTATTTCGAAGTGTTTTGTGAAAGTTTATCGTCGACTTTTTGAATTTTAAAAAATGACGTTACGTTTTGAAAACGCTGTTTTTTTCGTTTATCACACAGTCTACATATAACGATATCTTGGCTTTATATGGACCGATTTAATCGAAATAAAGACCCAATAGTGTTTATGGGACATCTAGGAGTGCCAACAAAGAAGATGGTGAAAGGTAATGACTGTTTTCTATTTTATTGTGCGGTTTGTGTAACGCCGAAATGCTAATTATTTTGTTTACGTCCCCTGCGTGGCTTTTGTGTTGTAGTGTATTGGTGCATGCTATCAGATAATAGCTTCTCATGCTTTCGCCGAAAAGCATTTTAAAAATCTGACTTGTTGCCTGGATTGGAGTGTAGCTTTAATTCGATACCCTGCATGTGTATTTTAATAAACGTTTGAGTTTTAACTAATACTATTAGCATTTAGCGTAGCGCATTTGCATTTCCAGAGCTCTAGTTGGGACGCAAGCGTCTCAGGTAGAAGCAAGAGGTTTTAACCAACAATGCAGTTTAAAATAATACCTACGAAAAATACAGGGGGCACCGGTTAGTGGAGGTAATTGAGGTAATATGTACATGTAGGTAGAGTTATTAAAGTGATTATGCATAGATGACAACAGAGAGTAGCAGTCACGTAAAAGAGGGGGGGGGGGGCAATGTAAATAGTCTGGGTAGCCATTTGATTAGCTGTTCAGGAGTCTTATGGCTTGGGGGTAGAAGCTGTTTAGAAGCCTCTTGGACCTAGACTTGGTGCTCCGGTACCGCTTGCCGTACGGTAACAGAGAGAACAGTCTATGACTAGGGTGGCTGGAGTCTTTGACAATTTTTAGGGCCTTCCTCTGACACTGCTTGGTATAGAGGTCCTGGATGGCAGGGAGCTTGGCTCCAGTGATGTACTGGGCCGTACTCACTACCCTCTGTAGCACCTTGCTGTCGGAGGCCAAGTAGTTGCCATACCAGGCAGTGATGCAACCCGTCAGGATGCTCTTGATGGTGCAGCTGTAGAACCTTTTGAGGATCTGAGGACCCATGCCAAATCTTTTCAGTCTCCTGAGGGGGAATAGGTTTTGTCGTGCCCTCTTCACAACTGTCTTGGTGTGCTTGGACCATGTTAGTTTGTTGGTGATGTGGACACCAAGGAACTTGAAGCTCACAACCTGCTCCACTGCAGCCCCGTCGATGAGAATGGGGGCGTGCTCGGTCCTCCTTTTCCTATAGTCCACAATCATCTCCTTTGTCTTGATGACATTGAGGGAGAGGTTGTTGTTCTGGCAGCACACGGCCAGGTCTCTGACCTCCTCCCTATAGGCTGTCTGATAGTCCTCCTGCTGACGTACCTTGGAATGATGGCTCACCACAGGGAGGATGAGACACATAAAGAGGCTGAGAAAGTGCCCAGTCCAGGTGAATCATTACTTTGGGTGAATTCAACCACCTTTGCCCACACCATGTCGTGAATCAGAATTTCTCTATATCGCTCTGTCTCTCCCTTATGGAAAGTAAAAGGATAGGTTGATTATGCAGTATTCACCACTAGACTGTAGCCTTGAATCTTTTAAATTGTAGTTCTATTGGTTTTGGCCCTTGTTATTTTCTCTCAGCATGGATCAGCCTGCGTTTCTCTGCTGTGCTCTGGGCATTATGAGTATGTCCCCTGGAAGAGAGCAGAGTGGAGAGTAGAGACCCTCAGCTGTATCAGTTAGAGAGGTGATCTGAGACTCACAGCGGTAACACGCTGCCCATATTAGGACAGAATCATGCATCCATGGTGTGTATGGTGTCCATATTAGGACAGTGTCATGCTTTCATGGTGTATGGTGTCCATATTAGGACAGAATCATGCTTTCAGGGTGTGTATAGTGTCCATATTAGGACAGAATCATGCATCCATGGTGTGTATGGTGTCCATATTAGGACAGAATCATGCTTTCATGGTGTGTATGGTGTCCATATTAGGACAGAATCGTGCTTTCATGGTGTGTATAGTGTCCATATTAGGACATAATCATGCATCCATGGTGTGTATGGTGTCCATATTAGGACAGAATCATGCATCCATGGTGTGTATGGTGTCCATATTAGGACAGAATCATGCATCCATGGTGTGTATGGTGTCCATATTAGGATGACATAGTTTGTCCATGGTGTGTATGGTGTCCATATTAGGACCGAATCATGCGTCAATGGTGTGTATGGTGTCCATATTAGGACCGATTCATGCGTCAATGGTGTCCTTATTAGGACAGAATCACACATCCGTAGTATTTTGTGACTCTGACACACAACTATGTGTGATGCTGTCCTAATATGACCACCTTACAGGCTGGTGAAGTCAACAAAGCCAACAAGTTAGGAGGGCTTAGCTCCACACAGTACGACGACGGGATAGGACAGACAGCCAAGCTCTACTCACCAGATACCACCTGTTCTGTATCAGTTCATAATGACTTGGCAGCGTTTTTATTTTTACTTCACCTTTATTTAACTCGGCAAGAACAAATTCTTATTTACAATGACGGTCTACATCGGCCGGAAGATACAGCCTGGAATCAAACCAGGGTGTCTGTAGTGACGCCTCAAGCACTGAGATGCAATGCCTTAGACCGCTATGCCACACTGGAGTGTTAAAGGAATCCCCTTCACATAAGTGATCCACCTTGTTTAGTAAAGCTAGTCTGGTTACAGTGATAAAGGACTCTGAAGGACCTCAAAGTATCCAGGGCCCGGTGACATCTTCTGCTAGTAAATCAGTGTGACGTCTTTGATTCCAGCCACCTCACCAGGAAATAGGGAGAAAGTGGGATTTCTCTCCTTTCTCTCCTCTCAAATGCCCTCTCATCCTCACTGTTCTGTCCTATGTCCACCCCTTCCTCCTCTCTCTCTCTCTCTCTCTCTCTCTCTCTCTCTCTCTCTCTCTCTCTCTCAATCTCTCTTCTTTCTATCACTATGTCTCGGTGTTTTCCTCCAATCCTTCACCTCTCCCTCTCTTTCTGTCTCTTGTTGTCCCTCTTTCTCTCTAAACGTCTTTGGAGTCGTTTCCAGATTTCTGTCTGTATAATGTGTTGGGTCTGAGCACTCATGTACTGTATGTGCTTGTTTGAGAAGCTGGCATGTATAGTGGATAGTTCTGCTGCCCCTCCCCCTGCCCCTCCCCCTGTCTGTCTGTCTGTCTGTCTGTCTGTCTGTCTGTCTGTCTGTCTGTCTGTCTGTCTGTCTGGGAATAATGTTGTATAATTCCCTTACTCTCTTGAAGTCTTACCGACGAGGCTGGCGCTTGTAGTCTTACAGATGAGGCTAGCTCTTGTAGTCTTACCGATGAGGCTAGCTCTTGTAGTCTTACCGACGAGTCTAGCGCTTGTAGTCTTACCGACGAGGCTAGCGCTTGTAGTCTTACCGACAAGGCTAGCGCTTGTAGTCTTACCGACGAGGCTAGCGCTTGTAGTCTTACCGACGGCTAGGCTAGCGCTTGTAGTCTTGTAGTCTTACCGACGAGGCTAGCTCTTGTAGTCTTACCGACGAGGCTAGCGCTTGTAGTCTTACCGACGAGGCTAGCGCTTGTAGTCTTACCGACGAGGCTAGCGCTTGTAGTCTTACCGACGAGGCTAGCGCTTGTAGTCTTACCGACGAGGCTAGCGCTTGTAGTCTTACCGACGAGGCTAGCGCTTGTAGTCTTACCGACGAGGCTAGCTCTTGTAGTCTTACCGACGAGGCTAGCTCTTGTAGTCTTACCGACGAGGCTAGCGCTTGTAGTCTTACCGACGAGGCTAGCGCTTGTAGTCTTACCGACGAGGCTAGCTCTTGTAGTCTTACCGACGAGGCTAGATCTTGTAGTCTTACCGACGAGGCTAGCGCTTGTAGTCTTACCGACGAGGCTAGCGCTTGTAGTCTTACCGACGAGGCTAGCGCTTGTTGTCTTACCGACGAGGTTAGCTCTTGTAGTCTTACCGACGAGGCTAGCTCTTGTAGTCTTACCGACGAGGCTAGCGCTTGTAGTCTTACCGACGAGGCTAGCGCTTGTAGTCTTACCGACGAGGCTAGCTCTTGTAGTCTTACCGACGAGGCTAGCTCTTGTAGTCTTACCGACGAGGCTAGATCTTGTAGTCTTACCGACGAGGCTAGCTCTTGTAGTCTTACCGACGAGGCTAGCTCTTGTAGTCTTACCGACGAGGCTAACTCTCCGCCCCCCCTCCATTTGTTTTTCTTCTTCCCTGTTTTTTCCGATAATGGGGAAACGGGGGTATGCATGCTATGCATTATGCACTCCGTATCATCACAAAATGAATGGGCATAGTCCTTATTTGTAATTCCTTTGCAAGTCCACCACCCACTGCTCCTTATCTAGGGGGATATCATGTCTCAGCAGGGTAATACTATATTCAGCATGTTACTACACGTAATGCATTAAACAACAGTCTTACCTAACGCTAGCGCTCTCCGGCTCAGCCGACCTCAAGTCCACTGCATTGTGAAATGGATATAAACAGGAGGCCAGTGGTATACAGTTTGGCAATGAAAGTGTATATATGGCAGTCTTAACTGCCTTATAACCTAACCTATGTTAATGACACTCCTTATCAAATATTTAGACTGTGAGTTCACACAAGGAGCATGTACCTCTTAACCTATCACAATTGTCCTGGTTCTCCTTATTCATTGATTATTAAACGTAATTTCTTGATTGAGGAGAGACCACACACTTGGTTTCTCAGGTGCTACTCAGTCTCTGATGATAAGGTGAGTCCAGAAACCAGCAAACACCTTTAAGGACCAGTGCTATACACCACTGGTTTAAACTATATTGAGGCTTTCGCATATAGACTCGCGTTCTATGCTGTTGCATCTGATTACATTGATTAGAAAAGCATCCCTGCTTCTCGTTCTGCTAATTAGGCAGTTCCACCCTCTACTCCGAGTAGTGGAATCCCCCTCCAATCAACCTCTCCAATGCTAATTAGGCAGTTCCACCCTCTACTCCGAGTAGTGGAATCCCCCTCCAATCAACCTCTCCAATGCTAATTAGGCAGTTCCACCCTCTACTCCGAGTAGTGGAATCCCCCTCCAATCAACCTTTCCAATGCTAATTAGGCAGTTCCACCCTCTACTCCGAGTAGTGGAATCCCCCTCCAATCAACCTTTCCAATGCTAATTAGGCAGTTCCACCCTCTACTCCGAGTAGTGGAATCCCCCTCCAATCAACCTCTCCAATGCTAATTAGGCAGTTCCACCCTCTACTCCGAGTAGTGGAATCCCCCTCCAATCAACCTCTCCAATGCTAATTAGGCAGTTCCACCCTCTACTCCGAGTAGTGGAATCCCTCTCCAATCAACCTTTCCAATGCTAATTGCCGCCTGCTGTGTTTCCCAGTATTTAGATATCTACATTTTGGAGCATGAAATCTCTTGAGATGAACCATTTAGTTTTCAAGAGTGTCTAAAAACAATTATTATTATATATATATATACTTAGTAACAAGATTAATATGGCAACTACTGTCTAATAATAATAACAATGAAATAAGAATTATTCTTATTATAATAATAATAAAACTGACATTAACAGCATGAAAAAGTTGTTGTACAACTACTAATAGGCTTACAACTATTAACAACTAATGGTTTAACTACTAATACAACTAAATACCTATAATATGTATACATACATATCAGTGGAGGCTGGTGGGAGGAGCGACAGGAGGACAGGCTCATTGTAATGGCTGGAATGGAATCAATGGAACGGAGTCAAACATGTGGTTTCCTTATGTTTGATCTATTTGATACTGTTCAATTGATTCCATTCCAGCCATTACAGTGAGCCTGTCCTCCTGTCGCTCCTCCCACCAGCCTCCACTGATACATATTTACAAATATCTTCACACGGTGATGGTTCTATTAGTTAAAAACACAAAACAGTTTGTTCTGAACATTTGAAAAAGAGCTTTCTTAAATTCACTGTGTGATTGTAATGCCCTGATTTCTATAGGTACATTATTCCAGTCAGTTGGGTCTTTGTATCTGAAGGATCTTACTCTGACATCATGATGATCCCTTGGAATGTGTAATGGCTGCTGTTGTCTAAAGCAGCAGTGTGGGTCTTGTAAAATTAGCTGTCCATTAATTGAATATATACAGGGACATTTAGCTTGATACATTCACAAATAAATTGGTGTCAATGCAGTTGTCTTCTATTTGGGATTGCCAGTCCATTGAGTGATTCAGACATTGTGCAATGTCTTATAACGGCATCCAATAAGGAATCTGCAAAGATTGTTATAAATGACATCTCATTCTTAAATGAAGGTCTTGGTTGTTTTGACAGATGATGTCACTATAGTCTAGGACAGGAAGCAGCAGTTGAGTTACTGAGGTCGTTCTAATGTATGCAGTAAAACAATGATTAGATCTGTACTGTAACCGAAGCTTATAGGTCATTGTTTTTCTAATATAATCAATATGCTTTCCAGAAGATCATTCAGAATCTATCCTCAAATCCAGATGTTTCAAACAGGCAAAACGTTCAAGCATCGTTCTGTCACTTGCATGAATTGTGAAATTGCCAGCTGTGGAGTTTATTCTGTGAAACAGCATAACGAAGGGTTTTGATTTAAAACCAATTCATTTGCAGGAAACCATTTTTGTTGATATCTATTTCATTAAGGAGAGGCAGTATATCAGTTGGTTTAGTCTTTCAGAAACGTCTGATTTGGAGTGTTAATTTATCTCCTGGTAACAGATGCTGACTAGAAACACAAGCTGGGTGTTTAGTCAGATGATGTCCTTTAGCCTAATCTGACTGAATCTGCTGAATAGGGTGATTATTTATCTCCTGGTAACAGATGCTGACTAGAAACACAAGCTGGGTGTTTAGTCAGATGATGTCCTTTAGCCTAATCTGACTGAATCTGCTGAATAGGGTGATTATTTATCTCCTGGTAACAGATGCTGACTAGAAACACAAGAGTCAGATGATGTCCTTTAGCCTAATCTGACTGAATCTGCTGAATAGGTGATTATTTATCTCCTGGTAACAGATGCTGACTAGAAACACAAGCTGGGTGTTTAGTCAGATGATGTCCTTTAGCCTAATCTGACTGAATCTGCTGAATAGGGTGATTATTTATCTCCTGGTAACAGATGCTGACTAGAAACACAAGCTGGGTGTTTAGTCAGATGATGTCCCTAATCTGACTGAGCTGAATAGGGTGATTATTTATCTCCTGGTAACAGATGCTGACTAGAAACACAAGCTGGGTGTTTAGTCAGATGATGTCCTTTAGCCTAATCTGACTGAATCTGCTGAATAGGGTGATTATTTATCTCCTGGTAACAGATGCTGACTAGAAACACAAGCTGGGTGTTTAGTCAGATGATGTCCTTTAGCCTAATCTGACTGAATCTGCTGAATAGGGTGATTATTTATCTCCTGGTAACAGATGCTGACTAGAAACACAAGCTGGGTGTTTAGTCAGATGATGTCCTTTAGCCTAATCTGACTGAATCTGCTGAATAGGGTGATTATTTATCTCCTGGTAACAGATGCTGACTAGAAACACAAGCTGGGTGTTTAGTCAGATGATGTCCTTTAGCCTAATCTGACTGAATCTGCTGAATAGGGTGATTATTTATCTCCTGGTAACAGATGCTGACTAGAAACACAAGCTGGGTGTTTAGTCAGATGATGTCATTTAGCCTAATCTGACTGAATCTGCTGAATAGGGTGATTATTTATCTCCTGGTAACAGATGCTGACTAGAAACACAAGCTGGGTGTTTAGTCAGATGATGTCCTTTAGCCTAATCTGACTGAATCTGCTGAATAGGGTGATTATTTATCTCCTGGTAACAGATGCTGACTAGAAACATCTCCTGGTAACAGATGCTGACTAGAAACACAAGCTGGGTGTTTAGTCAGATGATGTCCTTTAGCCTAATCTGACTGAATCTGCTGAATAGGGTGATTATTTATCTCCTGGTAACAGATGCTGACTAGAAACACAAGCTGGGTGTTTAGTCAGATGATGTCCTTTAGCCTAATCTGACTGAATCTGCTGAATAGGGTGATTATTTATCTCCTGGTAACAGATGCTGACTAGAAACACAAGCTGGGTGTTTAGTCAGATGATGTCCTTTAGCCTAATCTGACTGAATCTGCTGAATAGGGTGATTATTTATCTCCTGGTAACAGATGCTGACTAGAAACACAAGCTGGGTGTTTAGTCAGATGATGTCCTTTAGCCTAATCTGACTGAATCTGCTGAATAGGGTGATTATTTATCTCCTGGTAACAGATGCTGACTAGAAACACAAACTGGGTGTTTAGTCAGATGATGTCCTTTAGCCTAATCTGACTGAATCTGCTGAATAGGGTGATTATTTATCTCCTGGTAACAGATGCTGACTAGAAACACAAGCTGGGTGTTTAGTCAGATGATGTCCTTTAGCCTAATCTGACTGAATCTGCTGAATAGGGTGATTATTTATCTCCTGGTAACAGATGCTGACTAGAAACACAAGCTGGGTGTTTAGTCAGATGATGTCCTTTAGCCTAATCTGACTGAATCTGCTGAATAGGGTGATTATTTATCTCCTGGCTGACTAAACACAAGCTGGGTGTTTAGATGATGACTATCTCCTGAACAGATGCACAAAACACAAGCTGGGTGTTTAGTCAGATGATGTCCTTTAGCCTAATCTGACTGAATCTGCTGAATAGGGTGATTATTTATCTCCTGGTAACAGATGCTGACTAGAAATACAAGCTGGGTGTTTAGTCAGATGATGTCCTTTAGCCTAATCTGACTGAATCTGCTGAATAGGGTGATTATTTGACCTATTTAAAAGGTCATTTGTATATTTCCAGAAGTGCTGTGTATTTCTGACATTCTTTTTAATACTATCCATGTACAGTAGAAGGAGGCTTCTGCATTTCTAGCTGAAGTTCTTCTGGCCTTTATTCATTTTTCTATAGGAGTCCCAATCAGTTGTCTCTTTGGTTCTACGGTACTTAGCCCAGGCTGTATCCCTTTCTCTGAACAGATGTCGTAAGGAATCTATATAAAACATGTTTTACATGGTCTTAAATTCATCAATTTGGGTAGTGCTTTAGGTATAATCACTTCCCAAACACAGTAGACATAATAGCCCCAATAAGACACTATGCTGATGAGTGTGCTTATTTAAAACCTTTTTATAATCCTCTCTCCCACTTTCCCACTTTGCTTTTTAGTTTTTGTTCATGTGTCTGCTTTTTGCCACAGCAGACATCGTCCCGCTCGATAAAATTGCCCATTTGGAGTGGAGCCAAATGGCTCGGTGAGCCCCTAAAGAGAGTACTGAATCCAGCTTCCCCATCTGGCTCATATGCCCCTGTGCCCGTGTGCAGAAAGCAAATCAAACCATTCAGTGTCTCTCTCTCTCTCCCCCTCGGCCTCTCCTTCCACCCCCCCTCTCTCTCTCTCTCTCTCTCTCTCTCTCTCTCTCTCTCTCTCTCCTCGCCCTCTCCTTCCCCCTGCTCTCTCTCTCTCTCTCTCTCTCTCTCTCTCTCTCTCTCTCTCTCCCCCCTCGCCCACCCCCTGTCTCTCCCTGTCTCTCCCTCTCTCTCTCTCTCTCTCTCTCTCTCTCTCTCTCTCCCTCTCCCCCTCCCCTCCCCTGTCTCTCCCTGTCTCTCTCTCTCTCTCTCTCTCTCTCTCTCTCTCTCTCTCTCTCTCTCTCTCTCTGCTCAAAGGGTTTGTCTCAATGGTCTAAAGTGGCTTCCTCTCCTTGTCTCCTTTCTTTCATCTAAGCTGATCTGAAAACTCAGTCACTGTCAGTGCAGATGGAAGCTAGCTCTCATCTTGCCAGTTATGGCAGTTTGTACTGAAAAAGGAAACTTTAGACTATTGAGATTCTTCCTCTGACTCACCCAGAAGGAAAGGAGACAAGGAAGCCACTTTAGGCTACTGAGATTCATCCTCTGACTCACCCAGAAGGAAAGGAGACAAGGAAGCCACTTTAGGCTACTATGATTTCTTCCTCTGACTCACCCATAAGGAAAGTAGACAAGGAAGCCACTTTAGGCTACTGAGATTCTTCCTCTGACTCACCCAGAAGGAAAGGAGACAAGGAAGCCACTTTAGGCTACTGAGATTCATCCTCTGACTCACCCAGAAGGAAAGGAGACAAGGAAGCCACTTTAGGCTACTATGATTTCTTCCTCTGACTCACCCATAAGGAAAGTAGACAAGGAAGCCACTTTAGGCTACTGAGATTCATTCTCTGACTCACCCAGAATGAAAGGAGACAAGGAAGCCACTTTAGGCTACTGAGATTAATCCTCTGACTCACCCAGAAGGAAAGGAGACAAGGAAGCCCCTTTAGGCTACTGAGATTAATCCTCTGACTCACCCAGAAGGGAAGGAGACAAGGAAGCCACTTTAGGCTACTGAGATTAATCCTCTGACTCACCCAGAAGGAAAGGAGACAAGAAAGCCACTTTAGGCTACTGAGATTAATCCTCTGACTCACCCAGAAGGAAAGGAGACAAGGAAGCCACTTTAGGCTGTTGAGACAGATCCCTCTGAATCACCTAGTTGTGGTAAAGTGCTCATTCACTCAGCAACAGGAGGTGAAGAACAGAGTGCAGTGGTGTGTCATCAAACGAACAACATGTTCCATTGGTTCTGACTCCATTCAAATGGACTCGTTACAATTACACAACTGGTCATCAAGCAATTCATTTCCTTTCTGAATGTATTGGACCTCAACAAAGATTGCTTCACAGGTTCCATGTAGTGGAATGGTGAACAAAAACTTTCGTTTATCACATTATTTTGATTGCTTTATTGTTCGGTATAGCTAATTGTCTGCTGACAGTAGAATGGTGGATGTGAGTGTGAAGGCAGTGGGACCTGTACAGTATGTGTTCATTTTATATGCTGATTGTTTAACCAACCCACTCACACCACGCTGCTGTGGCAGACATACTACCACAATTATCCCATGGGGAAATGTGCATAAAGATAATGGGGAATTAAAGGGATAGTCCACACAACTAGCTCATTTACCTCATAGTGATAATTAGAAAATTATTCCATTGACCTGAGGACTCAGTACCCTACCCAAAACACCTGTCTATTCCATTGACCTGAGGACTCAGTTACCCAAAACTAAACCTGTCTATTCCATTGACCTGAGGACTCAGTTACCCAAAACTAAACCTGTCTATTCCATTGACCTGAGGACTCAGTTACCCAAAACTAAACCTGTCTATTCCATTGACCTGAGGACTCAGTTACCCAAAACTAAACCTGTCTATTCCATTGACCTGAGGACTCAGTTACCCAAAACTAAACCTGTCTATTCGAGCATCCTCCACTCTCATTGTTTTTCATTCAACGATACGAAACTACGTGTGCCTTCAGAAAGTATTCACACCCCTTGACCTTTTCCACATTTGGTTTTTACAGACTGAATTTAAATGGAATAAATTGAGATTTGGGGAATTATGTTTTTTTTTTTTTTTACAAAACGAAAAGCTGAATGTCTTGAGGCAATAGTTTTCAACACCTTTTGTATGGCTTAAAGAAGTATAGGAGTAAAAATGTGCCAAACAAGAATTTTGCTAAATATAATGGGCAATGTTGCACAATCCAGGTGTGAAAAGCTCTTAAAAACTTACCCAGAAATACTCACAGCTGTAATCGGCGCCAAAGGTGTTTCTACAAAGTGTTGACTCGGGGGTGTTAATATTTAGATAAATGAGATATTTCTGTATTTAATTTTAAATATATTTGCAAACAATTCTAAAAACATGTTTTCAATTTGTCATTATGGGGTTTTGTGTATAGATGGGTGTAACATAACAACATGTGAAATCAAATAAAACTATTGGTCACATACACATGGTTAGCAGATGTTATTGCGAGTGTAGCGAAATGCTTGTGCTTCTAGTTCCGACAGTGCAGCAATAACATGTAGTTGAACAATTCAACAACTACCTAATGGACACAAATCTAAGTAAAGGAATGGAATAAGAATACAGTGGGGAAAAAATAGTATTTAGTCAGCCACCAATTGTGCAAGTTCTCCCACTTAAAAAGATGAGAGAGGCCTGTAATTTTCATCATAGGTGCACTTCATAGGTACACAGACCAAATCAGAAGGAAAAAAAATCCAGAAAATCACATTGTAGGATTTTTTATGAATTTATTTGCAAATGATGGTGGAAAACAAGTATTTGGTCAATAACAAAAGTTTATCTCAATACTTTGTTATATACCCTTTGTTGGCAATGACAGAGGTCAAACGTTTTCTGTAAGTCTTCACACGGTTTTCACACACTGTTGCTGGTATTTTGGCCCATTCCTCCATGCAGATCTCCTAGAGAGCAGTAATGTTTTCGGGCTGTTGCTGGGCAACACAGACTTTCAAGATTTTCTATGGGGTTGAGATCTGGAGACTGGCTAGGCCACTCCAGGATCTTGAAATGCTTCTTACGAAGCCACTCCTTTGTTGCCCGTGCGGTGTGTTTGGGATCATTGTCATGCTGAAAGACCCAGCCACGTTTCATCTTCAATGCCTTTGCTGATGGAAGGAGGTTCCTGATGGAAGGAGGATGGAAGGAGGTTCCTGATGGAAGGAGGTCACTGATGGAAGGAGGTTGTCTGTCATAGTTGACGTGTACCTATGATGAAGATTACAGGCCTCTCTCATCTTTTTAAGTGGGAGAACTTGCACAATTGGTGGCTGACTAAATACTTTTAAATATATCGATGAGCAACGACAAAGCGGCATAGGCAAGATAGATGCTATAAAATACAGTATTTGCATATGAAATGAGTAATGCAAGATATGTGAACATTATTAAAGTGGCATTATTAAAGTGACTAGTGATCCATTTATGAACAATAATTTGAAGTCTGTATGTAGGCAGCAGCCTCTCTGTGTTAGTGATGAATGTTTAACAGTCTGATGGCCTTGAGATAGAAGCTGTTTTTCAGTCTCTTGGTCGCAGCTTGTGGCTCGTGTAGTTGTTGTCCTTGATGATCTTTTTGGCCTTCCTGTGACATTGGGTGCTGTAGGTGTCCTGGAGAGCAGGTAGTTTGCCCCGGTGATGCATTGTGCAGACCGCACCACCCTCTGGAGAGCCTTGCGGTTGTGGGTGGTGCAGTTGCTGTACCAGGTGGTGATACAGCCCAACAGGATGCTCTCAATTGTGCATTTGTAAAAGTTTGTGAGGGTTTTAGGTGACAAGCCACATTTCTTCAGGCTCCTGAGGTTGAAGAAGCATTGTTGCACCTTCTTCACCACACTGTCTGTGTGAGTGGACCATTTCAGTTTGTCCTTGATGTGTATGCCGAGGAATTTCAAACTTTCCACCTTCTCCTCTGCTGTCCCATCAATAAGGATAAGGGAATGCTCCCTCTGCTCTTTCCTGAATTCCACGATCATCTCCTTTGTTTTGTTGACACTGAGTGAGAGGTTGTTTTCCTGACACCACACTCCTCCCAGTGCCCTCACCTCCTCCCTGTAGGCTGTCTCGTCGTTGTTTGTAATCAAGCCTACTACTGTTGATGATTGAGTTGGAGGCATGCATGGCCACGCTGTCATGGGTGAACAGGCTGAGCACGCACCCTTCTGGGGCCCCAGTGTTGAGGATCAGCGAAGTGGAGATGTTGTTTCCTACCTTCACCACCTAGGGGCCGGCCCTTCAGGACGTCCATGACCCAATTGCACAGGGCGGTGTTGAGACCCAGGGCCCGAGCTATAGTCAATGAACAGCATTCTTACATAGGTATTCCTCTTGTCCAGATGGGATAGGGCAGTGTGCGGCGTGATGGCGAGTGCATCATCTGTGGACCTATTGGGGCTGTAAGTAAATTGAAGTGGTTCTAGGGTGACAGGAAACGTGGAGGTGATATGATCCTTGACTAGACTCTCAAAGCACTTCATGATGACAGAAGTGAGTGCTACAGGACAATAGTCATTTAGTTCAGTTACCTTTGCCTTCTTGAATACAGGAACAGTGGTGGCCATCTTGAAGCATGTGGGGACAGCAGACTAGGATAGGGAGAGATTGAATATATCCGTATAAACACACCAGCCAGCTGGTCTGCGCATGCTCTGAGGACGCAACTAGGGATTCCGTCTGGACAAATGGATTGCACAATATTTGCCCATTATTCTTAAAATAATTATTCAAGCTCTGCCAAGTTGGTTGTTGATCATTGCTAGACAGCCATTTTCAAGTCTTGCCATAGATTTTCAAGATCATTTCAGTCAAACCTGTGTCTAAGCCACTCAGGAACATTCAATGTTGTCAGTGTATATTTGGCCTTTAATTTTAAATCATGTTTTTTTAGGTAATTGTCCTGCTAAAAGGTGAATTTGTCTCCCAGTGTCTGTTGAAAAGCCGTTTGAACCAAGTTTTCCTCTAGGATTTGACATGTTCCGTTTAGCTCTATTCCGTTTCTTTTTATCCCCAAAAAACTCCCTAGTTCTTGTGAATGAAAAGCATACCCATAACATGATGCAGCCACCACCATGCTTGAAAATATATGAGTCGCATTCAGTGATATGTT
Organism: Oncorhynchus nerka; assembly: GCF_034236695.1. NCBI lineage: Eukaryota > Metazoa > Chordata > Actinopteri > Salmoniformes > Salmonidae > Oncorhynchus > Oncorhynchus nerka. The sequence goes on from NC_088397.1 coordinate 11,936,745, forward strand.
GTGTTGGATTTCCTCCTAACATAACGCTTTGTATTCAGGTGAAAAAGTTCATTTATTTTTTGCCGCATTACTTAAGTGCTTTATTGCGAACAGGATGTTTTGGAATGTTTTTTATTCTAAACAGGTTTCCTTCTTTTCACTCTTCCATTTATGTTAGTATTGTGGAGTAACTACAATGTTGTTGATCCATCCTCAGTCATTTCCTGTCGCAGCCATTAAATTCTGTATCTGTTTTATAGTCAATCCCTGAGCGGTTTCCTTCCTCTCCGGCCACTGAGTTAGGAATGGCGCCTGTATTGTTGTAGTGACTGGGTGTATTGATACACCATCCGAAGTGTAATTAATAACTACACCATGCTCAAAGGGACATTCAATGTCTGTTGTTTTTACCCATCTACCAATAGGGGCCATTCTTTTGCGGATCATTGGAAAACCTCCCTGGTCTTTATGGTTGAATCTGTGAATCTGTGTGAAATTCACTGCTCGACTGAGGGACCTAAGAGATAATTGTATGTCGGGTACAGAGATGAGGTAGTCATTGAAAAATCATGTTAAACATTATTATTACACACAGTGAGTCCTTGCAACTTATTGTGTGACTTGTTAAGTAACATTTTACTCCTGAACTTATTTAGGCTTTCCATAACAAAGGGGTAGAATACTTATTGACTCAAGACATTTCACCTTTTCGTTTTGTAAACATTTCTAAAAACATAATTCCACTATGACATTATGGGGTATTATGTGTAGATCAGTGACAACATCTCAATGAAATCCATTTGAAATCCAGGCTGTAACACGACACGATGTAGAAAATGTCAAGTGGTTTGAATACTTTCTGAAGGTACTGTATTTAAGTAAGAAAACCCAAACCTTTGGTTGCTGACTCTCCAAGTTCATAGACTGCTTTCTAGGTATCTATTATACAAGATGCATATAAAGGCAATCATTTGTCATACTAGTAAGATCACCCCAGGCAACTGAACCCAAAGACGCACCAATAATATATTATTTTAAGATTTAAACACATCCATTATTTTTTCTCTATTTGAAATATTGATGGAACCAACAAAATTGTATTTAAATCAAACATAAGAACCCGAATCTAACCTGATAAATCAACAAAGGACTGATACAGTAGCTCTATATGGACATAACAAGAGAGGGGAATAGAAAAGAGGAAATCTTCACCAGGTTTTATAGATCAGCATTGCTAGGACCTTCTTTTCTAAGGACCTCCCATTGGAAGTCAGTATAGTATGGAAATAGACCAAGTATTGAGGCTTTGCCTGGACGTATTTATTTTATACTTCTGCTTCAAGGCCGTATGTACTTCAGAGGAATTCTTGATGATTATTATTTCCCCACTGACTGTACAAATAGACCCCAAACTCAAAACACACATACTTTCTTGACTCATGGAAAATAAAAGGGAATAGAAAAATAGAGAAAAACCCAAAGCCTCTGGGAGGGGTGTCGGGCCCCTCTCTGCTTCACACGGCGCTTGTGATGTAATCTGTAAAAACTGCTGTAATTACACAAAGATCAAATGGGGGAGCCGCTGTGGCTAATGCTAATAGCAGCGCTCTCTCCGTCCTGTTGTGGGAGCAGAGCGTGATGGAGGGAGGAGTCCTCCATTAATAATGAATGGAATGATTAAAACATGTCTCCCATCTTCAAATGCGCTGCATGCCGAGCATTGCTGTGTGGAGAAAATATATCTCAGCAGCCTTAGATCAGCGAAGAGAGAGAGTCAGAGAGCTTTATAAAGGGCACCAGCAGAACTAAACATCTCTATGCTGTGTTTCTGTATAGGGATTCACCAAAGCACTGTATACTACATGCTCTTGTAACAGTTTGTATATTACATAACATGTCACACATCCGCTCAGATGCAGATCGTTAAACCATATTCTAGTTCCTCTGCTTCAGTACACAGTCATGGACTTTTCCTCATTTTCTTAACCCCGGGACACTTTCAAACTCCTAGCAGACATGATGTAAGATACAGGTCATGTGATCGCAACACTCCTCCTCCCTCTAGGTCTGAATGGGCTGCGGAGGAACACATTTAATGACCTTGCAAGAATATGACAGGTGACCATAACAATGTGACACAGAGAAAGTCTCAACACCTCTACAGCACCTGGACAGGGTGTTCCCTCCCTCCGTCTTTCCCTCCCTCTCTCCCTCTCTCCCTCCGACCCTCCCTCCGTCTTTCCCTCCCTCTCTCCCTCTCTCTCTCCATCCCTCTCTCCCTCCGTCTTTCCCTCCCTCTCCATCCCTCTCTCCCTCCGACCCTCCCTCCGTCTTTCCCTCCCTCTCTCCATCCCTCTCTCTCTCCATCCCTCTCTCCCTCCGTCTTTCCCTCCCTCTCTCTCTCCACCCCTCCATCCCTCTCTCACTCTCTCACTCTCTCCCTCCGACCCTCCCTCCCTGCCTCTTACAGCCTAGATCGTTCAGGTCTTTCCCCCATTCCCAGCGGGCTCGTGGCAATGCCCACGCTCAGATGTGATATTTGCCTCGGGCACCGCACGGCTACCATTGGTGCTTTAGCTCAAAGCCATCTATCGGGTCAGCCCTGGAGCTTTGAGATTTGTTTCCATTAGTGGGTCCACAGGAGGCGGGCCCTAAACAATCTCTAATAGAATAGTAATAGTCAAATTCAAATCCAGACTTTTGGAGTATAGAGCCACAAGAAACAATGCTTCACTGTCCCAATGATTACAGAGGACACCTGAACATATGACCTCGTTAGAGGTAAGGCCTTTAAGGATAGATTAGTGTTAACAGTCTCTCACTCCTCAGTTCTCTCACTCTCCTGTTGCTCTGTCATTCTCTCTCTGTTCTCTCTCTCCTGTTGCTCTGTCATTCTCTCTCTGTTCTCTCACTCTCCTGTTGCTCTGTCATTCTCTCTCTGTTCTCTCACTCTCCTGTTGCTCTGTCATTCTCTCTCTCTGTTCTCTCACTCTCCTGTTGCTCTGTCATTCTCTCTCTGTTCTCTCTCTCCTGTTGCTCTGTCATTCTCTCTCTGTTCTCTCTCTCTTGTTGCTCTGTCGTTCTCTCTCAGTTCTCTCTCACTCTCTTGGGACTAGTGTTCCCTGTAGGATCTGGTCTAAAGTAGTTCACTATATATGGACTAGTGTTCCCTGTAGGACCTGGTCTAACGTGGGGCGGCAGGGTAGCCTAGTGGTTAGTGTTGGACTAGTAACCGAAAGGTTGCAAGTTCAAATCCCTGAGCTGACAAGGTACAAATCTGTCGTTCTGCCCCTGAACAGGCAGTTCCTAGGCCTTCATTGAAAATAAGAATTTGTTCTTAACTGACTTGCCTAGTTAAATAAAAAAAAATATTTTAAAAAGTAGTTCACTATATAGGGACTAGTGTTCCCTGTAGGACCTGGTCTAAAGTAGTTCACTATATAGGGACTAGTGTTCCCTGTAGGATCTGGTCTAAAGTAGTTCACTATATAGGGACTAGTGTTCCCTGTAGGACCTGGTCTAAAGTAGTTCACTATATAGGGACTAGTGTTCCCTGTAGGACCTGGTCTAAAGTAGTTCACTATATAGGGACTAGTGTTCCCTGTAGGACCTGGTCTAAAGTAGTTCACTATATAGGGACTAGTGTTCCCTGTAGGACCTGGTCTAAAGTAGTTCACTATATAGGGACTAGTGTTCCCTGTGGGTTCTGGTCTAAAGTAGTTCACTATATAGGGACTAGTGTTCCCTGTGGGTTCTGGTCTAAAGTAGTTCACTATATAGGGACTAGTGTTCCCTGTGGGTTCTGGTCTAAAGTAGTTCACTATATAGGGACTAGTGTTCCCTATGGGTTCTGGTCTAAAGTAGTTCACTATATAGGGACTAGTGTTCCCTGTAGGACCTGGTCTAAAGTAGTTCACTATATAGGGACTAGTGTTCCCTGTAGGACCTGGTCTAAAGTAGTTCACTATATAGGGACTAGTGTTCCCTGTAGGACCTGGTCTAAAGTAGTTCACTATATAGGGACTAGTGTTCCCTGTAGGACCTGGTCTAAACTATATAGGGACTAGTGTTCCCTGTAGGACCTGGTCTAAAGTAGTTCACTATATAGGGACTAGTGTTCCCTGTAGGACCTGGTCTAAAGTAGTTCACTATATAGGGACTAGTGTTCCCTATGGAACACAACCAAACACCTGGTGCGACTGGAGGCTTGGTCCTTCAGTTTGAAGGGACAACAGATGTATTGTGACAGGCTGTAATTGCCTATTCTAAAGGCTAGCTTGTTCATCCAACCTACCCATGGGGTGTGTTTTACTCCTTATGACATTGGGATATATTTGTGTGTGTGTTTGTGTGTTTGTGTGTTTGTGTGTGTGTGTGTGTGTGACTATTTGTGTGTGTGTCTGCATTTATTAGTGTGTTCAGTAGTCAACACTCCTGGGTCTCTCTGTCCTGCCTGACATTGCCTTGTTCCATGTAGACCCTTTCAGCAACTACACCGTACATACTGTACTCCTCTACTGCTGCCTCATCACTAACACAGACTCCTCTACTGCTGCCTCATCACTAACACAGACTCCTCTACTGCTGCCTCATCACTAACACAGACTCCTCTACTGCTGCCTCATCACTAACACAGACTCCTCTACTGCTGCCTCATCACTAACACAGACTCCTCTATGACTGCCTCATCACTAACACAGACTCCTCTACGGCTGCCTCATCACTAACACAGACTCCTCTACTGCTGCCTCATCACTAACACAGACTCCTCTACGCCTGCCTCATCACTAACACAGACTCCTCTACTGCTGCCTCATCACTAACACAGACTCCTCTAGTCTCTCCTGTGGGCCAGTCATTATTAACACAGACTCCTCTAATCTCTCCTGTGGTCCAGTCATCACTAACACAGACTCCTCTCTCCTGCGGTCCAGTCATCACTAACACAGACTCCTCTAATCTCTCCTGTGGTCCAGTCATCACTAACACAGACTCCTCTCTCATGTGGTCCACTCATTACTAACACAGACTCCTCTAATCTCTCCTGTGGTCCACTCATTACTAACACAGACTCCTCTAATCTCTCCTGTGGTCCAGTCATCACTAACACAGACTCCTCTCTCCTGTGGTCCACTCATTACTAACACAGACTCCTCTAATCTCTCCTGTGGTCCACTCATTACTAACACAGACTCCTCTAATCTCTCCTGTGGTCCACTCATTACTAACACAGACTCCTCTAGTCTCTCATGTGGTCCAGTCATTTCTAACACAGACTCCTCTCTCCTGTGGTCCAGTCATCACTAACACAGACTCCTCTAATCTCTCCTGTGGTCCAGTTATCACTAACACAGACTCCTCTAATCTCTCCTGTGGTCCAGTCATCACTAACACAGAATCCTCTCTCCTGTGGTCCAGTAGTAATTTGCTCTCCCTGTGACGGATTCATTAATAGATTACATTAGTGAGCAGAGACAATTATTAGATGTGTGTCTTCCAATCTAAAGTGTCTCTCAGAGACACAGAGAGATGAGAGGCAGAGAAATGAGGTGCACAGGAAGCTAAGAATGATAGAGTGACACACAATGAGATATTATTTAATAGGGGAACGGGAAGTTGGCCTCAGAATGACCCCACTGTATAGTTATAACAGGAAGAGAGGGACAGGGTTATATCCCAGTATAGTTATAACAGGAAGAGAGGGACAGGGTTATATCCCTGTATAGTTATAACAGGAAGAGAGGGACAGGGTTATATCCCAGTATAGTTATAACAGGAAGAGAGGGACAGGGTTATATCCCTGTATAGTTATAACAGGAAGAGAGGGACAGGGTTATATCCCTGTATAGTTATAACAGGAAGAGAGGGACAGGGTTATATCCCTGTATAGTTATAACAGGAAGAGAAGGACAGGGTTATATCCCCGTATAGTTATAACAGGAAGAGAGGGACAGGGTTATATCAGTGAATAGTTATAACAGGAAGAGGGGGACGGGGTTATATCAGTGAATAGTTATAACAGGAAGAGAGGGACAGGGTTATATCCCTGTATAGTTATAACAGGAAGAGAGGGACAGGGTTATATCAGTGTATAGTTATAACAGGAAGAGAGGGACAGGGTTATATCAGTGAATAGTTATAACAGGAAGAGAGGGACAGGGTTATATCAGTGAATAGTTATAACAGGAAGAGGGGGACGGGGTTATATCAGTGAATAGTTATAACAGGAAGAGAGGGACAGGGTTATATCCCTGTATAGTTATAACAGGAAGAGAGGGACAGGGTTATATCAGTGAATAGTTATAACAGGAAGAGGGGGACAGGGTTATATCCCTGTATAGTTATAACAGGAAGAGAGGGACAGGGTTATATCCCTGTATAGTTATAACAGGAAGAGAGGGACAGGGTTATATCCCTGTATAGTTATAACAGGAAGAGAGGGACAGGGTTATATCCCTGTATAGTTATAACAGGAAGAGAGGGACAGGGTTATATCAGTGTATAGTTATAACAGGAAGAGAGGGACAGGGTTATATCAGTGAATAGTTATAACAGGAAGAGAGGGACAGGGTTATATCAGTGAATAGTTATAACAGGAAGAGGGGGACGGGGTTATATCAGTGAATAGTTATAACAGGAAGAGAGGGACAGGGTTATATCAGTGAATAGTTATAACAGGAAGAGAGGGACAGGGTTATATCCCTGTATAGTTATAACAGGAAGAGAGGGACAGGGTTATATCCCTGTATAGTTATAACAGGAAGAGAGGGACAGGGTTATATCCCTGTATAGTTATAACAGGAAGAGAGGGACAGGGTTATATCAGTGAATAGTTATAACAGGAAGAGGGGGACGGGGTTATATCAGTGAATAGTTATAACAGGAAGAGAGGGACAGGGTTATATCCCTGTATAGTTATAACAGGAAGAGAGGGACAGGGTTATATCCCTGTATAGTTATAACAGGAAGAGAGGGACAGGGTTATATCCCTGTATAGTTATAACAGGAAGAGAGGGACAGGGTTATATCAGTGAATAGTTATAACAGGAAGAGGGGGACGGGGTTATATCAGTGAATAGTTATAACAGGAAGAGAGGGACAGGGTTATATCAGTGAATAGTTATAACAGGAAGAGGGGGACAGGGTTATATCCCTGTATAGTTATAACAGGAAGAGAGGGACAGGGTTATATCCCTGTATAGTTATAACAGGAAGAGAGGGACAGGGTTATATCCCTGTATAGTTATAACAGGAAGAGAGGGACAGGGTTATATCCCTGTATAGTTATAACAGGAAGAGAGGGACAGGGTTATATCCCTGTATAGTTATAACAGGAAGAGAGGGACAGGGTTATATCCCTGTATAGTTATAACAGGAAGAGAGGGACAGGGTTATATCCCTGTATAGTTATAACAGGAAGAGAGGGACAGGGTTATATCCCAGTATAGTTATAACAGGAAAAGAGGGACAGGGTTATATCCCTATATAGTTATAACAGGAAGAGAGGGACAGGGTTATATCCCTGTATAGTTATAACAGGAAGAGAGGGACAGGGTTATATCAGTGAATAGTTATAACAGGAAGAGGGGGACGGGGTTATATCAGTGAATAGTTATAACAGGAAGAGAGGGACAGGGTTATATCCCTGTATAGTTATAACAGGAAGAGAGGGACAGGGTTATATCAGTGTATAGTTATAACAGGAAGAGAGGGACAGGGTTATATCCCTGTATAGTTATAACAGGAAGAGAGGGACAGGGTTATATCAGTGAATAGTTATAACAGGAAGAGGGGGACAGGGTTATATCCCTGTATAGTTATAACAGGAAGAGAGGGACAGGGTTATATCCCTGTATAGTTATAACAGGAAGAGAGGGACAGGGTTATATCCCTGTATAGTTATAACAGGAAGAGAGGGACAGGGTTATATCCCTGTATAGTTATAACAGGAAGAGAGGGACAGGGTTATATCCCTGTAGTGTATAGTTATAACAGGAAGAGAGGGACAGGGTTATATCAGTGAATAGTTATAACAGGAAGAGAGGGACAGGGTTATATCAGTGAATAGTTATAACAGGAAGAGGGGGACGGGGTTATATCAGTGAATAGTTATAACAGGAAGAGAGGGACAGGGTTATATCAGTGAATAGTTATAACAGGAAGAGGGGGACAGGGTTATATCCCTGTATAGTTATAACAGGAAGAGAGGGACAGGGTTATATCCCTGTATAGTTATAACAGGAAGAGAGGGACAGGGTTATATCCCTGTATAGTTATAACAGGAAGAGAGGGACAGGGTTATATCCCTGTATAGTTATAACAGGAAGAGAGGGACAGGGTTATGTCTCCGTATAGTTATAACAGGAAGAGAGGGACAGGGTTATATCCCTGTATAGTTATAACAGGAAGAGAGGGACAGGGTTATATCAGTGAATAGTTATAACAGGAAGAGAGGGACAGGGTTATACCAGTGAATAGTTATAACAGGAAGAGGGGGACAGGGTTATATCAGTGAATAGTTATAACAGGAAGAGAGGGACAGGGTTATATCAGTGAATAGTTATAACAGGAAGAGAGGGACAGGGTTATATCAGTGAATAGTTATAACAGGAAGAGAGGGACAGGGTTATATCAGTGAATAGTTATAACAGGAAGAGAGGGACAGGGTTATATCAGTGAATAGTTATAACAGGAAGAGAGGGACAGGGTTATATCAGTGAATAGTTATAACAGGAAGAGAGGGACAGGGTTATATCTATAAAATGCCTTTGTGATATGGAGTTCAACTCTACCTGGATGCCTGATTAGTGGAACAAGAGGAGGGTGTTCCTGGAGCAGCTGGAAAGGCACTTGTAACCCCACACATTCAAAGAAGGGAGCGCCTCCCCCGCACAGCCTCTACAGCGCTTCTGAAAGCTGTTCAGGGGCTGCAGCTGGGGCAGGCAAGAGGAGGAGATTCCAATTCTGCCCCCCAAAGAAGGACTGTGAAACAAATACTATGTGCTGCTGTGAGAAATACATCTGCCAATTCCATGCACACACACACTTGCATACTGTCCTACATGTGTTAATTAGAGTTAATTGATTTATGTTCGTCATGTTTTTGTTTTGTATCTATTATCTTATTTAATTAATATGTATTGTTGTTGTTTAAACACCTTGTAGGTGGGGGCAATGGTTCAGAAAAATGGGAAAAGACTAGTATTTTGTAGTTGAATTCCTCATTGTACAGTATACAGGAGAAAGAGAAAAAGCGAGAAAAGGAGAGAATTAGAGAATTAGAGAATTTGAGAGAGCATACTTAAATTCACACAGGACACTGGATAAGACAGGAGAAGTACTCCAGATATAACAAACTGACCCTAGCCCCCCGACACAAAACTATTGCAGCATAAATACTGGCGGCTACGACAGTAGTGGTCGGGAGACATTGTGGCACGGTCCGACGATACCCCCGGACAAGGCCAAACAGGAAGGATATAACCCCACCCACTTTGCCAAAGCACTGCCCCCACACCACTAGAGGGATATTTTCAACCACCAACTTACTACCCTGAGACAAGGCTGAGTACAGCCCACGAAGATCACCCCCATGGCACAAACCCGAGGGGGGACGCCAACCCGGACAGGAAGATCACGTCAGTGACTCAACCCACTCAAGTGACGCACCCCTCCTAGGGACAGCATGAAAGAGCACCAGCAAGCCAGTGACTCAGCCCCAGTAATAGGGTTAGAGGCAGAGAATCCCATTTGAGAGAGGGGAACCGACCAGGCAGAGACAGCTAGGGCGGTTCGTCGCTCCATTGCCTTTCCATTCACCTTCACACCCCTGGGCCAGACTACACTCAATCATAGGACCTACTGAAGAGATGAGTCTTCAATAAAGACTTAAAGGTCGAGACCGAGTCTGCGTCTCATACATGGATAGGCACACCATTCCGTAAAAATTGCCTCCAGCTGTTTGCTTAGAAACTCTAGGGACAGTAAGGAGGCCTGCATGTTGTGACCGTAGCGTACATGTAGGTATGTAAGGCAGGACCAAATCGGAAAGATAGGTAGGAGCAAGCCCATGTCATGCTTTGTAGGTTAGCAGTAAAACCTTTTAATCAGCCCTTGCCTTAACAGGAAGTCAGTGTAGGGAGGCTTGCACTGGAGTAATATGATCAAATGTTTTGGTTCTAGTCCAGATTCTAGCAGCCTTGTTTAGCACTAACTGAAGTTTATTTGGTGCTTTAGCTGGGTAGCCGGAAAGTAGAGCATTGCAGCAGTCTAGTCTAGTAGTAACAAAAGCATGGATAAATCTTTCTGCAACATTTTTAGACAGAAGGTTTCTGATTTTTGCCACGTTATGAAGATGGAAAAAACTGTCCTTTAAGTATTCTTTATATGTTCATCAAAAGAGAGATCAGGGTCCAGAGTAACGCCAAGGTTCTTCACAGTTTTATTTGAGACGACTGTACAACCATTAAGATGAATTGTCAGATCCAACAGAAGATCTCTGTTTCTTGTGACCTAGAACAAGCATCTCTGTTTTGCCCGAGTTTAAAAGTAAAACATTGGCCGCCATCCACTTCCTTATGTCTGAAACACAGGCTTCCAGGGAGGGACATTTTGGGGCTTCACCATGTTTCATTGAAATGTACAGCTGTGTATCGTCCGCATAGCAGTGAAAGTTAACATTATGTTTCTGGTAAAATGTACAGTGAAAACAATAGTTTGCTCTGTTCTGTGAAGGGAGTAGTACACAGCGTTGTACGAGATCTTCAGTTTCTTGGCAATTTCTCGATTGGAATAGCCTTCATTTCTCAGAACAAGAATAGACTGAACGAGTTTCAGAAGAAAGTTCTTTGTTTCTGGCCATTTTGAGCCTGTAATCAAATCCACAAATGCTGATGCTCTAGATACTCAACTAGTCTAAAAAAGGCCAGTTTTATTGCTTCTTTAATCAGGACATAGTTTTCAGCTGTTCAAACATAATTGCAAAAGGGTTTTCTAACGATCAATAAGCCTTTTAAAAATGATAAAATTGGATTAGCTAACACAACATGCCATTGGAATGCACAAGTGATGGTTGGTGATAATGGGCCTCTGTACGCCTATGTAGATATTCCATTACTAATCAGCCGTTTACAGCTATAATAGTCGTTTACAACATTAACAAAGTCTACACTGTATTTCTGATCACATTATTTCAATGGCTTTTCTTTCAGAAACAAGGACATTTCTAAGTGACCCCAAACTTTTGAACGATAGTGTATGTATATACACATCAATTACACTATACATATCTTTATACATATCTTTATACACATCAATTATACTATACATATCTTTATACATATCAATATATACTATACATATCTTTATACACATCAATTACACTATACATATCTTTATACATATCAATTATACACTATACAATTATACTATACATATTTTATATATATCTGTATACACATCAATTATACTATACATATCTTTATACACATCAATTATACTATACATATCTTTATACACATCAATTATACTATACATATCTATATACACATCAATTATACTATACATATCTTTATACATATCTTTATACACATCAATTATACTATACATATCTTTATACATATCTTTATACACATAAATTACACTATACTTATCTATATACACATCAATTACACTATACATATCTATATACACATCAATTATACTATACATATCTATATACACATCAATTATACTATACATATCTTTATACATATCTTTATACACATCAATTATACTATACATATCTTTATACATATCTTTATACACATCAATTATACTATACATATCTATATACACATCAATTATACTATACATATCTATATACACATCAATTATACTATACATATCTATATACACATCAATTATACTATACATATCTATATACACATCAATTATACTATACATATCTTTATACACATCAATTATACTATACATATCTTTATACACATTAATTATACTATACTTATCTATATACACATCAATTATACTATACATATCTACAGTTGAAGTCGGAAGTTTACATACACTTAGGTTGGAGTCATTAAAACTAGTTTTTCAACCACCCCACAAATTTCTTGTTAACAAACTTTAGTTTTGGCAAGCCGGTTAGGACATCTACTTTGTGCATGACACTAGTAATTTTTCCAACAATTGTTTACAGACAGATTATTTCACTTATAATTCACTGTATCACAATTCCAGTGGGTCAGATGTTTACATACACTAAGTTGACTGTGCCTTTAAACAGCTTGGAAAATTCCAGAAGATTATGTCATGGCTCTAGAAGCTTCTGATAGGCTAATTGACATCATTTAAGTCAACTGGAGGTGTACCTGTGGATGTATTTCAAGGCCTACCATCAAATTCAGTGCCTCTTTCTTGACATCATGGGAAAATCTAAATCAATCAGACAAGACCTCACAAGTCTGGTTCATCCTTGGAAGCAATTTCCAAATGCCTGAAGGTACCATGTTCATCTGTACAAACAATAGTACACAAGTATAAACACCATGGGACCATGCTGCCATCATACCACTCAGGAAGGAGACGCGTTCTGTCTCCTAGAGATTAACGTACTTTTGTGCGAAAAGTGCAAATCAATCCCAGAACAACAGCAAAGGACCTAGTGAAGATGCTGGAGGAAACAGGTACAAAAGTATCTATATCCACAGTAAAACGAGTCCTATATCGACTTAACCTGAACGTTCGCTCAGCAAGGAAGAAGCCACTGGTCCAAAACTGCCATAAAAAAGCCAGACTACGTTTTGAAACTGCACATGGGGACAAAGATCGTACTTTTCGGAGAAATATCCTCTGGTCTGATGAAAAAAAATAGAACTGTTTGGCCATAATGACCATTGTTATGTTTGGAGGAAAAAGGGGGACGCTTGCAAGCCGAAGAACACCATCCCAACCGTGAAGCACGTGGGTGGCAGCATCATGTTGTGGGAGTGCTTTGCTGCAGGAGGGACTGGTGCACTTCACAAAATAGATGTCAGGAAAATTATGTGGATATATTGAAGCAAGGTCAAGGTAAAGGTATTGGAGTGGCCATCACAAAGCCCTGACCTCAATCCTGTAGAAAATTTGTGGGTAGAATTGAAAAAGCGTGTGCGAGCAAGGAGGCCTACAAACCTGACTCAGTTACACCAGCTCTGTCAGGAGGAATGGGCCAAAATTCATCCAACTTATTGTGGGAAGCTTGTGTAAGGATTCCGGAAATGTTTGACCCAAGTTAAACAATTTAAAGGCAATGCTACCAAGTACTAATTGAGTGTATGTAAACTTCTGACCCACTGGGAATGTGATGAAAGAAATACAAGCTGAAATAAATCATTCTCTCTACTATTATTCTGACATTTCACGTTCTTAAAATAAAGTGATTACACATCATTGATTACACATCAATTACACTATACTTATCTTTATACACATCAATTACACTATACATATCTCAATACACATCGATTACACTATACTTATCTATATACACATCAATTATACTATACATATCTATATACACATCAATTACACTATACATATCTATATACACATAAATTACACTATACTTATCTATATACACATCAATTATACTATACATATCTATATACACATCAATTATACTATACATATCTATATACACATCAATTATACTATACATATCTATATACACATCAATTACACTATACTTATCTATATACACATCAATTACACTATACTTATCTATATACACATAAATTACACTATACTTATCTATATACACATAAATTACACTATACTTATCTATATACACATCAATTATACTATACTTATCTATATACACATCAATTACACTACACATATCTATATACACATCAATTACACTACACTTATCTATATACACATCAATTATACTATACATATCTATATACACATCAATTATACTATACTTATCTATATACACATCAATTACACTACACTTATCTATATACACATCAATTATACTATACATATCTATATACACATCAATTACACTACACATATCTATATACACATCAATTATACTATACATATCTTTATACACATCAATTACACTATACATATCTATATACACATCAATTACACTATACTTATCTATATACACATCAATTACACTATACTTATCTATATACACATCGATTACACTATACATATCTATATACACATACATTACACTATACTTATCTATATACACATCAATTATACTATACTTATCTATATACACATACATTACACACAACATGAAAAGCAAAACACAATCATATGGAACAAAACATTCTTCAGTAAGAAGGCCTCTAACGTCTGCTTGAATTTCCCTGAACTCCTAAACTCCACCAACTTTAATGACTTTTGGAAATCATTTCACATGAGAGGCCCAAAAAAATTAAAGCATATTTCCCTAACTGGGTGGAGATTGATGGGATCTCCATGATCAGTCATCCCTGAGTCCTGTCTTACTTTTTACACATTTTGTTACATTACCGACTTATTCTAATATGAATTAAATCAATGTTTTTCCTCATCAATCTGCACACAGTACCCCATAATGACAAAGAAAAGCAGGTTTTTAGAAATGTTGGCACATTTATATATATATTTTTTAAATAGAAATACCTTATTTTACGTAAGTATTCAGACCCTTTGCTGTGAGACTGGAAATTGAGCTCAGGTGCATCCTGTTTCCATTGATCCTTGAGATGAGTTGTTTCTACGACTTGATTGGAGTCCACCTGTGGTAAATGAAATTGATTGGTCATGATTTGTCTGGTTAACTTATATGTCTGAAGACGGTTTCGATTTTTATACTTCAGAAGTTTTAGAGGTCAATAATACATTTAGCCATTTTTGCTTTCCCATAATTCATCTGTCTGTTATTTGTTTACTTCTGTGGCTTCCTACAACCCACACTGGTGAATAAGTGTTAAACGCCGCATTTAAGTGTTTTGGTTGGTCGATTGGTATTCCTGAGCACTCGTCTCTTTGGCCGAGGCTTTTGTTTTCCCGTGGTGATTGGTGGGGGGGCTCTAGTTCATTTAAATGCAGCGAGGCAATGACGCCGTTGGCTCTTATTAGAAGAGCAAGCCCATGCTTAGCTCCTTAAGTGCAGAGTGTGTCTCTGACTCAATTTTCATTTGTGGCCATTATTGAATTTAGCCTCCCACCTGATTGCATTTTGTGTCACCTCTAAAAACAAAGTCCCTGTGGATTTAGCCAGAGTTAGTGACAAGCATTGGGCGTATTGGCAAAGAAATTAGACAGGTGGAGGCAAAGTTTCAGATTGACACTTTGAGAGAGCGTTGTGATTTTTTAAACCGGTTTTAAGGCTATCAGTGTGTTAGGTGTAAGTTAAATTTGATTTAGATTGACTGGGTTTATTGTTTTCAGTTTACTTTATAGTGATACAGAGAGAGACACAGACACAGACACAGACACAGACACAGACACAGACACTGACACTGACACTGACACTGACACAGACACAGACACAGACACTGACAAACAGAGATGACAAGATATTAATTTGGCACTCCATCTGTCAAGACAGCTGAGAAGAAAAAATAATTCCCCCATCCTCCTTCCCTCCATCGCTCCATCTTCCTTCCCTCCATCCCTCCATCCTCCTTCCCTCCATCCCTCCTTCCCTCCATCCTCCATCCCTCCTTCCCTCCATCCCTCCTTCCCTCCTTCCCTCCATCCCTCCTTCCCTCCATCCCTCCATCCCTCCTTCCCTCCTTCCCTCCATCCCTCCTTCCCTCCTTCCCTCCATCCCTCCATCCCTCCTTCCCTCCATCCCTCCTTCCCTCCATCTCTCCATCCCTCCTTCCCTCCATCCCTCCATCCCTCCTTCCCTCCATCCCTCCATCCCTCCGTCCCTCCTTCCCTCCATCCCTCCATCCTCCTTCCCTCCATCCCTCCATCCCTCCTTCCCTCCTTCCCTCCATCCCTCCTTCCCTCCATCCCTCTGTCCCTCCATCCCTCCATCCCTCCATCCTCCTTCCCTCCTTCCCTCCATCCCTCCATCCCTCATCCTCCTTCCCTCCATCCCTCCTTCCCTCCATCCCTCCATCCTCCTTCCCTCCATCCCTCCTTCCCTCCTTCCATCCATCCCTCCTTCCCTCCATCCCTCCGTCCCTCCATCCCTCCGCCCCTCCTTCCCTCCATCCCTCCATCCTCCTTCCCTCCATCCCTCCATCCCTCCATCCCTCCTTCCCTCCATCCCTCCTTCCCTCCTTCCAGCTCGCTGCCTTCACCAGATACCATAATCCTTTAATATGGGGCATTTTTCATAAGGATTCATTGTGAAACAATAGCATTTGAGATGGCACAATTTAATCAGGGGCCTTAAAACACAATTATGGTTATCAGGGTGGACAGAGCGTGAGGGGAGGGGAGTAGAGGGGGAGGCCTCCCCCACACTGTCTGCATGCCTTGTACTCCTCTCCTATCTTTCCTACTGAACAATATCTCTTCTGGCTGGCAGAGACAGGAGGAGAAGAGGACTCAGGAGACCTCTTCTGTTTACACTCTATTCTGTTTAGAGACAAATATGTCTACGCCGTCTTCAGATGGGGACTTTTACAGCTTTTTAAATGGGTTTGGTGTAATGATATGAAGGGCTGCCAACTTTTGAAGAAAGCTTGGATTGAGATTTGCTATGTGAATTTCATTGCCCCCTGGTACAACCCCTAGAAGGTGGACTGGGGAAAATGTTACTGTTTTAAAGCTCATTTCCTGCCATTCTACATGTTTTGACTTTAGGCCTATGAGCAGGGTCAAAAATAAAACAACAAAAAACCCAGGTCAGGTGTATTCAGGATGCTTTGAACATTAACTTAACACTCACAATTCGATGACTGTTACTAAGTTTAAAGTATGCTATTATTATTATTTTGTAACATATTTTTAGGTGGTTTGACATTTCATTCAAACAGTGATGAAATGAGAAAGGGAGAATCCTGCTTGCTCTCCAGGAGGGTTGGCCACTCCTCAGTGCGGGGTGTTAGAAAATGGTACATAGACGGTACATGGTACATACCTATTAATGTGTCTTCAAGTGTGTTATGTAGTACTTTTCAAATGTACTGTAATATGCCCACAGTGTGTGTGACTTTGGTCTTAGATTGATATCTGTCAATCAATCAGCTGTCAATTGTTGTCACTTGGCATAACTTGTTGGTGCTTTTCTGTTCTCTCCCAGTGTGGGAAACATCGGCCATTTTGGATCAATGTTACTTCCTTTATGTCCACAGTAATCGGATTCAATTGATGTATTCCGGACTATATTGTGGCCAACTACAGTATATTGTTAAATGGTTATTCATTGGATTGTATTGGAGTGGTTTTCACTGAAGCTGTTACTTTGACATTAGCCTCAGCATTATTTTTAGCTAAACATACTAAGAGGCACCGAGTGGCTATCGATTAATGAGTCTAGTTTCCTTTGAGACAAGCTGCCTCCTATCTATTAATGAGACTAGTTTCCGTTGGGACCAGCTGACTCCTATTTATTAATGAGACTAGTTTCCTTTGGGACTAGCTGCCTCCTATTTATTAATGAGACTAGTTTCCTTTGGGACTAGCTGCCTCCTATTTATTAATGAGACTAGTTTCCTTTGGGACTAGCTGCCTCCTATTTATTAATGAGACTAGTTTCCTTTGGGACTAGCTGCCTCCTATTTATTAATGAGACAAGTATCCTTTGGGTCTAGCTGCTTCCTATTTATTAATGAGACTAGTTTCCTTTGGGTCTAGCTGCTTCCTATTTATTAATGAGACTAGTTTCTTTTGGGACTAGCTGCTTCCTATTTATTAATGAGACTAGTTTCCTCTGGGTCTAGCTGCTTCCTATATATTTTTTATTTTTATTTTTATTTCACCTTTATTCAACCAGGTAGGCTAGTTGAGAACAAGTTCTCATTTGCAACTGCGACCTGGCCAAGATAAAGCATAGCAGTGTGAACAGACAACACAGAGTTACACATGGAGTAAACAATTAACAAGTCAATAACACAGTAGAAAAAATGGGCAGTCTATATACAATGTGTGCAAAAGGCATGAGGAGGTAGGCGATTAATACAATTTTGCAGATTAACACTGGAGTGATAAATGATCAGATGGTCATGTACAGGTAGAGATATTGGTGTGCAAAAGAGCAGAAAAGTAAATAAATAAAAAACAGTATAAAAAGAGTATGGGAATGAGGTAAGTGAAAATGGGTGGGCTATTTACCAATAGACTATGTACAGCTGCAGCGATCGGTTAGCTGCTCGGATAGCTGATGTTTGAAGTTGGTGAGGGAGATAAAAGTCTCCAACTTAAGCGATTTTTGCAGTTCGTTCCAGTCACAGGCAGCAGAGTACTGGAACGAAAGGCGGCCAAATGAGGTGTTGGCTTTAGGGATGATCAGTGAGATACACCTGCTGGAGCGCGTGCTACGGATGGGTGTAGCCATCGTGACCAGTGGACTGAGATAAGGCGGAGCTTTACCTAGCATGGACTTGTAGATGACCTGGAGCCAGTGGGTCTGGCGACGAATATGTAGCGAGGGCCAGCCGACTAGAGCATACAAGTCGCAGTGGTGGGTGGTATAAGGTGCTTTAGTGACAAAGCGGATGGCACTGTGATAGACTGCATCCAGTTTGCTGAGTAGAGTGTTGGAAGCTATTTTGTAGATGACATCGCCGAAGTCGAGGATCGGTAGGATAGTCAGTTTTACTAGGGTAAGCTTGGCGGCGTGAGTGAAGGAGGCTTTGTTGCGGAATAGAAAGCCGACTCTTGATTTGATTTTCGATTGGAGATGTTTGATGTGAGTCTGGAAGGAGAG
>NC_088397.1:11960603-11963103 GCF_034236695.1 Oncorhynchus nerka
GAACACTATCTCTTTATTGTCTCAGAAGGTAACCTCCAGCAGAGAACAATATCTCTTTATTGTCTCAGAAGGTAACCTCCACCAGAGTACACTATCTCTTTATTGTCTCAGAAGGTAACCTCCACCAGAGAACAATATCTCTTTATTGTCTCAGAAGGTAACCTCCACCAGAGAACACTATCTCTTTATTGTCTCAGAAGGTAATCTCCACCAGAGTACAATATCTCTTTATTGTCTCAGAAGGTAACCTCCACCAGAGAACACTATCTCTTTAGTGTCTCAGAAGGTAATCTCCACCAGAGAACAATATCTCTTTATTGTCTCAGAAGGTAACCTCCACCAGTCTCAGAAGGTAACCTCCACCAGAGTACACTATCTCTTTATTGTCTCAGAAGGTAATCTCCACCAGAGAACAATATCTCTTTATTGTCTCAGAAGGTAACCTCCACCAGAGAACACTATCTCTTTATTGTCTCAGAAGGTAACCACCAGAGTACACTATCTCTTTATTGTCTCAGAAGGTAACCTCCACTATCTCTTTATTGTCTCAGAAGGTAACCTCCACCAGAGAACACTATGTCTTTATTGTCTCAGAAGTTAACCTCCACCAGAGAACACTATCTCTTTATTGTCTCAGAAGGTAATCTCCACCAGAGAACAATATCTCTTTATTGTCTCAGAAGGTAACCTCCACCAGAGTACACTATCTCTTTATTGTCTCAGAAGGTAACCTCCACCAGAGAACACTATCTCTTTATTGTCTCAGAAGGTAACCAACAGAGTACACTATCTCTTTATTGTGTCAGTGTACTCTGGTGGAGATTACCTTCTATCTCTTTATTGTCTCAGAAGGTAACCTCCACCAGAGAACACTATCTCTTTATTGTCTCAGAAGGTAACCTCCACCAGAGTACACTATCTCTTTATTGTCTCAGAAGGTAACCTCCACCAGAGTACACTATCTCTTTATTGTCTCAGAAGGTAACCTCCACCAGAGAACACTATCTCTTTATTGTCTCAGAAGGTAACCTCCACCAGAGTACACTATCTCTTTATTGTCTCAGAAGGTAACCTCCACCAGAGTACACTATCTCTTTATTGTCTCAGAAGGTAACCTCCACCAGAGAACACTATCTCTTTATTGTCTCAGAAGTTAACCTCCACCAGAGAACAATATCTCTTTATTGTCTCAGAAGTTAACCTCCACCAGAGAACACTATCTCTTTATTGTCTCAGAAGGTAACCACCAGAGTACACTATCTCTTTATTGTCTCAGAAGGTAACCTCCACCAGAGAACACTATGTCTTTATTGTCTCAGAAGGTAACCTCCACCAGAGAACACTATCTCTTTATTGTCTCAGAAGGTAACCACCAGAGTACACTATCTCTTTATTGTCTCAGAAGTTAACCTCCACCAGAGAACACTATGTCTTTATTGTCTCAGAAGGTAACCTCCACCAGAGAACACTATCTCTTTATTGTCTCAGAAGTTAACCTCCACCAGAGAACACTATGTCTTTATTGTCTCAGAAGTTAACCTCCACCAGAGAACACTATCTCTTTATTGTCTCAGAAGGTAATCTCCACCAGATAACACTATCTCTGTATTGTCTCAGAAGGTAATCTCCACCAGAGAACACTATCTCTTTATTGTCTCAGAAGGTAACCTCCACCAGAGAACACTATCTCTTTATTGTCTCAGAAGGTAACCTCCACCAGAGTACACTATCTCTTTATTGTCTCAGAAGGTAACCTCCACCAGAGAACACTATATCTTTATTGTCTCAGAAGTTAACCTCCACCAGAGAACACTATCTCTTTATTGAGCATCGTTCAACACCAAGGAAGTCAAACCCATTAAAAGAGAAATGCTCCTCTCAAAACGCATCCCCGTAGAGCCAGAATAAGGGAGATCATTTTCCTTCTCTGAGTCACACATTTGTTATCACTTTGATTCCATAAGGCCCAATAGCCTCTCTTAAAGAGGTTGCGTTTTCAAAAATGAAGGCAATTTGTTTCCCACACACCCTTGCCGCCCCCAACACTCTCACCACCATACTGTTGATTGTCAGAAGTGTGTCACAGCCCAGTGTGGAGGTCAAGGCACTGATGGAGATTTCACACCAGGGCACACATGCACACGCACAAACACGCACACACGCACACACACACACATAGGTACGAACACATAAACAGACCCACCCCACCACACACTTACTTAATTTATCCAATCTATACCCTGTCTGTATTTTTCTTAAACTCCCCCATTTATATTTAGGAGATGGTTCAAGGTAGTTCCTCAGGGCTCTGAAGAACAGGGTTGATTAATAGACACTTAAAAGGGATGCTTTAAAGGTAGAGCTGTGGCTTAAAGTCCTGAGCTATGCCTACAACATGCTTCAGCTCTGTGGGGGTGATGAAACCGAGACATAACGTGGCTTAAGTCCTGACTTAAGGCTACAACATGCTTCAGCTCTGTGGGGGTGATGAAACCGAGAC
>NC_088397.1:11970603-12003103 GCF_034236695.1 Oncorhynchus nerka
GAGATATACCTGCTGGAGCGCGTGCTACAGGTGGGTGTTGTTATCATGACCAGTGAGATATACCTGCTGGAGCGCGTGCTACAGGTGGGTGTTGTTATCATGACCAGTGAGATATACCTGCTGGAGCGCGTGCTACAGGTGGGTGTTGTTATCATGACCAGTGAGATATACCTGCTGGAGCGCGTGCTACAGGTGGGTGTTGTTATCATGACCAGTGAGATATACCTGCTGGAGCGCGTGCTACAGGTGGGTGTTGTTATCATGACCAGTGAGATATACCTGCTGGAGCGCGTGCTACAGGTGGGTGTTGTTATCATGACCAGTGAGATATACCTGCTGGAGCGCGTGCTACAGGTGGGTGTTGTTATCATGACCAGTGAGATATACCTGCTGGAGCGCGTGCTACAGGTGGGTGTTGTTATCATGACCAGTGAGATATACCTGCTGGAGCGCGTGCTACAGGTGGGTGTTGTTATCATGACCAGTGAGATATACCTGCTGGAGCGCGTGCTACAGGTGGGTGTTGTTATCATGACCAGTGAGATATACCTGCTGGAGCGCGTGCTACAGGTGGGTGTTGTTATCATGACCAGTGAGATATACCTGCTGGAGCGCGTGCTACAGGTGGGTGTTGTTATCATGACCAGTGAGATATACCTGCTGGAGCGCGTGCTACAGGTGGGTGTTGTTATCATGACCAGTGAGATATACCTGCTGGAGCGCGTGCTACAGGTGGGTGTTGTTATCATGACCAGTGAGATATACCTGCTGGAGCGCGTGCTACAGGTGGGTGTTGTTATCATGACCAGTGAGATATACCTGCTGGAGCGCGTGCTACAGGTGGGTGTTGTTATCATGACCAGTGAGATATACCTGCTGGAGCGCGTGCTACAGGTGGGTGTTGTTATCATGACCAGTGAGATATACCTGCTGGAGCGCGTGCTACAGGTGGGTGTTGTTATCATGACCAGTGAGATATACCTGCTGGAGCGCGTGCTACAGGTGGGTGTTGTTATCATGACCAGTGAGATATATCTGCTGGAGCGCGTGCTACAGGTGGGTGTTGTTATCATGACCAGTGAGATATACCTGCTGGAGCGCGTGCTACAGGTGGGTGTTGTTATCATGACCAGTGAGATATACCTGCTGGAGCGCGTG
Organism: Oncorhynchus nerka; assembly: GCF_034236695.1. NCBI lineage: Eukaryota > Metazoa > Chordata > Actinopteri > Salmoniformes > Salmonidae > Oncorhynchus > Oncorhynchus nerka. The sequence continues at coordinate 11,971,762 of NC_088397.1, forward strand.
CTACAGGTGGGTGTTGTTATCATGACCAGTGAGGTGAGATAAGGCAGAGCTTTACCTAGCATAGACTTGTAGATGACCTGGAGCCAGTGGGTCTGGCGGCGAATATGTAGCGAGGGCCAGCCGACTAGAGCATACAGGTCGCAGTGGTGGGTGGTATAAGGGGCTTTGGTAACAAAACGGATGGAACTGTGATAGACTGCATCCAGTTTGCTGAGTAGAGTATTGGAATCTATTTTGTAGATGACATCGCCGAAGTCGAGGATTGGTAGGATAGTCAGTTTTACTAGGGTAAGTTTGGCGGCGTGAGTGAAGAAGACTTTGTTATGAAATAGAAAGCCGATTCTAGATATGATTTTGGATTGGAGATGTTTAATATGAGTCTGGAAGGAGAGTTTACAGTCTAGCCAGACACCTAGGTATTTGTAGTTGTCCACATATTCTAGGTCAGAACCGTCCAAGGTAGTGATGCTAGTCGGGCGGGTGGGTGCAGGCAGCAAAAAAAAAATTTGGTTTTACTAGCATTTAAGAGCAGTTGGAGGCCACGGAAGGAGTGTTGTATGGCATTGAAGCTTGTTTGGAGGTTAGTTAGCACAGTGTCCATAGAAGGGCCAGATGTATACAGAATGGTGTCATCTGCATAGAGGTGGATCAGGGAATCACACGCAACAAGAGCGACATCATTGATATATATAGAGAAAAGAGTCGGCCCAAGATTGAACCCTGTGGTACCCCCATAGAGACTGCCAGAGGTCCGGACAACAGGCCCTCCGATTTGACATACTGAACTCTGTCTGCAAAGTAGTTGGAGAAGGTACGGTGGGATTCGAAATGGTCAGTGATCTATTTATTAACTTGGCTTTCGAAGACTTTAGAGAGGCAGGGCAGGATGGATATAGGTCTGTAACAGTTTGGGTCTAGAGTGTCACCCCCTTTGAAGAGGGGAAAGTGGCAGCTTTCCAATCTTTAGGGATCTCGGATGATACGAAAGAGAGGTTGAACAGACTGGTAATAGGGGTTGCGACAATGGCGGCGGTTAGTTTTAGAAAGAGAGGGTCCAGATTGTCTAGCCCAGCTGATTTGTATGGATCCAGGTTTTGCAACTCTTTCTAAACATCTGCTAACTGGATTTGGGTGAAGGAGAAGCTGGGGAGGCTCGGGCAAGTAGCTGCAGGGGAGGGGGGAGCTGTTGGTCGGAGTCGGGGTAGCCAGGAGGAAACCATGACCAGCCGTAGAGAAATGCTTATTGAAAGTGTCGATTATCATGGATTTATCGTGGTGACCGTGTTACCTCGCCTCAGTGCAGTGGGCAGCTGGGAGGAGGTGCTCTTGTTCTCCATGGACTTTGCAGTGTCCCAAAACTTTTTGGAGTTAGAGCTACAGGATGCAAATATCTGTTTGAAAAAGCTAGCCTTTGCTTTCCTGACTGCCTGCGTGTATTGGTTCCTAACTTCCCTGAACAGTTGCATATCGCGGGGACTATTCGATGCTATTGCAGTCCGCCACAGGATGTTTTTGTGCTGGTCAAGGGCAGTCAGGTCTGGCATGAAACCAAGGGCTATATCTGTTCTTAGTTCTACATTTTCTGAAAAGGGCATTGCTATTTCAAGATGGTATGGAAATTACTTTTAAAGAACGACCAGGCATTCTCGACTGATGGGATCAAATCAAATCAAATTTATTTATATAGCCCTTCGTACATCAGCTGATATCTCAAAGTGCTGTACAGAAACCCAGCCTAAAATGAGGTCAATATCCTTCCAGGATACCCGGGCCAGGTTGATTAGAAAGGCCTACTCGCAGAAGTGTTTTAGGGAGCGTTTGACAGTGATGAGGGGTGGTTGTTTGACCACGGACCCATAGCGGATGCAGGCAATGAGGCAGTGATCGCTGAGATCCTGATTGAAAATAGCAGAGGTGTATTTGGAGGGCAAGTTGGTCAGGATAATATCTTTGAGGGTGCCCATGTTTACGGATTTAGGGTCTTGTGCAAATTGGGGGAGGGACACAAGAAATAAATAACTTTACATGTGTGGCTCCTTGCCACAATCAATCAGCCAAAAATAACTCATACTCAGAGGGACTTTGAAATCATTTTTGCAGAGAGGGAATCTAGTGTGGAAGGAACAACTTCCAATTTGGAAGATGAAGCATTTTCCGAATATGAGGATCATGCCTCTGTCAATACTGAGTCTGACAGTGAGTTGGAAGAAGAGGATGAGATGGACCCTCAGCCAGCCCCAGGACCAGTCCGTCAGCAACCAGCTCATCAGCAGCCTGCAGGAGGAGAAAGATGGATGTCAAAAAATTGTGAAATTGAATGGTCTTCTTCCCTAAGGAATGAGCCAACCCGCATGGTTGCCAATGTGCCAAGGATGCAAGGGCCGGGGCCGATGCGGATGGAGGTTACTCATGTTCAGGACATAAAGTCTTCTATTGAACTGTTCATCCCAGACACAAACCAGAAAATCATTCTGAACTGCACTAACTTTGGAAGGAAGGAGTGCTTTTGGAGAGAGATGGAAGAAAATGGACCAAACTCATATACATGCATACTTTGAGGTTCTTAACCTTGCTGGTGTTTTCAGATCCAATGGGGAATCCACAGAATCCCTGTGGGATGCAGAAACCGGCAGATAACTTTTCTTTGCAACAATGTCTCTGGGAAACTTCCACATTATTTCCAGGATTATCAGCTTCGATAACTGAGACACCAGACCAGCTCGGCGGCAGAGAGACAAGTTAGCTGCAATCAGGTCAGTGTGGGAGAAGTGGGTGGACCGCTTTCCCCTGTTTAACACCCCTGGGCCCAATGTTGCTGTTGATGAGCAGCTTATATCATTTAGGTGCCGCTGCCCCTTCAGACAGTACATACTGTCTAAACCCGCAAAGTTTGGAATGAAGATCTGTGCTGCCTGTAATACTACTTCATCATATTATTGGAACTGGGAGTATATACAGGGAAGCCAGATGGAGGAGCCCCTGAGAACAACCAAGGGATGTGGGTTGTCCTGGATGTGACACAGGGACTCCGTGGCCCCAACATCACTTGCTATAACTTTTTAATTCGCACAAGCTGGGACAGGAGCTCCTCAAGAGGAAGCTGACGATGGTAGGAACAGTACGAAAAAAGAAGCCAGAGCTCCCACCTCAGCTGTTGAAGTTTGTGTTCATGGCCGACACGTCCCTAGTGTCCTGAGTGCCAAAGAAAGGCCAAAATGTGGTACTGATGAGTACGCTGTTTATTCTCTGTTGGTTGGGGCGTGATAGTGACTAGGGTGGGTCATCATGGTTAATGGTTTGTGTTGGCCTGGTTTGGTACCCAATCAGAGACAGCTGTTTATCGTTGTCTCTGATTGGGGATCATATTTAGGCAGCCATTTCCTCATTGTGCTTTGTGGGATCTTGTCTACAGATAGTTGCCTGTGTGCACACCAGTAGCGTCACGGTTCCTTCGTTCGTTCGTTCATTCGTTCGTTCGTGACTCTCGTTCGTTTGTTCAAGTTTGTTTTGTTTTGTTTCGTGAGTTTCTATGAATTAAAATATGTGGAACTCTACGCACGCTGCGCCTTGGTCCAATCATTATGACGAGCGTGACAGAGTGATGTTATTGCGTGTGTGTGAGTCTGAATCTCGTACCTTGGCCTGCTATACCTATATATGTGAGTGAGATTCCTGAATATTTTATTCATTCTAGATTGCAGACGGTAACAACGAGAATGTCACGGATCTCTCTGTGACTTCCATCGCTCACACCTGGCCCCTATTCCCACACCTGGCCCCTATTCCCACACCTTGCCCCTATTCCCACACCTGGCCCCTATTCCCACACCTGGCCCCTATTCCCAGGCCCCTATTCCCACACCTGGCCCCTATTCACACACCTGGCCCCTTTTCCCACACCTGGCCCCTATTCCCACACCTTGCCCCTATTCCCACACCTGGCCCCTATTCCCACACCTGGCCCCTATTCCCACACCTGGCCCCTATTCACACACCTGGCCCCTTTTCCCACACCTGGCCCCTATTCCCACACCTTGCCCCTTTTCCCACACCTGGCCCCTATTCCCACACCTGGCCCCTATTCACACACCTGGCCCCTTTTCCCACACCTGGCCCCTATTCCCGCACCTTGCCCCTATTCCCACACCTGGCCCCTATTCCCACACCTGGCCCCTATTCACACACCTGGCCCCTTTTCCCACACCTGGTCCCTATTCACACACCTGGCCCCTATTCCCACACCTGGCCCCTATTCCCACACCTGGCCCCTATTCACACACCTGGCCCCTATTCCCAGGCCCCTATTCCCACACCTGGCCCCTATTCACACACCTGGCCCCTATTCCCACACCTGGCCCCTATTCACACACCTGGCCCCTATTCCCAGGCCCCTATTCCCACACCTGGCCCCTATTCACACACCTGGCCCCTTTTCCCACACCTGGCCCCTATTCCCACACCTTGCCCCTATTCCCACACCTGGCCCCTATTCCCACACCTGGCCCCTATTCCCACACCTGGCCCCTATTCACACACCTGGCCCCTTTTCCCACACCTGGCCCCTATTCCCACACCTTGCCCCTTTTCCCACACCTGGCCCCTATTCCCACACCTGGCCCCTATTCACACACCTGGCCCCTTTTCCCACACCTGGCCCCTATTCCCGCACCTTGCCCCTATTCCCACACCTGGCCCCTATTCCCACACCTGGCCCCTATTCACACACCTGGCCCCTTTTCCCACACCTGGTCCCTATTCACACACCTGGCCCCTATTCCCACACCTGGCCCCTATTCCCACACCTGGCCCCTATTCCCACACCTGGCCCCTATTCATACACCTGGCCCCTTTTCCCACACCTGGTCCCTATTCCCACACCTGGCCCCTATTCACACACCTGGCCCCTTTTCCCACACCTGGTCCCTATTCACACACCTGGCCCCTATTCCCACACCTGGCCCCTATTCCCACACCTGGCCCCTATTCCCACACCTGGCCCCTATTCCCACACCTGGCCCCTATTCCCACACCTGGCCCCTATTCCCACACCTGGCCCCTATTCACACACCTGGCCCCTTTTCCCACACCTGGCCCCTATTCCCGCACCTTGCCCCTATTCCCACACCTGGCCCCTATTCCCACACCTGGCCCCTATTCACACACCTGGCCCCTTTTCCCACACCTGGTCCCTATTCACACACCTGGCCCCTATTCCCACACCTGGCCCCTATTCCCACACCTGGCCCCTATTCCCACACCTGGCCCCTTTTCCCACACCTGGCCCCTATTCCCACACCTTGCCCCTTTTCCCACACCTGGCCCCTATTCCCACACCTGGCCCCTATTCACACACCTGGCCCCTTTTCCCACACCTGGCCCCTATTCCCGCACCTTGCCCCTATTCCCACACCTGGCCCCTATTCCCACACCTGGCCCCTATTCACACACCTGGCCCCTTTTCCCACACCTGGTCCCTATTCACACACCTGGCCCCTATTCCCACACCTGGCCCCTATTCCCACACCTGGCCCCTATTCCCACACCTGGCCCCTATTCACACACCTGGCCCCTATTCCCAGGCCCCTATTCCCACACCTGGCCCCTATTCACACACCTGGCCCCTTTTCCCACACCTGGCCCCTATTCCCACACCTTGCCCCTATTCCCACACCTGGCCCCTATTCCCACACCTGGCCCCTATTCCCACACCTGGCCCCTATTCACACACCTGGCCCCTTTTCCCACACCTGGCCCCTATTCCCACACCTTGCCCCTTTTCCCACACCTGGCCCCTATTCCCACACCTGGCCCCTATTCACACACCTGGCCCCTTTTCCCACACCTGGCCCCTATTCCCGCACCTTGCCCCTATTCCCACACCTGGCCCCTATTCCCACACCTGGCCCCTATTCACACACCTGGCCCCTTTTCCCACACCTGGTCCCTATTCACACACCTGGCCCCTTTTCCCACACCTGGTCCCTATTCACACACCTGGCCCCTATTCCCACACCTGGCCCCTATTCCCACACCTGGCCCCTATTCCCACACCTGGCCCCTATTCCCACACCTGGCCCCTATTCATACACCTGGCCCCTTTTCCCACACCTGGCCCCTATTCCCACACCTGGCCCCTATTCCCACACCTGGCCCCTATTCCCACACCTGGCCCCTATTCCCACACCTGGCCCCTATTCCCACTGATTGTATTTGTATAAATGTGCCCTTTGTTCACGATGGTGCTGTTGATTATTGGTACTATGTCCGTTGGTACTGTGAGGACCTGTGCTGTGTGTTTTGGCTTTCGTGCCCTTGTGGATTGTGTAGATGATTACGGGTCTCGTCCCGTGTGTTTGTGCTTGTGTGTAGTTATTCGAGGAACTCCTCGCTGTTTTGTTTGGGCTTCAACCCTGTGCTTTGTATCGTGTTTGTTTGGTCTTTGTCCCTTTGCCCTTACACGGCACGCCATAATTTGGGGTATAATAAAAAACCATATTAAGCATTCCTGTGCCTGTCTCCCGAATCATTGCTACCAGCGTGACAGAATAATCGAACATTGAGGGAGACAGCGAGAATGGAACGTCCGACTGACTACGCTGCTACGGGTCCGTCCGGCACCCCCTCAACTTCAGCAGCCACAACTGGCCCATCCGACGCCACTGCTACTGGCCCGTCCGGCACCCCGGCAACTTCAGCAGCCACAACTGGCCCGTCCGACGCCACTGCTACTGGCCCGTCCGGCACCCCGGCAACTTCAGCAGCCACAACTGGCCCGTCCGACGCCACTGCTACTGGCCCGTCCGGCACCCCGGCAACTTCAGCAGCCACAACTGGCCCGTCCGACGCCACTGCTACTGGCCCGTCCGGCACCCCGGCAACTTCAGCAGCCACAACTGGCCCGTCCGACGCCACTGCTACTGGCCCGTCCGACGCCACTGCTACTGGCTGTGATGTGTGCGGACCCAAGAAGGACAGGAAGACAAAGTAATACATTTGCAACACAAATACAGTAAAACTCTGTCCCTCGTGTGTAGAGCGGCCTTCATTTGTGTTCAATGGGGCTCATATATCATTTCCATAAAACTGGCTGTAAAATTTGTCCTTCCAATTTGTTCAGTTCTTTTTGAATTTTTGAATATTTTTTATTTAACCTTTATTTAACTAGTTTAACTTCTGTTTACAAAAAACACATTTTATCAACAACAATAACGAATAGGGCTTTCATTGATAAATGTGAACTAGCAGAGGTAAATATTAACCATGGATGCTGTCCATATTGTTTGTAATTGATATAAGTCTAAGTCTAAGTCTAAGTATGAAGTATTTTGTTCGATAAATTGTTCTGGCTGTATTGTTTTAAAAACCCAATAATGTTGTGGGTCCATCAGACCGGCGAACATTGGGTGAAAAACAAAATGACCACCAAACATGATTCTAACGTATGCCACAGCCACACACAAAGAATAGAATCATCTAGAACCTCTTCATTTATTTGTGTTCTGGGATTTCAAAGGATAACAAGTGGTTGGAAGCAACCCCTCATTCAACGGCCAATGAATAATGTCCTTTGAAGCCCTGAATGCCCATGGCCTTACATCGTCCAATTAGGAGGGATCTGAGAGAAACGCCTGCTGCTGATTCGCTCCCTCAATCCCCTCTCTAATGGCCTGTCTCTCATAGATCCCTATGGATCCACATTAGTCATGTAGGACGCAGCAACTCAATGTCCTCAACAGACATGTACAGTAATGTAATGTAAACATCCATCAAGAAGGTCAAATAATGTTCACTGCAAGCAGGTAGATAGTGAATGAATGGTCTGGGGTGTTTGAGGCTCTCCATGCTTCTTTCTTTCTCTCTGTCCCTCTCTCCCCTCCCTCCCCCTCTCTCTCTCTTTCAAACTCTCTCTCAACCTCTCCCCTCTCTCTATTTCACACTCTCTCTCTCTCTCCCTCTCCCCTCTCCCCCCCCTCTCTCCAAGGTGATGGGTTTTACAACTACCTCGTCAATCAGCGATGGTATGAGGCTGCGCTCACCCCCAATGAATAGCTGGCCATAGAGCAAACCATTTGAATGGATAGATCGTAACAGGAGGGCGTACGGCGAGTACTGCCCCGTCATTTCCCTAGGAGTTACCGTCCCGGCCCCACGGACAGAGAAATGACTTTCAGAGTTCATCCCTCTCTCGCCCTCAGACTCTTCAGACTGTTTCTCTACAGTCAAAGGATACTATTTTGGCATTGACTAATGGTATGCTGCCATGGAGGTCCTGCACACGACTCACATCCTCTCTTCTTCCTCCTCACTGCTATCTCTGTGGTTTCTGATATTGTGTCAGATAATACTGTAGATGATCTCAGAAGACATCCATAGAATCTTAGAAGAAATAAATAGAATCTTAGAAGACATCCATAGAATCTTAGAAGACATCCATATAATCTTAGAAGACATCCATAGAATCTGAAAAGAGATCAGTAGAAACTTAGAAGACATCCATAAAATCTTAGAAGACATCCATAGAATCTGAGAAGAGATGAGTAGAAGACATCCAGAGTAAGCATATTCTGCGAGAACAATGTGATGGAGAAGTTCTATGGAGGCACCAGCATCAACAATCCAGGGAGAATCTAATCAACATACTTTTGCCACAATCCTGAATATCCTCCTGACTATTCTCTATTGAATCACATTCTATTATTGAATAAGATACAAACACCCTGAATATTTAGGCTCCATGCATACCATTGTAATTGGTACAGAATGTTCTCTTATAACAGTCTGATACATTTACATGTAAAACATCCCTTTGATAAAATCCTTCTTTGTGCGAGGCGATATTAGTGGATGAAATTGCAATGATAGACCATCCCCCGGCGAGGGAGACCGCAGGCATGTCAAATACTTTGAAGAAAATTGAGTTTATCTTTATCCACGGGAGAGTTCCTTGTTTAAATCAAGCCATTTCCTTCATAATGATTAGCTTCCCCCACTTCTCCACTATTCTGAATATCTGAATACGCCTCATCTTTATATTTTCCTATGCTGCTAATCTGTTCAGAGACGATGATATATACTGGTGGAGCATGTTTCCTAATCCGGTTCAATCTGGATTATAAATTCTGATTCTTTTCATTAACTATGACAAGGGTGTTCCCAGAACCAGGGGTCATCATGGATGATACACACACACACACACACACACACACACACACACACACACAGATACACACACACACAGATGCACACACACACACACACACACAGACGCACGCACACGCGCACACACACACACACACACACACACACACACACACACACACACACACAAAAACTACTGTTATCTTGAGTCTCATCCAGAGAGGAACTACATGATTGATTTGAGTCCAAATCCTGTAATTGACTTGCACATTGTCATATAAAGACAGTGATATATGTACAGGATTCTAGATTGTTCTGGTTCCCCATGCAGACATCTGGTGAAGGCTATAACCCTCTGACAGAAACATATTATTGCTATTAGTGAAGTACCATAAGAGGGGGTTTGACCCAAAGCCTCCCTTTATCCTCTGTGTCCTTTCTGTTTCTGGAGTAGGTCACGGGGGAAAGGGGTATTTTCTAGGAACTGGTTGAGTGAGAATACGTCTCTTTGTAGATGGAGGGGAAGCTCTGTAGACGGAGGGGAAGCTCTGTAGACGGAGGGGAAGCTCTGTAGATGGAGGGGAAGCTCTGTAGATGGAGGGTAGGTCTGTAGACGGAGGGGAAGCTCTGTAGACAGAGGGGAAGCTCTGTAGACGGAGGGGAAGCTCTGTAGACGGAGGGGAAGCTCTGTAGACGGAGGGGAAGCTCTGTAGATGTAGCATGAAGCACATCAACAATATGGACACCTTTCAGAAGCCACAGTAAACACTACTTAACAGGATGGAGCAGTCTAGTGACTGCTGCTGGAGGGTAGGTCTGCATACCTGGCCTTACGACAACAACACACGTTTACCTTTTCACACTGAGTCAATAGTTTCCATCTGCAGGGTTTAGAAATAAAGAAATGCATAGCATGTTCAGCAACGGTCAGGAGTAACCTTCATGTAGTGATGTTCTGCTCCAACATGTACACACATAAACACACACACACACACACACACACACACACACACACACACACACACACACACACACACACACACACACACACACACACACACACACACACACACACATACATACATACATGTTAATGGTTATGTGCTTATTATGTGTATATGTGTGTCCTTCTCTGCACAGAGATCCTGAACGGGGGGGTTTATGTTGACCAGAACAAGTTCCTGTGCCACGCCGACACCATCCACTGGAGGGACATCATCAAGAACCCCCAAGCTGAGCTCTTGGTGGTACCGTCCAACAACAGTGGCCTTGGATGTGAGTATGGGGAGAAACCACAAAGCTGCGAGGGAGGGGTGGTCGAGGTGCTGAGGGATGCTTCTCTAAACTTCCAAGGTGCACATTATACACACACACACCTTCACACCTTCACACACTTACATGTTTCCTCAGTTTCATACAAATTATATTGTTCCTTCCTTCCTTTGTATCCTTCATCTCTGTTTTGCTGAAGGTGAGTTGGAAGCAGCATCACAATAGATCCGTGATTAAACTCACATGGAGGTGGTTGTGTTGCTATGCAGCCAGGCCCATGGTGATTCTGTCTCAGCTGCACATAAAGCTCACTAAAGCTGACAGCCAGCTCCAATCAAAGTGTTTGGAACACTGATATGGCTACCGGCCACTGTGTGTCGAAACACACAGCCATTGGCTACCGGCCATTGTGTGTCAAAACACACCGCCATTTTAGTTCCAAGTCCACTCCCTCAAACCTTCTCCACATTTTCAATTTGTTTTCCCCTCCCTAGATTGCATTGTATGCCAAGGAAAAGTGAGGGCATGATATGCATTCAATATCAGTGTAGAAAATGTCACTGAATGTCACAGTGACCACTAAAAACAGCACGTATGACCACGAAATGTCACACAACGCTCGAGTGAGCATGTAGATTCTCCCCATAAGGTGTCTGTTTGAGATGTTAGAAGAAGAAGAGAGGACAGATGAGAGGACAGAGGAGAGGACAGAGGAGAGGACAGAGGAGAGGACAGAAGAGAGTACAGAGGAGAGGACATAAGAGAGGACAGAGGAGAGGACAGAGGAGAGGACATAAGAGAGGACATAAGAGAGGACAGAGGAGAGGACATAAGAGAGGACATAAGAGAGGACAGAGGAGAGGACAGAGGAGAGGACATAAGAGAGGACGGAAGAGGGGATGGAGGAGAGGACAGAGGAGAGGACATAAGAGAGGACAGAGGAGAGGACAGAGGAGAGGACAGGACAGAGGAGAGGACATAAGAGAGGACATAAGAGAGGACAGAGGAGAGGACAGAGGAGAGGACAGAGGAGAGGACAGAGAGAGGACATAAGAGAGGACATAAGAGAGGACAGAGGAGAGGACAGAAGAGAGGACATAAGAGAGGACAGAGGAGAGGACAGAAGAGAGGACAGGGGAGAAGACAGAAGAGGACAGAGGAGAGGACAGATGAGAGGACAGAGGAGAGGACATAAGAGAGGACAGAGGAGAGGACAGAAGGGAGGACATATGAGAGGACAGAGGAGAGGACATAAGAGAGGACAGAGGAGAAGACAGAAGAGGACAGAGGAGAGGACAGAGGAGAGGACAGAAGAGAGGACAGAAGAGAGGACGGAAGAGAGGACGGAAGAGAGGACGGAAGAGGGGACGGAAGAGAGGACGGAAGAGGGGATGGAGGAGAGGACAGAGGAGAGGACAGAGGAGAGGACATAAGAGAGGACAGAGGAGAGGACAGAAGAGAGGACAGAGGAGAGGACAGGACAGAGGAGAGGACATAAGAGAGGACATAAGAGAGGACATAAGAGAGGACAGAGGAGAGGACATAAGAGAGGACATGAGAGAGGACAGAGGAGAGGACAGAAGAGAGGACATAGGAGAGGACAGAGGAGAGGACATAAGAGAGGACAGGGGAGAAGACAGAAGAGGACAGAGGAGAGGACAGATGAGAGGACAGAGGAGAGGACAGAAGAGAGGACATAAGAGAGGACAGAGGAGAGGACATAAGAGAGGACAGAGAAGAAGACAGAAGAGGACAGAGAGAAGGACATAAGAGAGGACAGAGGAGAGGACAGAAGAGAGGAGAGAAGAGAGGACGGAAGAGAGGACGGAAGAGAGGACATAAGAGAGGACAGAGGAGAGGACAGAGGAGAGGACATAAGAGAGGACATAAGAGAGGACAGAGGAGAGGACATAAGAGAGGACATAAGAGAGGACATAAGAGAGGACAGAGGAGAGGACAGAGGAGAGGACATAAGAGAGAACATAAGAGAGGACATAAGAGAGGACAGAGGAGAGGAGAGGACAGAGGAGAGGACATAAGAGAGGACATAAGAGAGGACAGAGGAGAGGACAGAGGAGAGGACATAAGAGAGGACATAAGAGAGGACAGAGGAGAGGACATAAGAGAGGACATAAGAGAGGACAGAGGAGAGGACAGAAGAGAGGACATAAGAGAGGACAGAGGAGAGGACATAAGAGAGGACAGAGGAGAGGACAGAAGAGAGGACGGAAGAGAGGACAGAAGAGAGGACCTAAGAGAGGACAGAGGAGAGGACATAAGAGAGGACAGAGGAGAAGACAGAAGAGGACAGAGGAGAGGACAGAGGAGAGGACATAAGAGAGGACAGAGGAGAAGACAGAAGAGGACAGAGGGGAGGACATAAGAGAGGACAGAGGAGAGGACAGAGGAGAGGACAGAAGAGAGGACGGAAGAGAGGACGGAAGAGAGGACGGAAGAGGGGACAGAAGAGAGGACGGAAGAGGGGATGGAGGAGAGGACAGAGGAGAGGACATAAGAGAGGACAGAGGAGAGGACAGAAGAGAGGACAGAGGAGAGGACAGAGGAGAGGACATAAGAGAGGACATAAGAGAGGACATAAGAGAGGACAGAGGAGAGGACATAAGAGAGGACATAAGAGAGGAGAGGACAGAAGAAGGACATAAGAGAGGACAGAGGAGAGGACATAAGAGAGGACAGGGGAGAAGACAGAAGAGGACAGAGGAGAGGACAGATGAGAGGACAGAGGAGAGGACATAAGAGAGGACAGAGGAGAGGACAGAAGAGAGGACATAAGAGAGGACAGAGGAGAGGACAGAAGAGAGGACGGAAGAGAGGACGGAAGAGGGGACGGAAGAGAGGACGGAAGAGGGGATGGAGGAGAGGACAGAGGAGAGGACATAAGAGAGGACAGAGGAGAGGACAGAAGAGAGGACATAAGAGAGGACAGAGGAGGGGACGGAGGAGAGGACGGAAGAGGGGACGGAGGAGAGGACAGAGGAGAGGAAGGAGGAGAGGACAGAAGAGAGGACGGAGGAGAGGGAGTATAAGACAATACGAGTTGGTATAAAATGAGAGAGTGGCTCGGCGTGCGTGGGAGCCCAGGTTGCCAGATTGAGGCTTTCTTTGAGGTTGCCAGATTGGATCGCTATTTAACATAATAATTTTTGGAGTGAGCGAGGCGTAATTTCACAGGCAGGCAGGGGGCCGAGGGTGACATTCACTCAGCCCTCCACTTCAGTATGTAATTACCACACAGTCAATTAAAGCCTGATGATGACAGGCCCATTCACGCTCACTGACGGTGGGCTATGATAACTGTTATGTGTCATGTCCCCACTTTTTGCCTGAGAGAGATGACTTGACTGGGAGTGGATCCTTGTCCCTCATACTTACTGTAGACCCAGAGAGAGACAGCGAGAACAATGAGAGCACACTCACCCACTCTCATAGTACACTCACCCACTCTCATAGTACACTCACCCACTCTCATAGTACACTCACCCACTCTCATAGCACACTCACCCACTCTCATAGCACACCCACCCACTCTCAGAGTACACTCACCCACTCTCATAGTACACTCACTCACTCTCATAGTACACTCACCCACTCTCATAGCACACTCACCCACTCTCATAGCACACTCACCCACTCTCATAGCACACTCACCCACTCTCATAGTACACTCACCCACTCTCATAGTACACTCACCCACTCTCATAGCACACTCACTCACTCTCATAGTACACTCACCCACTCTCATAGTACACTCACCCACTCTCAGAGCACACTCACCCACTCTCAGAGCACACTCACCCACTCTCAGAGCACACTCACCCACTCACTGAGCACACTCACCCACTCTCAGAGCACACTCACCCACTCACTGAGCACACTCACCCACTCACTGAGCACACTCACCCTCTCTCAGAGCACACTCACCCTCTCTCAGAGCACTCACCCACTCTCAGAGCACACTCACCCACTCTCAGAGCACACTCACCCACTCTCAGAGCACACTCACCCACTCTCAGAGCACACTCACCCTCTCTCAGAGCACACTCACCCACTCACTGAGCACACTCACCCACTCACTGAGCACACTCACCCATTCACTGAGCACACTCTGAGGGTGTGTTTAGGGGGGAACGGTTAACGGGTGGTGAGAGGATGTTTATGGGTGGTGGGTTGGAGGATGGAGGTTTGTGTGTGTGTGTGTGTGTGTGTGTGTGTGTGTGTGTGTGTGTGTGTGTGTGTGTGTGTGTGTGTGTGTGTGTGTGTGTGTGTGTGTGTGTGTGTGTGTGTGTGTGGATGGTTATCTGACATGTTTTGTGTGTGTGTGTGTGTGTATATGTGTGTGTGTGTGTGTGTGTGTGGTCCCCAGGCAAACGATGTCATCGCTCTTGTAACGGACGCTGCTGGGGCCATCAGGACAACCAGTGCCAAAGCTGTATGTATTACACACACACACACACACACACACACACACATACACACACAAAATATGTCAGATAACCATCAACACACACACACACACACACACATACACACACACACACACACACATACACACACAAAATATGTCAGATAACCATCAACACACACACACACACTCACACTTACACTTACACTCACACACACACACAAGGTCAGAGAGAGCAAGAGAGAGAGAGCAAGAGAGAGAGAACAAAGAGAGAGAGAGACAGAGAGAGATAAACAGAAAGAGAAAGAGAGAACGAGAGAGAAACAGAGAGAAACAGAGAGAGAAACAAAGAGAAAGAGAGAGATGAACAGAAAGAGAGAGAGAGAGAACGAGAGAGAAACAGAGAGAAACAAAGAGAAAGAGAGAGATAAACAGAAAGAGAGAGAACGAGAGAGAAACAGAGAGAAACAAAGAGAAAGAGAGAGAAAGAGGGAGAGACAGAGAGAAAGAGAGAGATAAACAGAAAGAGAGAGAGAACGAGGGAGAAACAGAGTGAGAAAGAGGGAGAAAGAGAGAGATAATCAGAGAGAGAGAAACAGAAAGAGAGAGAGAGAAAGAGCAAGAGAAACAGAGAGAGAAACAGAGAGAGAAACAGAGAAAGAAAGAGAAACAGAGAGAGAAACAAAGAGAAAGAGAGAGAAACAGAGAGAGTTCAAGCAGCTGAGGATTTCACTGTAACACTCCTCTGTGTAATGACAGGGTGAACTCCAGTCGTCATAGACAACCATAGAGAGTGATTGGTCTTTTCTCTGCAGTTCCTCAGTCAGAATAATAGAGCTAAGAGCTCCACAGCTTTCTGTCCTACCACTTCATTATGTTCCCACACAGAGGGACAGGAAGTGAGCACTTAAACACAAGGCTTTGACAACCCAGAATTATTATGCCACTGTGTGAAGTGTGTGTGTGTTGTTGGGATCCTCTTCTCTTCTCAACAGGGTATAAACCCAGAGTCATTAAACAGGGGTGTAGGGATTGATTTATCATTGACCACGTTCCATATCAGCCATTTTCTATGGAGAGCTATAACTTACACTATATAACTGGCAGTGCATGTGTGTGTGTGTGTGTGTGTGTGTGTGTGTGTGTGTGTGTGTGTGTGTGTGTGTGTGTGTGTGTGTGTGTGTGTGTGTGTGTGTGTGTGTATACCTGTGTCAGTAATGTAAACCCTGTGCTCTCCACAGTGACCAAGACTGTGTGTGCTGAGCAGTGTGACGGCCGTTGCTTCGGCCCCTACGTCAGTAACTGCTGCCACAGGGAGTGTGCTGGGGGCTGCTCGGGACCCAAGGACACAGACTGCTTCGTACGTGGACACACACATACACACACACAAACACACAGATGCCCCCACAGACACCTACACAGTTATCCACAGTTAACCCCCCTCACACACACACACATTACTCTCCCAACACAACAACAGAATTCACACAAATTCTCTAATTCCCCAGTTACTGAAAGACACATCTCTGTGTGTTTAATAGACTGTAGAAGTCTACTGACTCCTCCTCAGATGAAACAACCAAATGGCTCATTTATTATTCTAATTATGATCCTTCACCCCCCTAACATTTTCTGTTCATTTAATGAAGGAATGTTTTCTACTAACAGAGCGATATTACAGTTGTAATGTATAGAGCCTTATCCAATTCAATTATTAGTCGCTATTAGAGGTCGCAAACACTGACGACAGACAAGTTCAACGTTTTATGAGAAAAACATTTCACCATTTAGCCTTGGGATCAATGGCTTCTATTTGACTAACAGTTGACTCATATATGGTGTGTCTGGAGGCTTGGAGGATATGAGTGTTTTGGCTGCAGATACAGTATGACCTGGAGAATAAGAGTGTTTTGGCTACAGATCCAGTATGACCTGGAGGATAAGAGTGTTTTGGCTGAAGATACAGTATGGCCTGGAGGATAAGAGTGTTTTGGCTGCAGATACAGTATGACCTGGAGGATAAGAGTGTTTTGGCTGAAGATACAGTATGGCCTGGAGGATAAGAGTGTTTTGGCTGCAGATACAGTATGACCTGGAGGATAAGAGTGTTGCAGTTGGCTTGGCTGAAGATACAGTATGGCCTGGAGAATAAGAGTGTTTTGGCTGCAGATGCAGTATGACCTGGAGGATAAGAGTGTTTTGGCTGCAGATGACCTGGAGGATAAGAGTGTTTTGGCAGTATGACCTGGAGGATAAGAGTGTTTTGGGTGCAGTTACAGTATGACCTGGAGGATAAGAGTGTTTTGGGTGCAGTTACAGTATGACCTGGAGGATAAGAGTGTTTTGGGTGCAGTTACAGTATGGCCTGGAGGATAAGAGTGTTTTGGCTGCAGTTACAGTATGACCTGGAGGATAAGAGTGTTTTGGCTGTATGACCTGGAGTTGTTTTGGCTGCAGTTACAGTATGACCTGGAGGATAAGAGTGTTTTGGCTGCAGTTACAGTATGACCTGGAGGATAAGAGTGTTTTGGGTGCAGTTACAGTATGGCCTGGAGGATAAGAGTGTTTTGGCTGCAGATACATATCCAGTATGACCTGGAGGATAAGAGTGTTTTGGCTGCAGATACAGTATGACCTGGAGAATAAGAGTGTTTTGGCTACAGATCCAGTATGACCTGGAGGATAAGAGTGTTTTGGCTGCAGATACAGTATGGCTTGGAGGATAAGAGTGTTTTGGCTACAGATCCAGTATGACCTGGAGGATAAGAGTGTTTTGGCTGCAGATCCAGTATGACCTGGAGGATAAGAGTGTTTTGGCTACAGATCCAGTATGACCTGGAGGATAAGTGTGTTTTGGCTGAAGATACAGTATGACCTAGATAAGTGTGTTTTGGCTGCAGATACAGTATGGCCTGGAGGATAAGAGTGTTTTGGGTGCAGTTACAGTATGGCCTGGAGGATAAGAGTGTTTTGGCTACATATCCAGTATGACCTGCAGGATAAGAGTGTTTTGGCTGCAGATACAGTATGACCTGGAGGATAAGAGTGTTTTGGCTACAGATCCAGTATGACCTGGAGGATAAGAGTGTTTTGGCTGCAGATACCAGTATGGCCTGGAGGATAAGAGTGTTTTGGCTGCAGATGCAGTATGACCTGGAGAATAAGAGTTTTGGCTGAAGATACAGTATGGCCTGGAGGATAAGAGTGTTTTGGCTGCAGATACAGTATGACCTGGAGGATAAGAGTGTTTTGGCTGAAGATACAGTATGGCCTGGAGGATAAGAGTGTTTTGGCTGCAGATACAGTATGACCTGGAGGATAAGAGTGTTTTGGCTGAAGATACAGTATGGCCTGGAGGATAAGAGTGTTTTGGCTGCAGATACAGTATGACCTGGAGGATAAGAGTGTTTTGGCTGCAGATACAGTATGGCCTGGAGGATAAGAGTGTTTTGGCTGCAGATGCAGTATGACCTGGAGGATAAGAGTGTTTTGGCTGCAGATACAGTATGACCTGGAGGATAAGAGTGTTTTGGCTGCAGTTACAGTATGACCTGGAGGATAAGAGTGTTTTGGCTGCAGTTACAGTATGACCTGGAGGATAAGAGTGTTTTGGGTGCAGTTACAGTATGGCCTGGAGGATAAGAGTGTTTTGGCTGCAGATACAGTATGACCTGGAGGATAAGAGTGTTTTGGCTGCAGATACAGTATGACCTGGAGGATAAGAGTGTTTTGGCTGCAGATACAGTATGACCTGGAGGATAAGAGTGTTTTGGGTGCAGTTACAGTATGGCCTGGAGGATAAGAGTGTTTTGGCTAATATCCAGTATGACCTGCAGGATACCTGTTTTGGCTGCAGATAAGTATGACCTGGAGAATAAGAGTGTTTTGGCTAAGATCCAGTAAACCTGGAGGATAAGAGTGTTTTGGCTGTTCAGATACAGGGCTTGGAGGATAAGAGTGTTTTGGCTAACCCAGTATGACCTGGAGGATAAGAATGTTTTGGCTACAGATACAGTATGACCTGGAGGATAAGAGTGTTTTGGCTGCAGATGTATGACCTGGAGGATAAGAGTGTTTTGGCTGCAGATCCAGTATGGCCTGGAGGTAAGAGTGTTTTGGCTGAAATACAGTATGGCCTGGAGGATAAGAGTGTTTTGGCTGCAGATACAGTATGACCTGTAAGTGTGTTTTGGCTGCACATACAGTATGGCCTGGAGGATAAGATGTTTTTGCAGTTACAGTATGGCCTGGAGGATAAGAGTGTTTTGGCTAAATCAAATGACCTGCAGGATAAGAGTGTTTTGGCTGCAGATACAGTATGACCTGGAGGATAAGAGTGTTTTGGCTACAGATCCAGTATGACCTGGAGGATAAGAGTGTTTTGGCTGCAGATCCAGTATGGCCTGGAGGATAAGTTTTTGGCTGCAGATCCAGGCCTGGAGACCAAGAGTGTTTTGGCTGCAGATACAGTATGACCTGGAGGATAAGAGTGTTTTGGCTGAAGATACAGTATGGCCTGGAGGATATACAGTATGGCCTGGAGGATAAGAGTGTTTTGGCTGCAGATACAGTATGACCTGGAGGATAAGAGTGTTTTGGCTGAAGATACAGTATGGCCTGGAGGATAAGAGTGTTTTGGCTGCAGATACAGTATGGAGGATAAGAGTGTTTTGGCTGCAGATGTATGGAGGATAAGAGTGTTTTGGCTGCAGATACAGTATGACCTGGAGGATAAGAGTGTTTTGGCCAGTGACCTGGAGGATAAGAGTGTTTTGGCCAGATGTATGACCTGGATAAGAGTGTGGCATGACCCTGAGGATGACCTGGAGGATAAGAGTGTTTTGGCTGCAGACACTGCAGATCCAGTATGGCCTGGAGGATAAGAGTGTTTTGGCTGCATATCCTGGCATAAGAGTGTTTTGGCTGCAGATACAGTATGACCTGGAGGATAAGAGTGTTTTGGCTGCAGATGCCTGGAGGATAAGAGTGTTTTGGCTGGATACATGGCCTGGAGGATAAGAGTGTTTTGGCTGCAGATGCATAACAGAATAAGAGTGTTTTGGCTGGCATGACCTGGAGGATAAGAGTGTTTTGGCCACAGTATGACCTGGAGGATAAGAGTGTTTTGGCTGAAGATGTATGGCCTGGAGGATAAGAGTGTTTTGGCAGATACAGTATGACCTGGAGGATAAGAGTGTTTTGGCTGATAGTATGGCCTGGAGAATAAGAGTGTTTTGGCTGCTGGTATGACCCAAGAGTGTTTTGGCTGCAGTTACAGTATGACCTGGAGGATAAGAGTGTTTTGGGTGGCAGTGACCTGGAGGACCCACACCAGGATAAGAGTGTTTTGGCTGCACAGTATGACTGGAGGATAAGAGTGACCCAGATCACCTGGAGGATAACACTGGCTGCAGATGATGACCTGGAGAGTGTTTTGGCACACCATAGAGTGTTTTGGCGCTGGCATGATAAGAGTGTTTTGGCTGCAGACCAGTATGGCCTGGAGGATAAGAGTGTTTTGGCTGGCATGACCCATGGACCCACAAGAGTGTTTTGGCTGCAGATACAGTATGACCTGGAGGATAAGACCCATTTTGGCTGAAGATACAGTATGGCCTGGAGGATAAGAGTGTTTTGGCAGATGACAGTATGACCTGGAGGATAAGAGTGTTTTGGCTGCAGATACAGTAACCTGGAGGATAAGAGTGTTTTGGCTGCAGATACAGTATGACCTGGAGGATAAGAGTGTTTTGGCTGGCATGACCTGGAGGATAAAGTGTTTTGGGTGCAGTACAGTATGGCCTGGAGGATAAGAGTGTTTTGGCTGCAGTGACAGTATGACCTGGAGGATAAGAGTGTTTTGGCTGCAGTGACAGTATGACCTGGAGGATAAGAGTGTTTTGGCTGCAGACGCTGGCATGACCCTAAGAGTGTTTTGACCCACAGTATGGCCTGGATGATAAGAGTGTTTTGGCATGACCCATGACCTGCATAAGACCATGGCTGCAGATAACACTGGCATGACCCCAGTATGACCTGGAGGATAAGAGTGTTTTGGCTGCAGATACAGTATGGCTGGAGGATAAGAGTGTTTTGGCTACAGATCCCAGTATGACCTGGAGGATAAGAGTGTTTTGGCTGCAGATCCAGATGACCTGGAGGATAAGAGTGTTTTGGCTGCAGACCAGTATGACCTGGAGGATAAGTGTGTTTTGGCTGAAGATACAGTATGACCTGAGGATAAGTGTGTTTTGGCTGCAGATACAGTATGGCCTGGAGGATAAGAGTGTTTTGGGTGCAGTAAGTGCTGGCTACATATCCAGTATGACCTGGAGGATAAGAGTGTTTTGGCTGCAGATACAGTATGACCTGGAGGATAAGAGTGTTTTGGCTTACAGATGGAGGATAAGAGTGTTTTGGCTGCAGTTACAGTATGCACCATGAGTGTTTTTGGCTGCAGATACAGTAACCTGGCATAAGATGTTTTGGCTGCAGATGCAGTATGACCTGGAGGATAAGAGTGTTTTGGCTGCAGACCCACACCTGGAGGATAAGATAACACTGGACCTGGAGGATAAGAGTGTTTTGGGTGCAGTTAATGGCCTGGAGGATAAGACCCCAGTATGACCTGCAGGATAAGAGTGTTTTGGCTGCAGATGCAGTATGACCTGGAGAATAAGAGTGTTTTGGCTACAGATCCAGTATGACCTGGAGGATAAGAGTGTTTTGGCTGCAGATACAGTATGGCTTGGAGGATAAGAGTGTTTTGGCATGATCCAGTATGACCTGGAGGATAAGAATGTTTTGGCTACAGATACAGTATGACCTGGAGGATAAGAGTGTTTTGGCCACAGATCCAGTAACACCTGGAGGATAAGAGTGTTTTGGCTACAGATCCAGTATGACCTGGAGGATAAGTGTGTTTTGGCTGAAGATACAGTATGACCTGGTGTTTTGGCTGCAGATACAGTATGGCCTGGAGGATAAGAGTGTTTTGGCAGTTACAGTATGGCCTGGAGGATAAGACCCACACCATATGACCTGCAGGATAAGAGTGTTTTGGCTGCAGATACAGTATGACCTGGAGGATAAGAGTGTTTTGGCTACAGATGCAGTAACCTGGAGGATAAGAGTGTTTTGGCTGCAGATCCAGTATGGCCTGGAGGATAAGAGTGTTTTGGCTGAGATGCAGTATGACCTGGAGAAAGAGTGTGCTGATAAGATACAGTACCTGGAGGATAAGAGTGTTTTGGCTGAAGATACCAGTATGGCCTGGAGGATAAGAGTGTTTTGGCTGCAGATACAGTATGACCTGGAGGATAAGCTGGCAGGATGACCCAGGATAAGAGTGTTTTGGCTGCACCATGTATGACCTGGAGGATAAGAGTGTTTTGGCTGCAGATACAGTACCTGGAGAATAAGAGTGTTTTGGCTGGATGCAGTATGACCTGGAGGATAAGAGTGTTTTGGCTGCAGATACAGTATGACCTGGAGGATAAGAGTGTTTTGGGTGCAGTTACAGTATGACCTGGAGGATAAGAGTGTTTTGGCTGCAGATAAGTATGGCCTGGAGGATAAGAGTGTTTTGGCTGCAGACCATGCAGTATGACCTGGAGGATAAGACCCTTTTGACCCAGTACCTGGAGGATAAGACACTTTGGCTGCAGATACAGTATGACCTGGAGGATAAGAGTGTTTTGGCACAGATCCAGTATGACCTGCATAAGACTGTTTTGCAGATACAGATGGCCTGGAGGATAAGACTGCAGATACAGTATGACCTGGAGGATAAGAGTGTTTTGGCATAACCTGGCAGGATAAGAGTGTTTTGGCCAGATACACCATGACCTGGAGGATAAGACTGGCTGAAGATGTATGGCCTGGAGGATAAGAGTGTTTTGACCCCTGGAGGATAAGAGTGTTTTGGCATAACCTGGAGCTGGCATAAGAGTGTTTTGGCTGCAGACCCAGTATGGCCTGCATAACACTGTTTTGCATGACCCATGACCCAGTATGACCTGGAGGATAAGAGTGTTTTGGCATGACCCAGTATGACCTGGAGGATAAGAGTGTTTTGGGTGCAGTTACAGTATGACACCATGACCTGGAGGATAAGAGTGTTTTGGCATGACAGTATGGCCTGGAGGATAAGAGTGTTTTGGCTGCAGTTACAGTATGACCTGGAGGATAAGACCCATGACCCAGTTACAGTATGTATGAGGATATAACACTGGCAGATAAGAGTGTTTTGGCCCACACCATGCATAACACTGGCATGACCTGAGGATAAGTGTGTTTTGGCACACCATGCAGGATAACACTGGCAGTGACCCTGGAGGATGACCCACACCATGACCTGCAGGATAAGAGTGTTTTGGCATGACCTGACCCAAGATGTTTTGGGTGCATAACAGTATGGCATGACCCATGACCCACACCATACAGTAACAGGAAAGGCATGACCCATGACCCACACCATGCATAACGCTGGCATGACCCTTGACCCAAACCATGCATAAGATAGCTGTTTTGCATAACCCAGGTGACCCACATGTACATGCTTCCACATTTTAGAATAAGATGGTTTTCATGACCCATGACCCACACCATGTGTTTAACGCTGGTCATGACCCTTGACTGTGTGTTTTGGCCACACCATGCACATAAGACTGGCATGACCCAGTGCCCCAAGCCCTTTTGGCTACCCACACCATAGCTGGATAACACTGGCATGATGACCTGGACCCACACCATGCATGAACGCTGGCATGACCCTGTTTTGACCTGCAGACCCACACCATGCATAATGCTGGCATGACCCATGACCCACACCATGCATAACACTGGCATGACCCATGACCCACACCATGCATAACGCTGGCATGACCCTTGACCCACACCATGCATAACACTGGCATGACCCATGACCCACACCATACATAACACTGGCATGACCCACACCATGCATAATGCTGGCATGACCCATGACCCACACCATGCATAACGCTGGCATGATCCTTGACCCACACCATGCATAACACTGGCATGACCCATGACCCACACCATGCATAACGCTGGCATGATCCTTGACCCACACCATGCATAACACTGGCATGACCCACACCATACATAACACTGGCATGACCCACACCATGCATAATGCTGGCATGACCCTTGACCCACACCATGCATAACACTGGCATGACCCATGACCCACACCATGCATAACGCTGGCATGATCCTTGACCCACACCATGCATAACACTGGCATGACCCACACCATGCATAACACTGGCATGACCCTTGACCCACACCATGCATAACACTGGCATGACCCACACCATGTATAATGCTGGCATGACCCATGACCCACACCATGCATAACGCTGGCATGACCCATGACCCACACCATGCATAACACTGGCATGACCCATGACCCACACCATGCATAATGCTGGCATGACCCTTGACCCAAAACCATGCATAACACTGGCATGACCCATGACCCACACCATGCATACCGCTGGCATGACCCATACCATGCATACCGCTGGCATGACCCATGACCCATGACCCACACCATGCATACCGCTGGCATGACCCATACCATGCATACCGCTGGCATGACCCATGACCCATGACCCATGACCCACACCATGCATACCGCTGGCATGACCCATGACCCATAACCCATGACCCATGACCCATGACCCACACCATGAATGTTCCACATTTTATTGAGTGCAATGTTTCAACCTGAATGTCTTCAAAACTATTGATGTACAAATCAATTCAGGGGACTGACACAGACACATGCACACAACCATCTAGGACAGCCCTGTGGAAGAGTTTCTGTAATGAAAGTTATGACCCATGAGGATGAGCCCTGTGGAATTCTGTAATGTGCAGCCATGTTTATTGGACAGCCCTGTGGAAAACTATTGAGTGTTCTGTTCTGTAATGTGTAGAGTAAACCATGTTAGCCCTGTGGAAGAGTTTCTGTAATGTGTAGAGTAAAGTTATAGACAACCATGGACAACCATGTAGGACAGCCCTGTGGAAGAGTTTCTGTAATGTGTAGAGTAAAGTTATAGACAACCATGTAGGACAGCCCTGTGGAAGAGTTTCTGTAATGTGTAGAGTAAAGTTATAGACAACCATGTAGGACAGCCCTGTGGAAGAGTTTCTGTAATGTGCAGAGTAAAGTTATAGACAACCATGTAGGACAGCCCTGTGGAAGAGTTTCTGTAGTGCAGAGTAAAGTTATAGACAACCATGTAGGACAGCCCTGTGGAAGAGTTTCTGTAATGTTTATGTAGAGTAAAGTTATAGACAACCATGTAGGACAGCCCTGTGGAAGAGTTTCTGTAATGTGCAGAGTAAAGTTATAGACAACCATGTAGGACAGCCCTGTGGAAGAGTTTCTGTAATGTGTAGAGTAAAGTTATAGACAACCATGTAGGACAGCCCTGTGGAAGAGTTTCTGTAATGTGTAGAGTAAAGTTATAGACAACCATGTAGGACAGCCCTGTGGAAGAGTTTCTGTAATGTGTAGAGTAAAGTTATAGACAACCATGTAGGACAGCCCTGTGGAAGAGTTTCTGTAATGTGTAGAGTAAAGTTGTTATATCTGTGTGTTGTGTCCCAGATAACTTTGTGGTGGACCACAGCTCCTGTGTGAGGGCTTGTCCCAGCAACAAGATGGAAGTAGAGGAGAACCGCATCAAGATGTGCATCCCCTGCACTGATATCTGTCCCAAAGGTACCCACATAATGTACCCCCATAATGACATCTGTCCCAAAGGTACCCACATACTGTACCCCCATAATGACATCTGTCCCAAAGGTACCCACATAATGACATCTGTCCCAAAGGTACCCCCATAATGACATCTGTCCCAAAGGTACCCAAATAATGACATCTGTCCCAAAGGTACCCACATACTGTACCCCCATAATGACATCTGTCCCAAAGGTACCCACATACTGTACCCCCATAATGATATCTGTCCCAAAGGTACCCACATACTGTACCCCCATAATGGCATCTGTCCCAAAGGTACCCACATACTGTACCCCCATAATGACATCTGTCCCAAAGGTACCCCCATAATGACATCTGTCCCAAAGGTACCCCCATAATGACATCTGTCCCAAAGGTACCCACATACTGTACCCACATAATTACATCTGTCCCAAAGGTATCCCCATAATTGTCACGTTCGTTATAAGGATCGGACCAAGGCGCAGCGTGGTATGCATACATTCTTATTTATTTAAAGAATGAACACTGAACAAACTAACAAAATAACAAGACGAAAGGTGAAGCTATACAAACGAGTGCTGACAGGCAACTACACATAGACAGATCCCACAAACACCAAAGGGAAATGGCTACCTAAATATGATCCCCCAATCAGAGAGAACGATAAACAGCTGTCTCTGATTGGGAACCATATCAGGCCAACATAGAAATACAAAAACCCATAGACCTACAAAACCCTAGACCTACAAAACCCTAGACCTACAAAACCCTAGACAAAACAAAAACCCTAGACCTACAAAACCCTAGACAAAACAAAAAACCTAGACAATACAAAAACCCTAGACAATACAAAACTAGCGTACGCACCCTAGTCACACCCTGACCTAAGCAAAATACAAATAAAACAGAGATATCTCAGGTCAGGACGTGACAGTCCAAAGCTCTGGACTGTGGAGGCGCACTGGAGACCTGATGCGTGGTGCCGGCACTGGTGGTACCGGGCTGAAGACACGCAACTCAGGGCGAGTGCGGGGGAGCAGGCACAGGACGTACTGGACTGTGGAGGCGCATCTGTACCACCCCTTCCCTCTCTGTCTCCTAACCAATCCTGATGTCTGTACCACCCCTTCCCTCTCTGTCTCCTAACCAATCCTGATGTCTGTACCACCCCTTCCCTCTCTGTCTCCTAACCAATCCTGATGTCTATACCACCCCTTCCCTCTCTGTCTCCTAACCAATCCTGATGTCTATACCACCCCTTCACTCTCTGTCTCCTAACCAATCCTGATGTCTGTACCACCCCTTCCCTCTCTGTCTCCTCCCATATTCCACTCCTTCCCTCTCTGTCTCCTCCCATATTCCACTCCTTCCCTCTCTGTCTCCTCCCATATTCCACTCCTTCCCTCTCTGTCTCCTCCCATATTCCACTCCTTCCCTTTCTGTCTCCTCCCATATACCACCCCTCCTCTCTCTGTCTCCTAACCAAGCCTGATGTCTGTACCACCCCTTCCCTCTCTGTCTCCTCCCATATTCCACTCCTTCCCTCTCTGTCTCCTCCCATATTCCACTCCTTCCCTCTCTGTCTCCTCCCATATTCCACTCCTTCCCTTTCTGTCTCCTCCCAATTCCACTACTTCCCTCTCTGTCTCCTCCCATATACCACCCCTTCCCTCTCTGTCTCCTAACCAAGCCTGATGTCTGTACCACCCCTCCCCTCTCTGTCTCCTAACCAATCCTGATGTCTGTATCACCCCTCCCCTCTCTGTCTCCTAACCAATCCTGATGTCTGTACCACCCCTTCCCTCTCTGTCTCCTCCCATATTCCACTCCTTCCCTCTCTGTCTCCTCCCATATTCCACTCCTTCCCTCTCTGTCTCCTCCCATATTCCACTCCTTCCCTTTCTGTCTCCTCCCATATTCCACTCCTTCCCTCTCTGTCTCCTCCCATATACCACCCCTTCCCTCTCTGTCTCCTAACCAAGCCTGATGTCTGTACCACCCCTCCCCTCTCTGTCTCCTAACCAATCCTGATGTCTGTACCACCCCTCCCCTCTCTGTCTCCTAACCAATCCTGATGTCTGTACCACCCCTTCCCTCTCTGTCTCCTCCCATATTCCACTCCTTCCCTCTCTGTCTCCTCCCATATTCCACTCCTTCCCTCTCTGTCTCCTCCCATATTCCACTCCTTCCCTCTCTGTCTCCTCCCATATTCCACTCCTTCCCTCTCTGTCTCCTCCCATATTCCACTCCTTCCCTCTCTGTCTCCTCCCATATTCCACTCCTTCCCTCTCTGTCTCCTCCCATATTCCACTCCTTCCCTCTCTGTCTCCTCCCATATTCCACTCCTTCCCACTCTGTCTCCTCCCCAATGCTGATGAATGATGTTTCTCAGCCTCGGTGCTCAGAGATATGTGTGTCTATCGATTCCACATCTCTTGATTATACTGTCAGGGGGACAGGCGGGATAATGAGGGATGGCCCAGAGGAACTCTGGGAAATGATAACAAATTAACATTTCAGGTATTGAAATGACTCGTATAAATCACAATCAAAAATTGGTTACACCAGTTAATGCCAGCCATACTCACCCCGGTCAGGCCTCTGTCAGAAACACTTGGCTCTACTTCCGGTCTATAAGTCTAATTAATACCAATGTAATGAATTCATTAGCCGGTGGGAATTGGCTCAGATTGCTACGGCCCAAATGGTACCCTATGCCCTATGTGGTGCGCTACGTTTGACCAAAGTCCTGTGGGTACCGTACGGGTCAAAAGTAGTGCACTACATAAGGAATAGAGGGCCATTTAGGACACTACTGTTGGCTCATGCTTTTGTAAGTCTTCCAAGTCATCAGAGCAATCTGAATGTATTGAGCAGGGAAAAGGCCCTTGCCAATGCACCAAATAATGAGTCTATAAGAAAATACTTGAGAAAGCAGCCATCCTTGACCAGGGAACTAGTTGGTGAATAAATGCCAAGGTCGTTGGTAGGACAACGAGTGGAACTACTGTATGTGTGATAGTAAAGCTTTGGAACTGGAAGGAGCTTGTGACTTGGACAGAGGAATGTTGTTGCAGAAATGTCAATGCTGTGTGTGTGTGTGTGTGTGTGTTCCAGTGTGTGACGGCATAGGGACTGGCAGCCTGCAGACAGCCCAGACGGTGGATGCCAGCAACATAGAGATGTTTGTCAACTGCACCAAGATCAACGGCAACCTCATCTTCCTCATCACCGGCATCAAAGGGTATGTACTGTTTATTATAAACCTAGTAGTTTGGGTCCTAGATGCTGATTGGCTGAAACAACATTCCAACCTTCAGACAATATACCACTGGTATGACTCAAAAATACTTGTTTACTGTTCTAATTACATTGGTAACCAGTTTCTATAGCAATGATATACCTCTGGAGTTGGTTTTATAGGGCCAATATACCACTGCTAAGGGCTGTATCCAGCTACTCTGCTTGGCCTTGTACATCAGTACAGCCCTTAGCCGTGGTATATTAGCCAATATACACACCTCCTCTGGCTGTATTGCTTAATTATATCACACACTACCATGTATTTAGTCTTTGTGTTCCTCACACTGTTAACAAGATGCCTGAGACAGCATGTGGTATGGTAGAGACATGATCCCTTCAAGGCTCTACGTGGTCAATCCATCGTCTGCCATACAGTGTTACTTTACCTTACTCCAGCTGGTAGTGTTATGGTCTAACCCACCCCTCCCCTGACCTCCCCCCCCCCCACCACCCCTTGCCCCCTCCCCTGACCTCCTCCTCCTCCCCCCACCACCACCCCTTGCCACCCCTCCCCTGACCTCTCTCGCTCCTCTCTCTCTCCTGTTCTCTCTGATGGGCCATAGGGATATGTACCATGGTATAGGGGCCTTGGACCCGGAGCGGCTCAACGTGTTCCGCACAGTGAGAGAGATCACAGGTGACACACACACACACACACACACACACACACACACACACACACACACACACACACACACACACACACACACACACACACACACACACACACACACTCAGCTGCTGCTGGGAGACATGGGAGGAAACATATGAGAGTGAGGATGAGAGTGAGAGAAGGAATGTATAGACTCGGTGTGTGTGTGTGTGTGTGTGTGTGTGTGTGTGTGTGTGTGTGTGTGTGTGTGTGTGTGTGTGTGTATGTGTGTGTGTGTGTGTGTGTGTGTGTGTGTGTGTGTCTGTGTGTCTGTGTGTGTGTGTGTGTGTGTGTGTGTGTGTGTGTGTGTGTGTGTGTGTGTGTGTGTACTGTACGTGCAGAGTGTGTGTGTATTTATTCTTCTGATAATGCCCATTAGGACTTGTATAAAGGGATGAGCTATACCTCATCTGTAAAACCTTTTGTCATATTAAACCCTGCGACTCGCGGTTGAGCCAAATAGCTAATGGAGTGAAACTTCATTTTCATAATGAAAACCAGGGCAATAAGGAAGAGCAACGACCAATATCTCTCCAAGGCAGGGCCTATACTGTCCACTCTAATGGGCACACAAATGCACACACACCCACACACACACACCCACACACACACACAGACACACACACACACACACACACACACACACACAATATTATCAATCATTAAGGCACATGCAACAGTCGTATTATGCCCAGTGATGTTGGATATTGTCTTTACCCAATACATTTCCTTTAAAGAAATGGGATCATTGTAAGAAGCACATAAAAGCAATGAAAGTGTATCTTCCCCCTCTAAATACCTCCTTCATCAAATAGGAGAACATTCAGTTCTTCTCTGTGGGGTAATAAAGACAGAGTTGTTATGCTCCCATTCAGATTCAGTTTTTCTCATCACTGATAAACTTTTCAAAGTTCTACACATGTAAGATCTTAATTTGAGCCAGTTTGCTACAGCAGGAAACAGGAAATGTAAATGATTATGTGGATTATAATGAATTGACATTTTTTGTAAGAGTTGATACATTTATCGTTAGGGCAAATAAATTCTGACATTTTCAAGTGGAAATCACAAACTTTTAAATCCTTTTTGAACCTTGAATACACTACAATTTTGAATTTCCTGCCATGCATGAAAATTCTCAGCAACAAAAGAGTGATCAAATTAAGATCATCCATCTGTACTAGACAGTCTAGTGTTTTGGTCATCTTCATTCATGCGGCATCAGAAGCACATAAAGACATTGAACTTAATGAGTTGTTATAATCAGTGTGTGTTTGTCTGTGGGTTGCCATTT
Source organism: Oncorhynchus nerka (assembly GCF_034236695.1). Classification (NCBI taxonomy): domain Eukaryota; kingdom Metazoa; phylum Chordata; class Actinopteri; order Salmoniformes; family Salmonidae; genus Oncorhynchus; species Oncorhynchus nerka. The sequence continues at coordinate 12,002,609 of NC_088397.1, forward strand.
CTCCTCTAGGGTTCCTCAATATCCAGTCCTGGCCAGAGAACATGACAGACCTCGGTGTCTTCTCCAATCTGGCAACCATCGGTGGGAGATCACTGTACAGGTAACAATCAGAAATCAACTCATTAATTACCATATAGTACATTTTATTATTATTATTTTATGATTTTAGTTTTGCGTCAAAAAGGAGTGTAAAATATATATATATATTATATATATATTTAGGAAATCTGTTCCCAAGTATTCCCACTAGTTAAAAAACAGACAGATGTGACGAAGTCTCACTATATTCAAGACATGAAATGATTGTTATTTTCAAAAACAATCTCTTTTTGGGCTTATTGTGGTCAATTTGCAGTGTATAAATGATTAGAATGATATTCCGGGCTGAATCTAGCTGGCTGCCCCCGAAATACACCAATATGGGGGTTTAAAACAATCCCACAGTGTAGGACTATAACGATGTGTGCTGAGAGTCGGGAAGCAAGTTCAGGAAGT
>NC_088397.1:12009458-12016682 GCF_034236695.1 Oncorhynchus nerka
TACTCTACACATTACAGAAACTCTTCCACAGGGCTGTCCTAGATGGTTGTGTGCATGTGTCTGTGTCAGTCCCCTGAATTGATTTGTACATCAATAGTTTTGAAGACATTCAGGTTGAAACATTGCACTCAATAAAATGTGGAACATTCATGGTGTGGGTCATGGGTCATGGGTCATGGGTCATGCCAGCGGTATGCATGGTATGGGTCATGCCAGCGGTATGCATGGTGTGGGTCATGGGTCATGGGTCATGCCAGCGGTATGCATGGTATGGGTCATGCCAGCGGTATGCATGGTGTGGGTCATGGGTCATGCCAGTGTTATGCATGGTTTTGGGTCAAGGGTCATGCCAGCATTATGCATGGTGTGGTCCGGGTCATGGGTTATGCATGGTGTGGGTCGCGGGTCATGCATGGTGCATGGGTGGGTCATGGGTCATGCCAGCATTATACATGGTGTGGGTCATGCCAGTGTTATGCATGGTGTGGGTCAAGGGTCATGCCAGTGTTATGCATGGTGTGGGTCAAGGGTCATGGGTCATGCCAGTGTTATAAATGGTGTGGGTCATGCCAGTGTTATGCATGGTGTGGGTCAAGGATCATGCCAGAGTTATGCATGGTGTGGGTCATGGGTCATGCCAGTGTTATGCATGGTGTGGGTCAAGGGTCATGCCAGCATTATGCATGGTGTGGGTCATGCCAGTGTTATGTATGGTGTGGGTCATGCCAGTGTTATGCATGGTGTGGGGTCAAGGATCATGCCAGCGTTATGCATGGTGTGGGTCATGGGTCATGCCAGCATTATGCATGGTGTGGGTCATGCCAGTGTTATGTATGGTGTGGGTCATGGGTCATGCCAGTGTTATGCATGGTGTGGGTCAAGGGTCATGCCAGCGTTATGCATGGTGTGGGTCATGGGTCATGCCAGTGTTATGCATGGTGTGGGTCATGGGTCATGCCAGCATTATGCATGGTGTGGGTCAAGGGTCATGCCAGCGTTATGCATGGTGTGGGTCATGGGTCATGCCAGTGTTATGTATGGTGTGGGTCATGGGGCATGGGTCATGCCAGTGTTATGTATGGTGTGGGTCAAGGGTCATGCCAGCGTTATGCATGGTGTGGGTCATGGGTCATGCCAGTGTTATGCATGGTGTGGGTCATGGGTCATGCCAGTGTTATGCATGGTATGGGTCATGGGTCATGCCAGCGTTATGCATGGTGTGGGTCAAGGGTCATGCCAGCGTTATGCATGGTGTGGGTCATGGGTCATGCCAGTGTTATGCATGGTGTGGGTCATGGGTCATGCCAGTGTTATGCATGGTGTGGGTCATGGGTCATGCCAGTGTTATGCATGGTGTGGGTCAAGGGTCATGCCAGCGTTATGCATGGTGTGGGTCAAGGGTCATGCCAGTGTTATGCATGGTGTGGGTCAGGTAACCGGTTCTTACGGGGACACTTCTCCACACAGAAGGATCCATAGGTGTACTTGGCCCGTGGGTTGGATTCCAGCTGGAAGGTGGTGGGGTTGTACACAAAGGGCTGGGGGCACTGGGTCACGCACGCCCCGCTGTCGTTGAAGTTGGTGCAGGCCTGGAACAGAAACATTAGGAACACACAGTCTGAGGGTATAGGACTCAATTTAACCAGCCACAGTAATGTACATTGACGTTGTCTTTGTTTAGAAACTACTGTCTGGGAAAACACATCTTATTCTAAAATGTGGAAGCATGTACATGTTAGAGCAGTCTACCTGGTAGTGGTATGTTTTACAACAGACTATCTTCAACCATATGGGGATTTGACCTCACAGTGGGATACAGAGCTATTATGTAAACACTACGAGGTGGGTTAGATGGGATTGAGCCCTGAGGAACACAAGGACACACCACTGTTTACTGTTTACTACATGATCAGTCGTTTTTAGCCAGGTTTAATCATATTACAGTATACAGGCCATACTGTAACTGCACCCAAAACACTCTTATCCTCCAGGTCATACTGCATCTGCACCCAAAACACTCTTATCCTGCAGGTCATACTGGATCTGTAGCCAAAACACTCTTATCCTCCAGGCCATACTGTAACTGCACCCAAAACACTCTTATCCTCCAGGCCATACTGTATCTGCAGCCAAAACACACTTATCCTCTAGGTCATACTGTAACTGCACCCAAAACACTCTTATCCTCCAGGTCATACTGTAACTGCAGCCAAAACACTCTTATCCTCCAGGTCATACTGTAACTGCAGCCAAAACACTCTTATCCTCCAGGTCATACTGTAACTGCAGCCAAAACACTCTTATCCTCCAGGCCATACTGTAACTGCACCCAAAACACTCTTATCCTCCAGGTCATACTGTAACTGCACCCAAAACACTCTTATCCTCCAGGTCATACTGTAACTGCACCCAAAACACTCTTATCCTCCAGGTCATACTGTATCTGCAGCCAAAACACTCTTATCCTCCAGGTCATACTGCATCTGCAGCCAAAACACTCTTATTCTCCAGGCCATACTGTATCTTCAGCCAAAACACTCTTATCCTCCAGGTCATACTGTATCTGCAGCCAAAACACTCTTATCCTCCAGGCCATACTGTATCTTCAGCCAAAACACTCTTATCCTCCAGGTCATACTGTATCTGCAGCCAAAACACTCTTATCCTCCAGGCCATACTGTATCTTCAGCCAAAACACTCTTATCCTCCAGGTCATACTGTATCTGCAGCCAAAACACTCTTATCCTCCAGGCCATACTGTATCTTCAGCCAAAACACTCTTATTCTCCAGGTCATACTGCATCTGCAGCCAAAACACTCTTATCCTCCAGGCCATACTGGATCTGCAGCCAAAACACTCTTATCCTCCAGGTCATACTGGATCTGTAGCCAAAACACTCTTATCCTCCAGGTCATACTGTATCTGCAGCCAAAACACTCTTATCCTGCAGGTCATACTGGATATGTAGCCAAAACACTCTTATCCTCCAGGCCATACTGTAACTGCACCCAAAACACTCTTATCCTCCAGGCCATACTGTATCTGCAGCCAAAACACTCTTATCCTCCAGGTCATACTGTAACTGCACCCAAAACACTCTTATCCTCCAGGTCATACTGTATCTGCAGCCAAAACACTCTTATCCTCCAGGTCATACTGCATCTGCAGCCAAAACACTCTTATTCTCCAGGCCATACTGTATCTTCAGCCAAAACACTCTTATCCTCCAGGTCATACTGTATCTGCAGCCAAAACACTCTTATCCTCCAGGCCATACTGTATCTTCAGCCAAAACACTCTTATCCTCCAGGTCATACTGTATCTGCAGCCAAAACACTCTTATCCTCCAGGCCATACTGTATCTTCAGCCAAAACACTCTTATCCTCCAGGTCATACTGTATCTGCAGCCAAAACACTCTTATCCTCCAGGCCATACTGTATCTTCAGCCAAAACACTCTTATTCTCCAGGTCATACTGCATCTGCAGCCAAAACACTCTTATCCTCCAGGCCATACTGGATCTGCAGCCAAAACACTCTTATCCTCCAGGTCATACTGGATCTGTAGCCAAAACACTCTTATCCTCCAGGTCATACTGTATCTGCAGCCAAAACACTCTTATCCTGCAGGTCATACTGGATATGTAGCCAAAACACTCTTATCCTCCAGGCCATACTGTAACTGCACCCAAAACACTCTTATCCTCCAGGCCATACTGTATCTGCAGCCAAAACACACTTATCCTCTAGGTCATACTGTATCTTCAGCCAAAACACACTTATCCTCCAGGTCATACTGGATCTGTAGCCAAAACACTCTTATCCTCCAGGTCATACTGGATCTGCAGCCAAAACACTCTTATCCTCCAGGTCATACTGTATCTGTAGCCAAAACATTCTTATCCTCCAGGTCATACTGGATCTGTAGCCAAAACACTCTTATCCTCCAAGCCATACTGTATCTGCAGCCAAAACACTCTTATCCTCCAGGTCATACTGGATCTGTAGCCAAAACACTCTTATTCTCCAGGTCATACTGTATCTGCAGCCAAAACACTCTTATCCTGCAGGTCATACTGGATATGTAGCCAAAACACTCTTATCCTCCAGGCCATACTGTAACTGCACCCAAAACACTCTTATCCTCCAGGTCATACTGTAACTGCAGCCAAAACACTCTTATCCTCCAGGTCATACTGTAACTGCAGCCAAAACACTCTTATCCTCCAGGTCATACTGCATCTGCAGCCAAAACACTCTTATCCTCCAGGCCATACTGGATCTGCAGCCAAAACACTCTTATCCTCCAGGTCATACTGGATCTGTAGCCAAAACACTCTTATCCTCCAGGTCATACTGTATCTGCAGCCAAAACACTCTTATCCTGCAGGTCATACTGGATATGTAGCCAAAACACTCTTATCCTCCAGGCCATACTGTAACTGCACCCAAAACACTCTTATCCTCCAGGCCATACTGTATCTGCAGCCAAAACACACTTATCCTCTAGGTCATACTGTATCTTCAGCCAAAACACACTTATCCTCCAGGTCATACTGGATCTGTAGCCAAAACACTCTTATCCTCCAGGTCATACTGGATCTGCAGCCAAAACACTCTTATCCTCCAGGTCATACTGGATCTGTAGCCAAAACACTCTTATCCTCCAAGCCATACTGTATCTGCAGCCAAAACACTCTTATCCTCCAGGTCATACTGGATCTGTAGCCAAAACACTCTTATTCTCCAGGTCATACTGTATCTGCAGCCAAAACACTCTTATCCTGCAGGTCATACTGGATATGTAGCCAAAACACTCTTATCCTCCAGGCCATACTGTAACTGCACCCAAAACACTCTTATCCTCCAGGTCATACTGTAACTGCAGCCAAAACACTCTTATCCTCCAGGTCATACTGTAACTGCAGCCAAAACACTCTTATCCTCCAGGTCATACTGTAACTGCAGCCAAAACACTCTTATCCTCCAGGCCATACTGTAACTGCACCCAAAACACTCTTATCCTCCAGGTCATACTGTAACTGCACCCAAAACACTCTTATCCTCCAGGTCATACTGTAACTGCACCCAAAACACTCTTATCCTCCAGGTCATACTGTATCTGCAGCCAAAACACTCTTATCCTCCAGGTCATACTGCATCTGCAGCCAAAACACTCTTATTCTCCAGGCCATACTGTATCTTCAGCCAAAACACTCTTATCCTCCAGGTCATACTGTATCTGCAGCCAAAACACTCTTATCCTCCAGGCCATACTGTATCTTCAGCCAAAACACTCTTATCCTCCAGGCCATACTGTATCTTCAGCCAAAACACTCTTATTCTCCAGGTCATACTGCATCTGCAGCCAAAACACTCTTATCCTCCAGGCCATACTGGATCTGCAGCCAAAACACTCTTATCCTCCAGGTCATACTGGATCTGTAGCCAAAACACTCTTATCCTCCAGGTCATACTGTATCTGCAGCCAAAACACTCTTATCCTGCAGGTCATACTGGATATGTAGCCAAAACACTCTTATCCTCCAGGCCATACTGTAACTGCACCCAAAACACTCTTATCCTCCAGGTCATACTGTAACTGCAGCCAAAACACTCTTATCCTCCAGGTCATACTGCATCTGCAGCCAAAACACTCTTATTCTCCAGGCCATACTGTATCTTCAGCCAAAACACTCTTATCCTCCAGGTCATACTGTATCTGCAGCCAAAACACTCTTATCCTCCAGGCCATACTGTATCTTCAGCCAAAACACTCTTATCCTCCAGGTCATACTGTATCTGCAGCCAAAACACTCTTATCCTCCAGGCCATACTGTATCTTCAGCCAAAACACTCTTATTCTCCAGGTCATACTGCATCTGCAGCCAAAACACTCTTATCCTCCAGGCCATACTGGATCTGCAGCCAAAACACTCTTATCCTCCAGGTCATACTGGATCTGTAGCCAAAACACTCTTATCCTCCAGGTCATACTGTATCTGCAGCCAAAACACTCTTATCCTGCAGGTCATACTGGATATGTAGCCAAAACACTCTTATCCTCCAGGCCATACTGTAACTGCACCCAAAACACTCTTATCCTCCAGGCCATACTGTATCTGCAGCCAAAACACTCTTATCCTCCAGGTCATACTGTAACTGCACCCAAAACACTCTTATCCTCCAGGTCATACTGTATCTGCAGCCAAAACACTCTTATCCTCCAGGTCATACTGCATCTGCAGCCAAAACACTCTTATTCTCCAGGCCATACTGTATCTTCAGCCAAAACACTCTTATCCTCCAGGTCATACTGTATCTGCAGCCAAAACACTCTTATCCCTCCAGGCCATACTGTATCTTCAGCCCAAAACACTCTTATCCTCCAGGTCATACTGTATCTGCAGCCAAAACACTCTTATCCTCCAGGCCATACTGTATCTTCAGCCAAAACACTCTTATCCTCCAGGTCATACTGTATCTGCAGCCAAAACACTCTTATCCTCCAGGCCATACTGTATCTTCAGCCAAAACACTCTTATTCTCCAGGTCATACTGCATCTGCAGCCAAAACACTCTTATCCTCCAGGCCATACTGGATCTGCAGCCAAAACACTCTTATCCTCCAGGTCATACTGGATCTGTAGCCAAAACACTCTTATCCTCCAGGTCATACTGTATCTGCAGCCAAAACACTCTTATCCTGCAGGTCATACTGGATATGTAGCCAAAACACTCTTATCCTCCAGGCCATACTGTAACTGCACCCAAAACACTCTTATCCTCCAGGCCATACTGTATCTGCAGCCAAAACACACTTATCCTCTAGGTCATACTGTATCTGCAGCCAAAACACTCTTATCCTCCAGGCCATACTGTATCTTCAGCCAAAACACTCTTATTCTCCAGGCCATACTGGATCTGCAGCCAAAACACTCTTATCCTCCAGGTCATACTGGATCTGCAGCCAAAACACTCTTATCCTCCAGGTCATACTGTATCTGTAGCCAAAACATTCTTATCCTCCAGGTCATACTGGATCTGTAGCCAAAACACTCTTATCCTCCAAGCCATACTGTATCTGCAGCCAAAACACTCTTATCCTCCAGGTCATACTGGATCTGTAGCCAAAACACTCTTATTCTCCAGGTCATACTGTATCTGCAGCCAAAAACACTCTTATCCTGCAGGTCATACTGGATATGTAGCCAAAACACTCT